>NC_079448.1:47533721-47671221 GCF_903798145.1 Danio aesculapii | reverse complement strand
GCAATGCAATGATTGGCTGACGGCACAGCAGCATAATGACATCATCTGATTAATATTCAATTATCCATGAGAGGAAAATTACATAAAATTTGCAGTAAACGGTTTGGTAAATATGATACGCAATAACTTTACACATTTGTTGTGGATTGCAGGCTTTACACTTTCATGTGTCATGAGTATTGAATAATTTATTTAGTTTTACATTTAGAGTGGATGTTCTTCTTTTTTTAACTATTTATTATTTTTCCCATGTGTATATAACTACTACTGTGAGAAAATATCAGCATTCAGTTCATACTTTCAGTATCACTTTGAAATGAGCTGATCTAATCCTGTTTATATGAAATAAGCCTGCTCCCAAGCAGGTTTGAGCTGCCAGATCTGTTGCTATGACAACAACTCTCATTTCAGTTTTGAAGAACGAAATGATCCTGGATCATGTCAAATCGTCAATAACCAAATCCAGCTAATTGAGTAATCTACATACGAAAAACAGACCCCTGCCCCTGGTCAACATAAGCGTACCCACTCAGATCTATAGGCATTAATTCAGTCAATCAGTCTAGATGAGTCTGCAAGTCTAACATTAGTCTCCAACACTTGGCCTGCTATAGATGTAAAGGAAAATGTCAATTTAAAAAAATCAAAGATTATAACTTTTCAGGTATTATATCTATTATTGTTCATTTGCAACTAGATTATACACATTTTTATTTCAACACCATGATGACTGTATATAATATATTACTGGTAGTAGTGCAGATTCAATGGTTAACTAGGTAAATTAGGGTAACTAAGCAAGTCATTGGACATCAGTGGTTTGTTCTGTAGCCAGAGGAAAAAAAAATTATTATGGGGATAATAATGTTGACCATAGAAGTTTTTTACTATGAAACATTTCTTGTTCTGTTTAAAAAAAAAATAGGACAATTTTGTCTTCAATTGTATATATTTTTTAATTACTGTTTATTTTAAGTAATAAAAGGGAAACTATTTTAGCTTATGTTGTTTTTAGGTAACCCTTGGTAATAATAACCTTGGTATGTGGTGAAATGGCCTCTTTAAAATACATATTTATTATATAATAAGCTTTTAGATTTTTGCAGGTATAAAAGAAATATTTGGATTTTTTCCAGTTGTGAAAATCCATTTTAATCTGCTAATGGGGGCAACAAAATAATCTCGTCTTCCCTTCTGACATAGGATTACTTCACTGACCCCATTATTTTGCTTGTTTTAAGGAAGAACTCACTTAATTTTGTTTTATTGTGAAATTACAAACCGTCGTCACACATGACGTCACACAGGTTCAACTGTGCATATCGGTTGCAAAAAAGAATGGTTACAATAGCAAACATGTCGTGTTGTGTGGTAGGATGCCAAAATTGAAAGTCCAAAAATAGAAAACTTAACATTTTTTACCGTACACCATTTTACCGTAATGCTGACAGAAGAGTGAGCGAGGACCTAATTAAAAATGCTGGACTCTGCAGTTCTCGTTTTATATCAGGTAAGTTCACACTGTACTTATTAATTTTTGATTGCAGCAATGATTTCAGCAAAAACAGTTCAATATGGTGAATTAAACTGCGGACACTGAATGATTAGAATGAAATGTAAAAGTGTAAGTTCACATACCCTGCTGTACAGGTGCAGTTCGCTGTCAGAATGCAGTCGTTTTGCTTGTTGATGATTACCCAGGCCTTGTACAGCTCCGTCTTCTTGCCTTGTCTTTGGCTTGGCAGAACCTCGGTTTTTAGCACTACAAAGTTTTGCATCTGGTAATCATGAAACATTATTCTGGCACATGACCAAACATAATAGTTGTATATTTTGGACTGGATGCGCTTGGGAGGATGCTATCGCAGATGGACCTGTCAGACAAACGTCACTCACTTTTTAATATTAGTTTTGCTGAATCGCTTTGCTCATCACTGGGTGACGAGCTGTTATAATACGCTGAAAGCAATATGTAAATGATATATATAAAATGTAATCAATATAACTTATCTCTAATACAACAACAAACTCTAAACCGCATCGGATGTCATTCCCTCGCTGTAAATGCTAGCGCTTCCTTTTTTTTTTTTTTGTGTTTTTTTGCAACCTCGATGCGAACATCCTGAATGTTTACAAAGACAAAAAACCTAAGAAGTAAAGCTTTTTTTTCAGAGGACTCTATTTTTTTCTTTTTAAATCACATAGTTATAATAGTTTAATTAATAAACACAAACAGGGTTGCCAGATCCTTGTGTAGTATTAGGAGCAGCATTTTTCGCAGTGTGTATAAATAGCATAAAAATCGTAACACATTTTTTTCATCCCATAAATACAACTGCTGCTTTTTGAAGGATGCATGCGTACACTATTTTCTTTCATCAAAATATTGGATGGTAAATTTAATGTGCTTATCGCTTACATGTAAGTCAAGTTCAGTTTAACTGTTAACACTGCTGTCAAAACAGGGAAAGCAGACCAGTTATCTCTGTTCAACAGTCAAGTCAGATGTCAGAATAATCTGATTCTGTATCTTTTGTCCAGTGTTTAATGTGCAAATGTTTATCTAAAGGGATGGTGGATGTGGTCATGGAATATAGCTGTGCAGTATGGTAAAAGTTCTGTTCTGTTAATATTTACCCTGTCTTGTGTGTCACTTTGGGTTAGAGCTTTTATATCTAGAGGCCGTAATTACTATGCCTATTGTACATATTATACTTAATATTATACTATATAACAATGTACATAACTTAAATGTTCAATGGAATATCATGTAGGTACACAATAAGTGCATTGCACCAAATGAGTTCTTTATTATATATATTAATAATTTGGTGCAATGCACTTATTGTGTACCTACATGTTATTACATTGAACATTTAAGTTATGTACATCATTACATTTGTAATTACATTGTTGAGCCATCACATTAACCCTTAAACCTTCCCATATCACCACATCTGTTCCTAAACTTAACCGTAACACACATCAATGCTGTTGTTTGTTTTTAATCCAAGTACTTAGTAGTTAAGGCCTCTTAATATAAAGTAGGACCAGTCTGGCCCCATTCACTTCCATTTAAAACATTCTCCATTTTCCATTTTTTAAATGTTGCTTTAATATCTTTTTTAGGAGCTGTGTTTTTATTGAATTATCCACAAACACCGCAACACACACACCTATAATAGCAACAGTCAAAATATCAATAATAGTAATCTTAATAATATTTGATCAATCAATAAAACAACATACCAAATGGAACAAGCAAAGAGTAAAGTAATGTGTATTTATATAGCGCATTAATCATGTATGGCCATACACCCAAAGCGCTTCACAATCATGAGGACCACCACCAGTGTGCAGCATGCACTTGGATGATGCAACGGCAGCCACAGGACAACGGCACCAGTGCGCTCACCACACACCAGCTATTGGGGAAGTGGAGAGACAAGTGATAGAGCCAATTCGGTGGATGGGGATGATTGGGAGGCCATGATCAGGGCCGATAGAGGGAATTTGCCAGGACACTGAGGTTACACCTCTACACTTTACGAGAAATGCCATGGGATTTTCAATGACCACAGAGAGTCAGGACCTCGGTTTAACGTCTCACCAAAAAGATGGCACCCATTGACAGTATAGTGTCCCCTTCACTATACTGGGGCATTAGGACTCACGCAGACCGCAGTTTAAGCGCCCCCTGCTAGCCTCACTGACATCACTTCCAACAGCAACCTAGTTTTCCCATGTGGTCTCCCATCCAGGTACTGACCAGCCTCAGCCCTACTTAGCTTCAGTGTAAGCGAACAGTGAGTAAAAGACAAGATTTTAATCTCTTTTTTTTTCTTTTATTGTGTAACCTCAATTGGTAAAGTCTGATGCTAGCAACAAACAAACCCACCAACTTATCCAGCATATGTTTTACACAGCGGATGCCCTTCCAGCTGCAACCCAGTACTGGAAAACACACTCATTAACACACAACTACAGCCAATTTAGCTTATTCAATTCACCTGTACCACATGTCTTTGGACTGTGGGGGAAACCGGAGCACACAGAGAAAACCCACACCAACACAGGGAGAACATGCAAACTCCACACAGAAATGCCAACTGACCCAGCCGTGGCTCGAACCAGTGACCTTCTTGCTGTGAGGCGATCGTGCTACCCACTGCACCACCCTTGTATTTATTTATTTGAGTTTTCTTTGAAGCATCATCAGTCTTCATGTCTTCTCTTTTCATGTGCTCTATAGTTATCAACAGATATTGTCTCGGCTGTCAGTTGTTTTTGCTTCCCACTGCTTTGTAGTCACAAGAATTTGGTATTTGCAGCAAGCGGTAACAAAGCTCTCATTGAGCTGATATAATTACTGCAGGCCACCGAGACCGAGACCTCAAGCTTAGCTTGAGTAATAAGGGACGTATACAGAATTAATCTAATAATCAGCACTCAGACATGCATATTATAACAATACCAAAGAAATGCACAACTCTGAGTATACGATGTCCAATATTTAATGGCTCAAAAATAGAAACATGGCAGTTTACTTGAAGATTATTTTGGTCAAACCAACCGTTCATCCTGTAGTTATTATACAGTTATTAAAGTGCTTGAAATGTCATTAGAAAACCAGCAGAAAGAGAAAATCACATCAAACTTCAGAGACAATGTCAAGCCTCGGGGTCAGACGGTGAGGATGGATTTATCATTGCATTGTTTTTACAACCTCATGCAATTTCACTTATTAATTTCCATCTTTGGTGTTTTTTTTTTCAATTTACATTAGTAAGGATGACAGGATCAGATGCACTCTCTGAGCCACTGAAACACTAAAGTTACTCCAGAAGCTCGATGAGCTTCAGGCCAATTCATGTCAAAATGAAGCCTCCTTTCACAATAATATTTGGCACGGTCTTTCTGGAATATGGCCATGGGAACGTCTTTTTACACGGTTTAAGAAATGAGAAGCTATTTAGGATTAAAGCAACACGCGTATTAAATCACTGCAATAAAGGTGTAATCACTTCTATTTTTATATATACTCAACTTAGCATAAAGTGCTTTAAAACCGGTAGAAAGGGCAATGTGTGATATCAAAACGATTTAAAACTGCTTCAGGCATTAGAAGATTAGCAATATATCAAAGTACACTTTTGTTATCAGACAGAACTGATGGGATTTTGGTTGCTGGCGATCTCATGTTCTGTTTATCAATATTTACATTTGTTCTTCCATCAAGCGCAGTATTTTATTCACTTTAAAAACGAAAGGCCTCCTCAGTTGTGCTTTTCACTTGTGCGTTTGCCAGTCCTCAGCGTGTTTGCCTATCTTTGTTTTTTGGACCAAAATGGCTGCTGCAGCTGCAAGAAGCCCGACACCAATGGCTGCAGCGACACCAATTCCAACACCGACCTCTACTGCGTTTCGCACCTGTCAAAATAAACAAAATGCACCATTACTGTAAAAAAATTACTATAGTTTAAAATATTTATGAATTTTGAATATTGCAAGGCTGTTTAAGCAGGAAACCTACTCAAGTTATTCATAATAAAAAACACAGTAACATCCACAACAACTGATGACATCATTATGATAGCATCGGCCACTTTTAAAAGCAAGATTAATTCTGATTGGCTGTTAAAGTTTATTTATTTTTTATAAAGTATTTATTTAGGCATGTAGACATGGTCAAGACGATCTGCTGCTGTTCAAACCGAACATCAGAATGAGGAAGAGAAAGGTGATTTAAGTGACTTTCAAAACAGCATGGTTGTTGGTGACTAGGGGCTGGTCTGAATATTTCAGAAACTGCTGATCTACTGGGATTTTCACGCATAACCATCTCTACGATTTACAGAGAATTATTCGAAAAGGACAAAATATTCAGTGAGCTGCAGTTCTGTTGGCACAAATGCCCTGTTGATGCCAGAGGTCAGAGGAGAATGGCCAGACTGGTTCGAGATGATAGAAGGACAACAGTAACTCAAATAATCACTCGCTTCAACTGAGGTATGCAGAAGAGCATCTCCGAATGCACAACACGTCCAACCTTGATGGGCTACAGCAGCAGAAGACCACACTGTGTGTCACTCCTGTCAGCTAAGAACAGGAAACTGAGGCTACAATTCACACAGGCTCACCAAAATTGGACAATAGAGGACTGGAAAACGTTGCCTGGTCTGATGAGTCTCCATTTCTGCTGCAACATGAAGATGGTAGGGTCAGAATTTGGCATCAACAACATGAAATCATGGATCCATCCAGCTTTGTATCAGTGGTTCAGGCTCTTGGTGGTGGTGTAATGGAATAGGGGATATTTTCTTGGCACACGTTAGGCCCATTAGTATTAATTGAGCATCGTGTCACAGCCAACCTCTGCATTGTTTCTGACCATGTCCATCCGTTTATGACCACAGTGTCCCCATCTTCTGATGGCTACTTCCAGCAGGATAACCATGTCATAAAGTGTGATTCATCTCAGACTGGTTTCTTAAGCATGACAATGAGTTCACTGTAATCAAATGGCCTCCACACTCACCAGAGCTCAATCCAATAGAGCACCTTTGGGATGTGGTGGAACTGGAGATTTGCATCATGGATGTGCAGCAAACAAATCTGCAGCAACTGCGTAATGCTATCATGTCAATATGGACCAAAATCTCAGGAATATTTCCAGTACCTTGTTGAATCTATTCCACGAAGGATTAAGGCAGTTCTGAAGGCAAAAGTGGGTCCAACCTGGTACTAGTAAGGTGTACCTAATAAAGTGGCTGGTAAGTACACTACCAGGTAATGTTTTTTTAAACACTGTTCTGTACAAAAGACTGAAGACTGTTCACTAAGCCTGCATTTATTAAATCTAAGATACAATGAAAACAAAAAAAAATGTTATGTAAAGTACTTGGTTTCTATTTTACAAAGTGTTTAATTCAGAATTTTTAGCATTATTACTCGTCACATCCTTGAGAAATATTTTGGTGCTCTAAAAAAGCATTTATTATTATATTGAAAACTACTTCATATAAATGCTGATCTTTGGATCCTACTATTCATCCAAGAATCCTGAATAAATACTTAACCATTATTAAACATTAATAATAATAATGATGATAAACATGTCTTGAACAGCAAATCAGCATATTAGAGTGCTTTCTGAATGATGATGTGACTGGAGTATTGATGCTAAAATTTCAGCTTTGAAGTCACAGGAATAAATTATATTTGAAAATCTGATCAAATACAAACCAGATATTATAAATAGTTAAAATATTTCACATTTTACTGTTTTCACTGTACTTTGGATGAAATAAATTCAGGCTTGGTGAGCAATAACATAAAAAATCCTACTGTTTTAAATATGTTATTCACTGCCATTTATAAAAATTAAGAACAACAATATCAGAATTGGTATATCATTAGTTTTTATCCTTAATATAAAGTCAATATTGACAGAATATATTCAATCTGTACCTGTCGAGAGTGAGCCTTTCCGTATCTCAGCTCCGTAACAAAGTGCTCACAGTTCCCACTGAACACACAATATGGAAGTTCTCGTCCCAAAAGACTGTGCGCGTCTCGCAGAATATCACAAATATCACGTGGCTCATATTTGTCATCCAGGAGGTTGTTGATCCGATATTTATCATTGCCAACAATTTCATAAAGTTCTTCTTTCTTCACTATGGCTTTGTCATACAGCACTGACATCATACTGTAGGCTCCGGCTTGAGCATGTTCAGCTGTAAGGAAAGAAGTCAGATGACATCCATAAGAATTTAAAAGCAATAACTCATATCAATATAAAGCTCAATAGATGAAGCATTTAAAACAACTCACAGGGTGGAGCAAGGTGAATCACATAACCTTCACCCACATATATAGCCCAGTGCTGATATCCACCTCTGAAGATTTCAATGAGGTCTCCGGGTTCTGGCTTCTGATCAAACTAGGAGACAATATAAGAGCCAGTTCACTAGTGAATATTAGGATATTATAAGGTTTGAAAACGTTTGAGCTTATGCGCTGTTTGGGATGTTTTCATGTGATTTTTGAGTCTTAATTTGGCCATAACTTTTTCTGTTTCAGCTAGTGAAATATTTTTTGTTGACATTTTGACACATATTTTGGGAAAATGCTTTGAAATTAAAAAATAAAAACTCAACAATACACAAATTTACTACTCTTTTTTTTATGTTTGTGATGAAAACATCCACTGAATTAAACTGCTGTAAAAATGCATGATTATTATTATTATTTTTTTTTTTGCATAAACCTGTTAATCAACCTCAGTCCTGATCAAAACTACTAAATTGTTTAGAAAATTACAGGATTTTAACTCTTTAATTGCCAAATTCATAAATGATGTTTCTGGTTTGGTGAATAAAATTCACAAAATTACTTATTTTCAATATAAAAGTAATTGTGGACTGGATTTTTTAAAACCTTTTATGACAGCCTTGAACATGTGCACGATTAGTAACAGCATAGGCTTTGATGCATTGTTATTTATAGCCAGTTTTGTGTGTTTTTTCACCAAACCGGTGACATCATTTATTGGCGTTTATTTGCAATTTGGCAATTAAAGAGTTAAAATACTGTAATTAAAAAAAAAAAAAATATATATATATATATATATATATATATATATATATATATATATATATATATATATATATATATATATATATATATATATATATAAATATATATATATATATATATATATATATATATATATATATATATATATATATATATATATATATATATATATTGTAGTTTTGATCAGGACTGTGGTTGATTAACAGATTATGAAAAAAAAAATGTATCTGATGCATGTTTACAGCAGTTTAAATCAGTGGATGTTGTTTTTTTTATGCAATGTTTGACAATTTCAACTGAAACATGAAGACAAGGACATGTAGTACCTCCTCCCCTTTAAAAAAACAGCCAATAGCATTTTGTTTTATCACAGCTCTACCAATAACAGTGGTTGAGATCAAGCACATGAGATGAAATGAGTTTTAAAGGGGGTGGGACATTTAGATACTAGAGATATTTGAAAAAGAAAGAAACTATAATGTCAAACTATTGGCTCAGAAGTAAATAAATTGTCACTACTGAAACTTCACAAACTGTTTGGGTAATGAGAATTAATATAAAAAGTCACAACCAAAACTCTGACTACCAAAAAGTTTCGGTAGTGATATTATATAAAACTATCATTACCAAAACTTTCAACCCTAATTAACATACTAATTTACTAAATAATAAAATTACTAATAAATATACTAAACAACTTTACAAAACAATATACAAAATACTAATTAATATACTAAAATATTAACTTTAAATCTTTATAAAATATATAATATGATCTCTTATCTATAAATATTTTAATACGTACAGGTTCAATAAATAAGTATTATAATTCATCTTTCCACAAATTGTATGTTATGCAGAATGACTGAGTTAGTTTACAGCATTCTTTTGAATATAAAATCTGTTTTGTAAAGTAAATGTGATGCAAAATGTCTTAATTTAACCTATTTTTCCAATTTTTAAAATGAACTACATGTATCAAGCAAGATCTACACAAAATCTAAACTCATTTAAAAGTTCAGTTATTTGCTTGACAAGTAGCATATGAGCAGTGACGACACACTTTTCTGCATCTGTAAACTTGACACATATTCAATAACGCGAACCACACTGATTAAAATATATATTTTAAAAAGCTGAATGTTTCTTAATCTTCAAAATAGGCTTTAAAATGAATATTTGTTCATCTCTATAAATATTAAGCACACTGTTAACCATCATCACCTGCAAAATCCTCAAAATGTTAATTTTAGACAAATTAACCTCAAGAACCACCAATTTCTCTTCTTGTACATGGCTAAAAAACAGAAAGTGAAAGGGTGTTTGTTATCTGCGGATGTCATAATGATACTTTCAGAGGTGTGGCGTTATTATCTGTAATATACGATGTAATATTTGTGCCGTTACAGACCTTGAGCAATAATAAGCAGCATGATTACCAAACTGTGCAAAAGTATCAAACAGTATGACTTCATCAATGCCAGCAGCACTAAATGATACTGTATGTT
The DNA here is from genome assembly GCF_903798145.1 of Danio aesculapii. Lineage (NCBI taxonomy): Eukaryota > Metazoa > Chordata > Actinopteri > Cypriniformes > Danionidae > Danio > Danio aesculapii. The sequence goes on along the minus strand of NC_079448.1, from coordinate 47,661,112 downwards.
ATTTAATGTTATATTTCATGATTATTTCCAGTTTTATTTCCATTATTATTTCCAGTTTTTTATTATTTTCCGTTTATTAAATGATATTTACCTTTGTCGGTGCCATGGCAACCTCAACGAACTTTTCGTTTATAACGTTTCCTCGGTCCTATAAGGAGAAAAACAATGAAACTCAAGCGGCTCTTTAACGTCAAATATACGTTTATTTTCAGGCCATTTACCCATAAAATAACAGAATATAAGCCTCTATGTATATTTTCAGGAAATAAAATCACATATGAGCAAGTTAAATAATAAAACCGACACTAAAACGAAAATCAGACAGTAAAAACAGCTCGACGTCTATCAAGACAACAAACAAGCAAACAAATTCCCGCTACATACTACCCCAGGCTTCACACACGGTCTTCATTTCGTAATATCGTGACATATTTGACTTGTACTTACAGTGATGGCTGAGAGAGTCCGTGTATGTGTGTATAGTCTGTGGTATGTGTCTGTCTGAGGTAAAAATAACATCAGAGCGCAGAAATCAGCTGATGTGGAGGATGAGAGAAAGACTTCGACCAATCAGCGTGCAGAGTCATCCCCGCTGATAGCGATCATTGGCTGACAGACGCCCTTTTAAAGTGACCATGCTGTGTTAACCCTTGTGTACTGTATATTTTACAGTCTATGGTTACAACCCTTTCGTTATGTTTGTGGCTGTTTTTGCCCCATTGGCTTCCATTGTAATGACATTTAAATTGCAAAGACATACAGCATAAAATTTTGCATTCTTGATTGTTGGTTGTTTTCCCTGTTGGGTACAATTTGTTGTTTTTTCTGTTGATCATCAGTTGGCAGCGTTAACCCTTTAGATAAGCCTGTGCAAAAAGTTTTTGGCTTTTATATGGAGTAAAACAGCAGATTATAGTGTGTGTGCATAAATACACTTACTATGTTTTGAAAGCTGAGCTGCTTATTTTGATTTCCTCAGACATATTTTTTGCACTGCAACTGATGATCAACAATAAAAACTACAAATTTTACCTCTTCCCAACAGGGAACTCCTCCGACAATTAAGAATACATGATTATTTGATGTCATGGCTTTGCAATAAAAAAAAATGTCATTATAATGGAAGTCAATGGGGCAAAAACAGCCACAAACATAACGAAAGGGTTGTCAATTTGCCAAGAGTGAAAATATTGATTATAATATTGCTTTTATTTTATAAGTTTTGACTATTTACTTACTAGTACTTTCTACTAGTACTTATTTTTGTACTATTGTTTAATAGTTATGCATAATAGTTATATATTTTTATTATTGTTTAATATTAATTATTACATATATTTGAGAAATTATCTTAACTCGTCTTGACTCCAAATCAAGTTTTATTTGTTATCCGATTTATTTATTAGATTAGATTAGATTAGATTCAACTTTATTGTCATTACACATGTACAAGTACAAGGCAACGAAATGCAGTTTCGGTCTAACCAGCAGTGCAATAGCAGCAAGTGCAGGATACAGGTATAAGTTATAAAGTGCAGTTATAGAAAAATTATGGTAATATTTACAGATGGATGTACTATGAACATTATATAGAGGTTGTATTAGCTATGAACAGGTTTACAATAAATTAATATATGTACAGGATGCTATTAATAGCAGAAGTGTGCAGATAGATAAACATAATTACAAGTGTCCATGTGCAGTGGGTATGTCCAGTTCAAATAAGTGAATCAGTGCAATGAATATGTGCAAACTTTAAATGTGCAATGTCAGACACAGTTAATTTAATTATAAACAGCTTTACATTACATTTATAAACATTTATACATGTTTGTGTGTGCACTGTAAAAATATACATAAGTTAGCCATTCATTTCCAGATAATCTGATTCATGTTTTTATTTTTTGCCATTTGTTTGTGCTTTTGAAATGCATCAACTTTTAACGTTGAAAATTTAGAAAAAGTAACTTTTATGAACATTTTCAATAGTTTAGGTGATACAGTATATTGTCTGGGTTGGTTTTGTAGCATAATATACAACATACAACATAATATACAAATTTCTTATACATTAAATTATTTCAAACTACTAAAATGTCAATAAAAGTCATTTTGTTAAACTGTAGAGTTGAATTTTCATCATCAAAAGTGGACAGAGCAGAGATCAACATCCCATAATGTAATTCACAACCGTAAATGAACTGAAAACACTAGTGAATCAAAAAATACGGAAACTCTAAATTAACAGATTTGTTTTTTTACAGTGTGTTATTAAAAATATAGTTTTTAAAAATGGTATAATGATACAGGGATTACAATGTAAACATGCTAAACCAAACAACACATAAAAAAATACATTTGATAAAATGCCCCAAACTGATTTACAGACTTCAAAAAAGGCCTCAACAATAGCTTCTTCATTTTTCCAATGTTCATTGTGTTTGCTTCTCTTTGTTGTTTGAACCAAAAATCTTTACAACTGCAAAAGCAAGGACTCCCAAGCTAATTCCTGCAGCAACACCAATCTCCACTGCTTTTCGCACCTATAAGAAACAACATTATCAAAATTAATTCATTGTGATGTTATTGCTGTTTAATAATCATAATAAGAATAGCTAACTTACTATCATGTCACATCATATATATGTAGACCATTTTGAGAGATGTAAACAAAAAGAATGGTCCCAACATATTTCCTGTTTTTTCTATAGCTTCTGAGAATCCAAAAAGAGCCACGTATTGATAAATGTTATGATAGCTGTTTTAACATTACGTTATGATTGAATTGGTACCTCTTGGTACACTAATGAAATAGTTTGATAAAAAGCCAGAAACGTTCATGGGCCAATGACATGACCACTTTGAAATGGTCTATACAGTCAAGCACAACATTATTTATACTCCTGGCAAATTCTGACTCAAAGTTATTTTTATTCAACAAGCAATTTTTTTTTACTGAAAATGACACAGACTATTCCCAAAACAATAGGACGATGTACAAGATGATCATTGTGAAAAACAAATATTTCTGAGTCAGAATTTACCAGAGGTATAAATAATTTTGAGCATGACTGTATGCATTTACACTATAAGGCTACTGATTCTAAATTGGCTGATGAATTTTCCTTCAGCTTAGTCACTATTTCAGAGGTCGCCTCTGCGGAATGAACCAACAACTATTCCAGCATATGTTTTATGCAGCAAATGCCCTTCCAGGTGCAACCCAGTACTGGGAAACACCCATACACACTCATTCTCACACACACACACTCATACACTACAACCAATTCAGTTTATTCAGTTCACCTATAGCGCATGTCTTTGGACTGAGGGGTAAACCGGAGCACCCAGAGGAAATCTACGCCAACACGGAGAGAACATGCAAACTCCACACAGAAACGCCAACTGACCCAGCCGAGATTCAAACTAGCGACGTTCTTGCTGTAAGACGACAGTGCTAAAGACTGAGCCACAGTGCCACCTGGAAAATGTAATGATGTGCTGTTATTTTCATACAAACGCACAGCTAAACAAGTTCCAGGCCAGTTTGGACCACATCAGAGTTCCATATCGCTACACTAAATGGTTTCAGTTTTCACAGCTATGTTAAACTGAAAAACAAATATTTGCTGTAAGTCTGTTCTGTGAAACACATGGATGAACACTGACATATAAGGAGGAATAAAACACATTCATTCATTCAATTTCCTTTGGCTTAGTCCCTTTTTTATCGACCTTGCTGTGAGGCGACTGCCAACCACTGAACCATCGTGCTGCCCAGAATAAAACACATTCTAAATGTTAATACTAACAGTCAAAAAGTACACCAAACAGAAAAAAAAGCTTTGGATAGGATGAGTAAGAATCTAGTCTAGACTTAGGAGCACTTTGAGGACAAAAACCTGACAAATATGTTGAAATACAACATCTGAATAAGTGTGATTATCATGATATAAGTGGAATAATGTACTCCGATCCATTGAATTATTGGACAATAATGCACAACTGGTTTTCATCGTGACCACATCAGCACCTCAGGGGTGCATTATTTTCTAATAATTCAATGGCCTGTTGTCAATTATTTATTGCATACTGCAGTATATACAGTTGAAGTCAGAATTATTAGCCACCCTGTATATTTTTCCCCTATTTCTGTTTAACGTAAAGATTTTTTTCAACATATTTCTGAACATGATAGTTTTAATAACTCATTTCTAATAACTGATTTATTTTATCTTTGTCATGATGACAGTAAATAATATTTGACTAGATATTTTTCAAGACACTTCTATACAGCTTAAAGTGACATGTAAAGGCTTAACTAGGTTAATTAGGTAAATCATTGTATAATGATGTTTGTTCTGTAGACAATCGAAAATAAATATTGCTTAAGGGGACTAATAATTTTGACCTTAAAATGGTTTTAAAAAATTAAAAACTGCTTTTATTCTAGCCGAAATAAAACAAATAAGACTTTCTACAGAAGAAAAAACATTATAGGAAATACTGTGAAAAATCCCTTGCTCTGTTAAGCATCATTTGGAAAATATTTGAATAAAAAATTTACATGGGGGCTCATAATTTTGACTTCCACTGTATGTGTAATTCCAATCAACTGTACCTGTCGAGAGTGAGCCTTTCCATATCTCAGCTCGGTAACAAAGTGCTCACAGTTCCCACTGAACACACTATACGACCGTTCTTGTCCTAAAAGACTGTAAGCATCCTGCAGAATATCATGAATCGGACGTGGCTCATATTTGTCATCCAGAAAGTTGTTGATACGGTAATCATGATCGCCAACTACTTCATAAAGGTTTTCCTTCTTCACTTTGGCCCTTTCGTGTAGCACAGACATCATACTGTTGGCCCCGGCATGAGCATGTTCAGCTACAGAGACAGAAAATCAGAAATGTAAACAATCAGGAGACTTTATTCAGGTAAAACTGCCTACAAGCTCCGCAGTATGTGAAGCATGTTAAACATAAAACAACAAAACTCACAGGGTGGAACCAGGTGAATCACATAACCATCTCCGACATAAATAGCCCAGTGCTGATAAATGCCTCGAAAGATTTCAATGAGGTCTCCGGGTTCTGGCTTCTGATCAAACTAGGAGACAATATAAGGCTTAATAAAAAATAAAGAGGCTTATATTTATCTATAAATATTAGGACAGTTTAATTAACATAAACTAACACCATTTGCACTTGAAAGTGAAACTGTAAACGTATAAATAGCACAGCAAAGCCAGTCTGCACATTTCAGAAAGGTTTTAATGAAGTAATTAGCTATTTTTGCTGCCATAAACAAAATAAACAGGTCTAAAACAAGTTAACGTAAAACTTAAACTGTGAATTTGTCAATAACAACATCAGAAATATTTGTTATCTTCCATTCTTCCGAGTAGTTTGAAGGTATTAAAAGTTTAAATACCTTGTTCATGGCGATCTCAAACTTGTGTTTTGCTTTTCAGTCCTATTAGAAACATAACAAAACATGTTATACCATTTATAGCTTATATATAAAGATTACTGTTGAATTTACGTATCAAATACATCGGAAATACATCAGATTGACTGAAGGAGCAACACTCGACTACAAAAAACTAACAAAAAACAAACAATATTCTTAATATATTAATATTCTTGCTTATTAAGTAATTAATTTCATATTTGACAACACTGTGGTCTTAAAGAGTAAATATCTTATACTTACAATAATGTCTGTCGAAGTTGTTTCGTTTCTGAAGCAAGTAACCATAGACTTCATAGAATAAACAGATCTCGCTGCTCGACCAATCACACACCCTCACTGAAAGCGACGCGTTTATGGGCTGGTTTTTCTCGGAAAACTATTGTAGATGTATTTAGTTTTATTGACGTCTCTTTTGTTCACTTTATTTCGGGTTTTGTCAGCTGACTGATCAGATAACTGTAGGTTTTACGAGCCTGGGCGAACTTTTTCAAGCAGTTCACGCACCTCTTACACGGTTGTTGCTAGATCAGATATGGTTGCGGCCTGAAATTAACGAAAATTATTTATATTATTTATTAAATTTCCAATTAATTTATTTTTTTTAACGTCTACTCCCACACCAAGCCTTAATCCAACACTCGTATTAACATTGTATCACATTAATTATACGTTAAATGTCTCTGAGTGTTGTTGTCTTCATAAATGTGCTTATTAATATCAGCTTTAGAAATATACGGTGTGTTTTCTTCGACAAACGAGCTCACTCCATTTTGAATGGTGAAGAATGTTTTGTGTGTGTGTGTTTTAAACCAGATTATTCTAAATACAGCTCTCCTAAACTACAGAGGGCGGTGTGTGTAACCAAACCGTATTTGTTCTCCCGGCGAGAGAATGAATGTACATGAACTTCCGGTGTCTGGTGCATCGTTCAATGAAACGGTGCTGACACTGGTAGAAGTTGTAAATAGTCAACTTTCCTACCATAAATCGACGTTGTTGTTGTTATTCTTTATGCTAATATAATACAGTGCATGGAATATTTAGCGTAAGCTTATTAACGATGTCTGGGTTGTTCGAGGGGAATGCCTTACCAGGCATACAAACTCATAGCCACACTCAAAACAATTACAGGTGAGCATTACAAGTATGATTATTATTAATATATTATAGTTAGTTTGCATTACTGCATTATCAGTATAAAAGAACAAAAGTAGTAGTTGCTAATAACTAAGCTGATTTATTATTTCTGGTTTAAAGTATACTGCATGGATATCTTTGGCAAATACAGTCTGATCTGGTAGGAAAAAATACCGTAGGCTATGTGTTTTTTTTTTTTTTTTTAATATAATTAAATTGAAAATGATCAATCACCTTTTATTTTGTAGTTAGGATAAGTATGTTGTTTTCAACCATAATTTCACATTTTAAAGTTATGTTAAGTTATCTGAAATCTTAAAGTAGATACAGCTATCTAGATCAATTTTAAAATGTTTAATTTCACTGCATTTACTTGTTATTGGTTAAAAAAATAATAATATATATATATATATATATATATATATATATATATATATATATATATATATATATATGTGTGTGTGTATATGTATGTATGTGTATATATATATATATGTGTGTGTGTGTGTGTGTGTATATGTATGTATGTGTGTGTATATATATATATATATATATATATATATATATATATATATATATATATATATATATATATATATATATGAGCAATTCCGTGCAAATGTCAGCCTTGCCATGAAAAAGTTTTCACCAAAATACTGAGACCGTTTCTGGGTTTTTTGAGTAAGCAAGTATTTTACAGTACTTTAGAAATACTCAAAAATGCACCTGTCAATTTTTTCAAACTATTATATTTGATTTACCAAAGTCACACAAGTGGCAATTTCACATCTGTCACATCCATAATGGAGAGATGTCACATCCATAATGGAGAGATGTCACATCCAAAACAATACATTTTCCTTATTAATGTGAAAATATTAAATAAAATATTATAACCAATTATTTTTGTTTTATAGAGAGCCAACTTTTATCCTTTTGATTATCATTGTTTCTTTTGGGTTGTGCAGTTTAACTCACAGAATTAATGTTGTCTACTGTAAACCCACAGACTTTTTTGACTTTTTTTTTTCCCATGACGCATGTTTATTTTCCTCATTTAAGTACAAAACATGTTTGCAGATTGATAATTTCTGGTGCCTTAACTCTGTGGTCCTTAGATATAAGCAAATGTCTTTTTACTGCAAATGTCACATCCATAACGCTGGAATTGCTCACATATATATATATATATATATATATATATATATATATATATATATATATAATTATTATTATTATTTTATATTATTTTTTGCAATAATTTGCTTGAATTTGATTGTATTATCTTTCAATTTCTAAATATGTTTAGTGACTAAAATATTATTTAAATAAATATATCTGTTTAATAAATCTGTTTTGTTTAAATGCACCAAAGTACATTGCCTATATTCACTGAGAAATAGATAAAAAAAATTTCATTTTCAAAATGGGGTGTACTCAGTTATTATTTTATATATAATTATTTTTTTAAGTCTTTCCAAAAACATTGAAGGTTGTTTTTGCAGAATGTGACAACTGGTAAAAATAAATGCTTTAATTTGTTGTGATTGAGGAAGTCAGGGTTATACAAAAAAAATTAACTTAACTCTTCTAAGTTAAAACCATTGTTAATGTATTTTCTGTAAAACTAAGTGCCAGGGTTCAATGCTAAGGATTTTTTCTACTGGCCCGATCGTTATTTTATAACGGATAAACAGCACTCAGTAATATTTCAGCATGCTTTCACTTTCGTAATCAACATGAAATGCACATTTACCGGTAGGAATGAAATCCCACCCTACTCATAATTCTCTTCATATAGCCGTATAAATGGCTATTACACAACCATAATATACTGTGATATAAGCCGGTTCGTTAGTTTCGTTGGATAACTTTTTCTCACTACAATTGATCCGCTCTAGAGTTTGTTTTAATCGAGCCGAGACCACCTCATTCAGGCGATCTCGATCCGGGTGCAATTGCGGGATTCACATATGCCATACCAACCGCACTAACTGGGCAAACGAGACAGGTTCCGAAACAAACATCTCGGTGTGAAAGCACCCTTGAACAGTTTTTAGACAAAATTTGCACGCAATTGACAGACAGTCGCGGGCTCACACGCTGGCTCCAGGCCATTGGGCAGTTGTTATTGTCGAGCCCTGAGTGCACTCTTTTGTTTTGTTATTTTGACCAATCATAATTTTATTTTCCCCCTAGCTGTATTTTTCTTGTAAATGATTAGCTTACTATGTACATGAAATCACTTTTGTCAATGTAATATGGCGCAGACACCAAAATAGAATGAAACATATTTAGTTAATACCAAACATATGCATCAAATAAATACTTTTTGTGTTTCACCAACTCTGTTTGTTTCTTCCATCAGTCCTCAAGAGCTGGCTTTAGAAATCAAGGCTTTCATCAGCGGAGTCGACCAGACACAAGGACGTAAACTCAGCGTACGGGATCATGCTCGCTGTGCAATACGCCTCCTTCGAACTGTCCCAGCCTGCCGCGAAGCCGTCTTGGAGCATTTAAGGGGAGTGTATGATGAATACGTTGCATCCTTTCTACAGGACCTGGAGGCAGAGGGAGAAAATGGTGGTAATGGTGTGAGTGGAGGAAGCAGTGCCAGCATATCAAATTTAGAGGATGTTATTAAAGAAGTCCACGCAGTCCTCTCTGAATTTATCAAGCTTAGTCCTAAAGCTTGGGCTCCCCTTGTGTCCAGCTGGGCCGTAGACCTTCTTGGTCAGCTTAGCAGCAAGCATGCAGGACGCCGGGCCGCTCCTCACTCATCCAGCCTGAATGAGCTGCTGCAACTTTGGATGTCATGTGCAGCCACTCGCTCACTAATGGAGTGCTACTCTCAGTGTCTAGCGGCCATGTTGGCCTGGTGTCCCGATGCATGTGTGGATGCTTTGTTGGACACCTCAGTCCAGCACTCTCCTCATTTTGACTGGGTCGTCGCCCATATTGGTTCTGCTTTTCCTGGTACTATCATTAGCAGGGTTTTAGCTTGTGGTCTCAAAGACTTCTACGCACACGGATATTCCTCTGCTGAGAAGATCAACCAACAGCAAGCAATAGACAAGAGTAGTAGAGTCCCTAAAATAGGCTCAGTGGTTGGTATCCTTGGACACTTGGCCTCTAGACATTCAGATAGCATCAAGAAAGAGCTTCTTAGGATGTTTCAGGACAGTCTGTCTGTGCCTCCACAAAATGTACCTCAGCATACATCTGGAGCGGGTGGATGGGAGAATTCCCCTCATCTTCGTAGGGCAACTGTACCATTCCTGCTTCAACTGGCTGCTCTTTCCCCAACTCTCCTTGGTGCCGTTTCTACAGAGCTTGTTGAGTTTCTCAGACCACCTGTCCTAATTCAACTGCAAGCCCAATTCCAGGCTTTGCCCCGGGAAGAGCTTGAGAATATGTTGGGTCTAGCTGTGCACCTCATAAGCCAAAGCCCTTCAGGTGGAGCAAAAGTGCTGAAGTTCCTTGCAGACACAGCAACGCCCTCTTCAGTGATCATATCAGGTCCTACGCCATCTCCCCATGATGGTATTCGAGAAGCCTGTGACCGATTACTGCAAATGCTTCTGCTGCATCTTCACAAGCTGGTGCACAACCGACCAGACGGTGATGAACCTTTTCCACAGTCGTCTTCTTCTCCGGCAATGCCGCAAGTGATCCCATTTCTTGAAGAGCTCCAGGCTCACATTGCTGATCTGTGTGCTGAAACTCTTAGACTGGAGCGGAAGCGGCACCTCTGGTTGCACCAGCTCCTTTGTCTGCTTTCAGTGTATGGCGGCCCAAGCATAGCCACTGAAGCTTTATGTCAGCTCTTCACTCAAGCCCGAAACCCAGAGGAGCTTGCGTTAGCCTCGCAATTATACACCCAACTTTCCACTTCACTTTGTGGGTTACTACCCTCAACAGTAGCCCGCTGTGTTGCTCAGATCCACACACAAACTCTTGAAATTAAAGAGTTAGCTCAGCTACTGAATAACCTGGCTACTGCAGTACAGAGTCAAGAGGAGGAAGGAAAAAACGGAGGAGGTACAACAACTACAACAGGTAGTTTAGCACAGTCTTCAATGGCTTCGGAAGTCAGAGTTGCCGTTTCCAGCCACCTTCAGGATTTCTGTCCACTACTTCTGCATGGGGATTCACTGGTATCCAAAGCAGCTGTCAGACTTCTCTCATGTAGCCAGCTTCCCCGAGCATGCTCTCCAGCTCATCTGTTGCGCATATGTAGAGCTGCGGTGTCGCACTTCTTTGTGTGTTTACGGGAACAAGGGAAGAGTCCTAATTCAGGTCAAGAGGAAGTAGGCTACTCCAGGCGACTCTTATCACGTCTTGCGGCTTATTCTCCTTTGTCGCAAAAAGCTGTGCTTCAACAACTGGTGGAGGGAGCTCTACACAAAGGCAACCAAGATTTATTTGGAGGTCTGCAAGAAAATCCGAGTGATGATGCCACACAGTCCCAAAACCTTGTCCCAGACTTGGGCATCTCCCTATTGGATGTCAACCGCAAATTTGGCACGTCAGTTAACTTCTCTGGTAATGTGTGGTCTGTTTTCCATGCTGGAATAATCGGAAAGGGTTTAAAGCCTCCATACACTCCCTTTCATCCTGACCCAGATCGAGTCAGTCAGAATATACAGACCTTGCTTGCGGTCATGGTTCAGTGCTGCAGCTCAAGTGGAGGAAACCCTACTGGTTCTGCTGGGAGTACTGGTAGTGAACCTAATGTTTCAGATAAACTCCCACCAATCAATGCTGAAGCTGCAAAGGTAATTGCCGTAACTCTTGTGGAGAATATATGCACAGATGTGGCAAATGGAGAACTTTCCTGGCCTCCAGAGGAACATGCAAAAACCACAGTTGAGCGAGATATACACATTCGCCGTTGCTTTGAAAAAACCCCAGTGTTATTTCACCTTCTCCATGTGGTCGCAGCCGGACGTCCAGCTCTATGCTATTGCTCTGTTATTTTAAGGGGTCTACTGTCCACCTTACTGGCTCACTGGGAGTCCTCAAGGGAGCCGTCAGTGTCTGACTCCCCCTGGCACCTTCAGACCTCCTGCTGGCTTGTATCATGTATGGGCGAAGGTCAGCTACTTCCTCCAGTCTTGAGTAACATCAATGAGGTCTTCCCTCACCTCTCGCCCTTTGAAGTTCGGCTGCTGCTGCTGGGCGTATGGGAGTATATGCGAGGGAACAGCCCGATGCCACAGAAGTTCACCTTCTGTGCTGACCAGGGACTTTTCTTTCGGGACTTTTCACGTGATGGAGATGTTGCTCGCTATATTGCGCCCATCCACAGTGTTCTGCATAAAAACATTGACCGATTGGGACACTTGTGCTGGAGGTTTCAAGTTTGATGAAAAATTAATTGAAGATTTGTTACAAACATGATTTTTTTCAGGGTCACAGACTTTTTTGGATTTAGATATTTTTCTACGTTGTTGTGTGTTGTAAACTTGAGATCTGAAGTTGACATTTCTACATTTAAAACTGTAACAAACCTACTTTAGATGTAGCGTTTTTCTTGTTTGCTAACCATCAAATCTTTTTTGTATACAACCATCTAGCATTTGTAGATTGTTTGTTTTATTAAAGAGATAGTTCACCCAAAAATCAATATACTGTCATAATTTATGAACCCTTTACTTTAGGGGGGTCCAAACTTGGTCCTGGAGGGTCGGTGTCCTGCATAGTTTAGCTCCAACTTTCTCCACTTACCTACCTGGATGTCTAGTATACCTATAAAGAGCTTAATTAGCTGGTTCAGGTGTGTTTATTTGGGGTTGGAACTAAAATATGCAGCACACTGGCGCTCCAGGACCGAGTTTGGACACCCCTGCTCTACTTGTTTCAGGTCATTTTGAGTTTCTTTCTTCTGTTAAAAAGGAAGTAATATAAATTTAAAAATGTTGGAAACCTGTAACTATTGGCTTGCATAGTATTTGTTTTCCTAGTACGGATTTCAGTATGTACAGGTTTTCAGCTTTCTTCAAAATATCTTATTTTTTGTTCAGGGTGAACTATAATTTTAAGCTAGTTAAAACGTTCTATTACAGCAGTGTAAGATACTCCAAAAATATTTTTGCAATTCTGCATTTTGTGTGTGTTGTGTGGAAAACAGTGAACATTAAAAAATCATCATAAAACATGTTTTTATTGTAAACTTGTTAATGGAAATTGAACAATTCATATATAAAATGAAAGGTAAAAACTATATAAACAAAATTAAACAAGTAGCCAATGCATTACCCACTGGGATATGTGTATTATGTTTAGCCTGCATGGGATTAACCAGTGGGATACATGTGTTTATGTACATCTGATCATCTTTTTCACCAGAAAATGCCTGACAAATACACAAATTGACTTTAAATAAGCAATCATTGTGATGAATTATGCTTGCCTATCTGCAATATAATGTTGTTTCATGCTACAATTATCTTGTGTACACAAGCACAGATGGATTTGTATCCATGGTAAGTGTGATCTATAGGGAATCGGTTGTTACCCAATAGAGTTCCTCCAAATACACCAACTAACCAACCTCCGGGAGGCTGGGCTAAACGCTGTGTGTCCAAGATGGCGGCTAACTCCATTGAAAGGTAAAACAAAGACTTCTGGCTATCATATCAGTTTGTAGTCATGCATTTTTTGGAGTTTCATCAGATTGGGTTTTAAGTTAAGCGATTAGGAGTTCGCTGGGTTGTGAATCTGCAGGTGTCAAATAAGGATGAGGACTGTAGATGTGAATGCGTGGCTAAACCATCGCTGGCATTATGACGAGTCATGTTTGAATTTATAAAACATTGATACCTTTTAATGCATTGTAGTTGATGTGAATTAATCAACACGAAAATATCATTGCATTGATTAATTTGACCGTGCATTGAAGCCGTTACAATCTTAATCCTGGCATTGATTTTTCTTTTAGATAGGCAGCCGGTGGTCTGTTATGTGTGCTATATTAGATAAATTCCAAAGAATTAGTCTATTATGTCTCTAAATTAGTTACATAGTTAACCTTAAGGTAGTGATTTAGATAATGCAGTGTATTCAGGATTGGCAGTTTTTCCGAATTACTTGTTTTCACCTGAAGTATAATCTCAGCTTCATTTCCTTTTCACGAGATGAAAGGGAAAGCCACGAGATTATGTCACGGGCAGGGTGATAAACTTCTGTTCAGATAAATTAAAATGCCACTCATAAACCTTCATAGCTTTCTCATTTCTTCACATTTATGTTCTATTAGCAAAGATTTGATTTAGAAGTGAGGTACTTAATTTACTTTTGTCACACTGGCTCCTCCTGTAAGTGGACTCTGATCTCTCTTTCATCGTGGGTAGTGTTTTTTCCTGTCATCTCTTTAAAATACTGCAAGTCAATTCATTATACTTGTATAAAATTTGGTTGTTTTGCAGCTAAAAGAAATGTTTGATGTTGCTCTGAATGATAGTAAATGACTACACGCTTGGCTAAATGGCTCGGATTGCATTAGCTTCCAATGCTAATAAGGCCAAAATAACCACACGAAAATACTATCGTTGTGATGGATACTATGTAAAAGTGTTTGTGAGCCATACGATAATAAAATATATTCCAACTTATATGTTATATTTATAACACTTTGTTTTGTAGGTTTACTAGTGGACTGATTTTACTACAGTAAACTGTGATTGTGTTGTAATACTAAGACTGCAGTTGTAGAAACTACAATATTAATCTGTTATATTGATGTAGTTGTTTTATTACCATATCTAATATAGAATTTCAACAAAAGATCAATTCAAGCACTTTACTCTATGGCTCAAAAACACTATTATGTTTATGTACTAAAAGTTACTATAGTATTTTTTCATGTGTTGCAGAAATGTACATTTTGTGCAGTTTTAAGCTTACCCCATTTGTAGCACAAGCCTAAAATAGTCTTGAGGTTTTTTTTTACACCACAGGTTATTGTGATAGTATAAATGAGAAAAAACTTGAAAGCCACTGTGAAAAATATATTCAGGTGCCTGATTAGGGGTAAGTTGGATTTATATTCGCACATTTGGACATTCTCCTTAATATAATATCAGAAAAGTATTCTTTGCCAATTCCCGTGCTGAAAAAAAAGCATCTTAAACCAGACCAGTCTGGTTTTAGAGGGGTTTTGGCCATTCCAATCTGATGTTAGCTGGGTTAGGCTGGGAAATGACTAATTAAAACCTAACCAGCCTGGTTTAAGATGGACATAGCTGGTTTTGGCTGGTCATTTTCCAGCCTGACCAGCTAAGACCAGCCTGGAAATGGTCAAAACCCCTCTTAAACCAGGCTGGTTTAAGGCCCAAGGTGTTTTTTTACATGCATTTTTTTTATTTCTCTTTGCTATTTGCTATTTATTGGAACCTAATTAGAATAAAAATCTAAGTATCATCTTTTGATATGATGTATTTTAAATAGCCACTTAAGAGCTAAAATGTGGACACTCAACCTCTTGGAGGCTAAGCAGTTTTTTTTTTTCAGCACGGTAAATGGGGAAATCAATTAGCAACCAATGGCTATCAAAATACATTGTTCAGTCAATTAAATAGTGCTAATGTTGTTTAAAGTCATACTTTGAAGCGATTTCAGACTGAATATTCAAAGTACCATAGTAAACAAAATGGGGACTGTGAAAGTGAACGAATGTGCGGATGTAAAACCAACTTTACCTCAATAGGTGCCTGGGGGTTTTAATCTCGGTCATGAAAGTGATCCTTAAGGGTGGTAAATAAGGAAGTGAACGTATCACTCACACTTATTGTTATCAGCTCACTCATTACTTAAACATGATCCATGCCGGTAATCTAATCTGAACTCTCTCCAATCTTATTTTTCAGGATGGGGCTGCTGTCTGTGCTCTGTGTGTCTCTGTTTTTCAGCAGCGCATTTGCTGTGGATCGGGGAAGCTTTAAAACTTGTGATCAGAGTTCCTTCTGCAAGTATGTTGGTTATCCTTTTAATCTAATGTGCCAAGTACTAGCAAAATCTTCTCGAAGATTAATTCCATGCAATTATCAATCTTTTCAATTTAGGGCTGGGCGATATGGCAAAAATGCAATCTCAATTAATTATTTTCCATATCGAACAGTAACGGTATATATTTCGATACACGGTGTTAATGCTTCCAGGCTTAAAAGAGTACCCCAACAATGACTGAAGCCACAAAAATTAGAGGGTCCATTATATAGCATAACGTGCTTTTGGTGGCTGATAATTTTTGGTGGCCGAAAATTCGGTGTATCTCTAATATCAACATACTGAAAGTTCTCATTGTTGCACATTTCTGCTGTGTGTTTGGCTCTTAGATCTAAATATAGAGTAAAAAAAGTCCAGAGCTTATCATTGTTATTGGCATAAATTTTATTTCGGTTCGATATAATAGTTTATCGGCCCAGCCCTATTTCTTTTTTGTGAACAATTGTTTTTATTATTTCAGTTTTTGTTTAATATAGAGAGCATACAGCATATGACTATATCAAAAAACAACCCTGAATCCTTACCCCCACCCAGGTAGACTTTTTCTAAAATGACAGAAGTTAAAAGCTTGCCGTGTTATTAAAAAGAAGCTTAAACGTCCAGCCCCGTACTGTGTTGTGGTATGTTAGATAATGTTTGCCAATGATTTTTCTCTCTCTGCTTATTCATAGACGTCAGCGGGCGCTCAAACCCGGTCAGTCTCCATATCGAGCTCTTCTGGACACTTTGGAGCTCAGTGACTCACGACTGACCCTCCAGCTCATCAATGATAACAACAAGGTCTGTCAAATCACACTGGTAAAATCACCTATCACATATGTCACATATCATAACTATGTAACTGCAATAATATATTTAAGTATTTAATTCATTCCTTTTTAAATTGGTTCTTATATATATTTATTTAGTTCTGCATTACATCTACTATGATGTTTGAATGACAAAATAAAGGAACTGAACTGAAACTAACACTGAATAAGGCACATAATCAGCAACTGAGGTAATCATTGTCAGTAGATGTCATCTGATATTGGATTTAGCAGAGCAAGGAATTTTTCACAGATTTTTTATTATGGTTATATATATATATACACACACACATTTTTTTATTATGGATTTATATATATATATATATATATATATATATATATATATATATATATATATAGAATATATATATATATATATACACACATATATACACACACACACACACACACACACACAACACACACCACCACACCACACACACAACACACACACACATTTTTTTATTATGGATATATATATATATATATATACAATAATACATACATATATATATATATATATATATCTATACATATACATATATATATTACCATATATAATACATATAATATATATATACATATATACATACATATATATATAATACATATATACATATATATATATATATATCTATATATTATTATATATATATATATAATATATATATATAATATATAATATATATACTAATATATATATATATATACTAATCTACATAACATATACTAATTACATACATATATATATATATATATATATATATATATTATAACATATATACATACATATATATATATCTATATATATATATATATATATATATACATATATATATATATATATATCTATATATATATATATATATATATATACATATATATATATATATATATATATTATATATATATATATATATCTATATATTACATAGCAGTGGTGTCCCACCAGTGACGATATACAGCCACATCGCACTGCTATGAGTGTGATATTGCATTTATACAACATTTCGACAGCATAATTGTGTATAAAAAGAAAATCAAACACGGAGAGGCTCAAAAACCCTTTTGTAAGAGGAACTACTTCCGCTGTATATTCACCTCCGCAGCTGACGATCAGAACAGCAGAAACCAACGCCACTTTAGAACTAACGTTAGTATTTGAATGATTTTCAAGTGAAAATGATGACAAAGCAGGTGATTTTGCTCACATTTTAGGATTATAAGGCTGAACAGCATGAAATGCCATCAGTCTACAGAGATTTCCCAGTATTTCCCTTTTGCAATCGGGAGATCATAATAATTAACCCCGAAAAAGCCAGATGACAATAATTAACCCTGAACACTACCAAATTACTGTATGGCGTAAATACAACACTACAACGTACAAAAGAGAGATATCGACTTGGAATGTCCCTTACCTGTTCTGTTCTTGATTTGTTCAGCTGTGGTTTGAAACATTCGCTGAAAAAATGCTGTTTTATTCCCATAAGGATTTTGCAGTCTCTGTTGCCATCTTGTGGCGGAACTTCAATTGTCATTGCTCTGCTCAGTATGGCAGGCTGGCCGCCAAATCTGGCCTGCTAAATCTCCAAATTATGAATATTTAAAATAGACACAATCCTTATAAATAAACTACATAGTTGCAATCTAAACAACTACGTTCTCACGTAAAAACCCCTCAAAAGTACATTATGTTGTCCAACAGCTGCAATATTTGTCAAACTGTAGTCCTCAGCTTTTATTCGAGCCGAAATAAGAAAATTTCCTTGCTCAGTTAAACATAATTTGGGAAATATTTTAAAAAAAGAAAAAAGTAAAAGGGGGGCTAATCATTCTGACTTCAACTGTGTGCGTGCGTGTGTGTATGTGTGTATGATGTGTATATACATATATTAATTTATTTTTTATAAAATTTTTAAGGGAGGTTAATAATTTAGCTTTCAACTGTACATTGTATAAATATTTATAGAAATTAAAGTGACTTGACTTTAGTGGGCCCTAGGATAATGTATCTGATGTTGTCTGATTTCTCGCAGGTTCACCTGCTGCTGGAGCTCTACAGACTGCAGGGCAATATGACTCGGGTGAAGATAAATGAGCTGAAGCCTCTGAAGCCACGCTTTGAGGTGCCAGATGTGCTCATAGCAGATCCTCCGACTGAGCCGTGAGTGTGTTTCTGATCCTAGACCACAGACACAAGCTGTTTCCATCCAAAGATGCAAAGTAGATATATGCGCAAAAACTGTAATATTGCATAAAACATTTGCTATTAAGGCACAGTTACCATCCAGTCAGTCAAAGAGAAAAAAATCGTCACTCCCTGATCAACTGGCGCCAATATCTATAAGAACAATGAGATTTGCTTTGGTAAAAGCTAATGTGGGCCTTTTTTCTTATGTAATAACTAACTTGCACCTCAGAAGACAAAACACAATGAATGTGTGGCAGCTTTGAGGCGCTCTTGGTGAGTGTAGATGCTCAAGACAGTTCTGGAGATAATAATTAGGAGTGCACGATATTAGAAAAAACTGACATAGGAAATATATTTGTGTGATTTATTGTTTATTATTATTTATTTATTTTTCTTTTTTTTTCTTCTTTTTTTTTTATATATTCCGATATGAATATAATTTCACAATATGACTTAAGTAACTGTTTGGAACAAATTCATAATTTAATATTGATTGAGAGGATTTTTTAGATGAGTGCATCTGTATGAAATATCCAAAAATACAAAAATATCAAAATTAAATAAAAAGACCAAATATACAAAAGAAATATTGTAAAAATTATGGTTTTCAGTGGAATCTAACAATATTGAAATACAGAAATTCATCTATCAAATCTAAAATAACTCTGTATAGTCTTCATTTTATGAATAAACACAATTGAGGCCTTGAGACGAAGAACCATATAGGTCCATATTTTCACAATTTGTGTAATAAGAGTTGTTTTCATTTGGTTTGGGAACACTATATATTTTTATTTTACTTGAAGATAAACAAAAGCTTCTCAATTCTAAGAAGATACATTCTTCAGTGTCAGTATTAAAAATCGTAAGTTACTGTGATTTTTATATTTCTCAAATGTGGAAGAACAGTATATGTCTAGTTAGTGAGGAATAACAGTATAACTCCAATTCATCATATCACTTTAAACCTTAAAGATCTGATTCCTTTATCTTAGTTTGAATACAATAACAGAAACTTCATGTAATATTAAGCATTTCTTTCAAGTTTATTATTATACTGTTTTTGCACTCCATCGAACGATATAAATAAATATATAAACAAATAAACTCTGCTTGCCATAGTTTACACAGGGCTGGCAGGAAATATGCATTGATACAGGTTTATTATATATGATGTGTTTGTTTATTTTGAAAAGCGTCTCTATTCTTCTTAGTGGACATAAACGTTTTTTTTCCGTGTGATGCTATTTTAATGTTTAAAATGCACTCTTGGTCTCGTGTAAATATCCTGGAAATATCCCCCAAACGGTTTCTTATACAAAGCTCACACATACAATTAATGTAGGAATTTTATTTATTATTATTTTTTAAAGATTTATTTTTGGCCTTTTTGCCTTTATTAGATAGGACAGTATTTAGACAGGAAGAGAAGAATATAACGGTTCACCAGATACACAACAAGCCGTGTGGAGCGGTTACAAGTAACAAAACACAATTAATACATAATTTGCAAGCTAGAGAAAACAAGGAGGCAGCCATTTTAGTTGCAACCTACTTACACTTGTGAAATGGAGGAAGAAGAAACTGATCTATGAACTGTGTACTGATAAGTACCTGTCAAGCTCTGACAAAGTCCCCACATCAACAGTCTTTTCTGAGACTTCTTTTACAAATGGCCACCGATGAATCCTCGTTGTAAGCGTGTAGATTGCTGAAGCGCTCGTCAGAAAAATGATGCGAATACAGCACAAGGCTGGGGCTATATGCTAAGGTAGTTTTGCAGAAATAAACTTCATCCACTGACTCTTCACAGCCTCCTCTTTGGGTAGGGAAAATAACACTAACTTTCCCTCAAACTTCAGAGCACAGCGTCTTCGCGACTGGGGTCTGCTACAGTGTTTATCATCTTGTTCTTCTTTCTACAGTGTTTTTGGCCGGGGGTTTCAAATTTCCCCTGTCTGCGTGTGCAACAAATGGGCGTGGCTTGAGTTCCGTATGGACGTCACGCCAACAGGGCTAAAGACTTGTTACCAAGACATTTCGTGTGAACCACTCTGAGGTTCTATCTTTTATAGATAATCAATCATTTTAAACATGGTGCACTTTCGTGATTTAAGCCTTAGCTGGATATTTCACTTCACTTAGAGCTGTTACACCACTACATTAAAGAGAAAACCCTTAATAGGGGCTCTTTAATGCCATATTCTAAAATGTGCATGAAAATAAGTGCAATGGAAACATAGCTTCAGTTAATCGACACATGCATGATTTATTGTGCGCCTCTGAATAACCTCGGTTTCTCTCTTCTCTTCTCTTTCTTTCAGTCTCTCCAGTGCTGTCTCAGGATGATAATGGCCTTGTGTTATCTCTGGGAGCCGAGAGTCAGAGGCTGATTGTGAGCGCTCGTCCCTTTCGACTGACATCATGGAGGGGCCGGAGGTGCTGCTGTCCCTCAACTCTCGCGGCCTTCTAGCCTTTGAGCATCTGCGGCTCCGTAAGGACCGTAAGGTGCTGATGCTATGATTTGGTAGTTAAGAAGTATATGGATGAAGCACATACACACAATGGAAGCAATGTGTGTTTATTCATTTTTTTAACTAATGTCTAATAATTTATTTATTTGTCTTTGCTATTAGATTTTATTAGTTATTTTGCATGATATTAAGTATTTAGCTTGAAGTGTAATTTTAAAGGTTTAACTTGGTTTATTAGGCAAGTCATTGGAAAACCATCAATACACTTTATTTTAATTGTCCTTGTTATCGCAATACTATAGAACTTGCAACTAATTATGCATAATTGCATGCAAATAATTCTAAACAGAATCTACATTGTAACCATAACAATGTAGTAAGTATAATAATTAATGTTAAAAGTATTGTAAAAAGTAATTAAATGAATAGTTTCACCTTAAAATAAATTTTTAATACAGTATATATTTAAACATCTCACTGACTTTTGAATGGTAGTGCTAATAAAAATGTCATTCACTCAGGTTGAAATGTATTTAATTATGTATTTTTTATGTATTTATTTATATTTATGTATTTGTTTAAATTATTTATTTGTTTTATTTTTATTAATTAATTATTTATTTATTTTATTGATTATTTTTATTTGTTAATTTTTATTTATTAATTTTTCTTTATATACTTTATTTATTTAATCTTTTAATAATTATTTTTTTAAGTATTTTATATATTTATTTATTTTTATATATTTATTTTTATTTATTTATTTAATTTTTATTTATTATTTATTTTTATTTATGTTTATATTTATTTATTTTTAGTATTTATCTATTTATTTATTTTTATTTTATTAATTTTTATTAATGCATCATTTATTTTTATTTATTAATTTATTTTGATGTGTTATATTTATATATTATATTTATTTTTTGTTATTTATGTATGTATTTATTTTTATTATTTATTTATTTTTCTTTATTTTTATTTATTTATTTAATATTTATTTATTATTTATTTTTATTTGTTTATTTATCTTTATTATATTATGTATTTATTTTTATTTATTTCATTTTATTTTATTTATTTTTATTATTAATTATTCATTTTTAGTTATTCGTTCATTTATTTTTATTTATTAATCATTTATTTGATGTATTTATATTTATATATTTATTTATTTTTATCTATTTATTTATTTTTATTTATTATTTATTTTTATTTATATTTATTAATTTTTAGTTATTATGTATTTATTTTTATTTATTTATTTTATTGTTTATTAATTTTTATTTATTAATTATTAATTTTTATTTATGCATTCATTTATTTTATTTATTAATCATTTATTTTGATGTATTTATATTTATGTTTATTTATTTTTATGAATTAATTATTTATTTTTATTTATGTATTTACTTTTTAATATATTTATTTGTATCCATCTATATATGTTTTATTTTTATTTATAATTATTAATTTTTATTCATGTATTTTTTTTCTTTATGTATTTTAGTGTTTATTCATTTTTATTTATGTAAGTTTTTTTCTTTAAATTTTATGTATTTATTATAATTATGGCATTTTGTAAATGAATCTACATTCATTACATTACATTCTCATTCTTATTCTCCTGTGTGTGCAATCACAGGCAAAGCTCAACCAGACGGTGCTGAAGTTAAAGAAAGCGCAGAAGCAGATCAGCAGCAAGATGAAGGAGAAAAGGCAGTGAAAATAACACTCCAGTCTGATTCAGTGATGTCTCTTAAAATGCACCCAACCGGTTTAGCAGCTGTATGGAATAGTTATGCAACAATGACATGTGATAAAGTAACATAATAACTAAACAGAACATGACTCCATCGTCATCAGCCTGACTCTGAGAACTAAAACCTGAAGTAAAACTAGCTTTTTTTGTCTCCACACAATAGGATGAAGATGGAGAGAATGATAAAGATGAAGACGGTTTGTGGGATGAGTCATTTAAAGCTCATGCAGATACCAAACCAAACGGTATGAACTGATGTCACTTAAAAGTCCCATAAAACCACTGTCTTATTGGTGCTTCCTACTGAAACAGAAAGTTTGGACTTTGTTCCTTTTATAAGCTAGCCTGTTAATTTGTTAATTACAAGAAGTTAGTTCTGATTTCCCAGCAAAGACAATGCAAATTGTATGCGTCTGAGTGTATGCACTACCTGACAAAAGTCTTGTCACCTATCCATGTTTTGGGAACAACAAATACTAACTTGATTTCTAGTTGATCATTGGTATCAGAAGTGGCTCACATGAAAGGCAAAGGCCTCTAATTTACACTTATTTACCAAAATAAAATATGATCATGCCTCGATTTTAATTATTTCATTAGGACAGTAAGGTCTGATTTGTTTAGACACAAGTCGTGTCACTTAACAGAATAATGTCCAGTTTAGAATATAAAGTCATGGTTGCAGAGGAAAAAGAATGAATATTGTGTTTCACTCCCATGAGCTTGGAGGACTGCATCTGTACATCTTGCAATGACTCAAATAACTTATTAATAAAGTCATCTGGAATGGCAAAGAAAGCGTTCTTGCAGGACTCCCAGAGTTCATCAAGATTCTTTGTATTCATCTTCAATGCCTTCTCCTTTATCTTACCCCAGATATGTCAATAATGTTCATGTCTGGGACTGGGCTGGCCAATCCTAGAGCAACCTTGACCTTCTTACAAAAGATATTTGAAGTTTTAATTAAGCTTAATAGATTGACTCCATCTAAGTTTTATCATATTGTTACCCATTAAAAATGAGAGTCTACCCTTAATCTTATATGTATGTATGTATGTATGTATGTATGTATGTATGTATGTGTGTATGTATGTATGTGTGTGCGTGTGTGTGTATATGTTTATATATATATATTATATATATATATATATATATATATATTATATATATATATATATATATATATATATATATAATATATATATATATATATATATTATATTATATATATATATATATATATTACTTAAGCATAATTAACTAAAGTATAAAGCACACGAAACCAAAAATTTCATCACGTGGTCCTAATTCTCACAGTAATGGAATGTTAATATTTAAACTTAAAGGTCCCATGAAGTTAAATGAAGTGTTTTTCACATGTTAGTGTCAGTATATTCATTTTTAGGATATGTATAATCTAGTGTGCTCCAAAACAGTGTCAAAATTCGCATTTTAGAAACATATAAAACTGATATTAACATGTAAAGCTTATAGTTATCACTTCTGCCAAACTGGACAATGGTTTTATTCATGTCAACACATTACATTTTTCATTTTTATCTTCACCGATCAAATGCTCTCTAGTGTGTGACATGCCCTGCCCCTTCAAGATGCTTCTCGTTGCTTTTTCATTTGATGCACTTGAGCTCAACCACTCTCAGCTGGCAGAGCTGTGATAAAACAAAATGCTATTGGCTTGTTTTAAAAAGGGGAGAAGCTACTCTATGTCCCACTCTCTCTTTGGGTTTCTTTTGAGATTACGTCAAACATTGAATAAAAATGCACATTTCAAAACGCCTCATGAGACCTTTAAAAGCGTCCACATCATTATTATTATTATTATTATTATTATTAGTAGTAGTAGTAGTAGTAATAATAATAGTAGTAGTATTTCTAAGGAGCATTATATATGTTGATTTTTCTTCTTCTTTTTTTTTTTTTTTTTTTTCCCCAATCTTTCCACAGGCCCGACATCAATAAGTTTAGACTTCTCCTTGCCGGGTGTTTGAACATGTATATGGCATACCAGAGCATGCAGACAACCTAAAACTCAAAACTACAGAGTAAGATCACTTCTTTACACATAGAAATGACTGATCTGTGAGGCTAGAATGCAATAATGATTTTTTTTTTCTCTAGTGGTGGTGATCCATAACAGGTTGTATAACCTAGATGTGTTCAGTATGAGCTCTATAACCCTATGGCCTTATATGGATCCGTACCCGTTATGATTGCTCATAACACTCAGAGAACTATGGGCATTTTCTGGCTTAATGCTGCTGAGACCTGGGTGGACATCAGTTCTAATACAGCGGGAAGGTAAAGAAAATAACTGTGAAAGTGAAAATATTAAATATGTTATTATGATCTTTACGTGAAGCTGCTTTGACACCATCTACATTGTAAAAAGCGCTATACAAATAAAGGTGAATTGAATTAAAGTGAATGTTCAGGCACATTGAGTATAAGAATGATGAGATGATACTTTGTAAGATTGCATTTAAGGTTCACAGTGCAGATGCAAAATACTAATCAGTCTATAGTATTAGTAAACTAGTCATTTTATATCTGCATACTCTGTCACTATAGTTCAAACCACTGGGTCCAACTCATTTGCCAGCAAGAAGTTTTAAATCATTCATAATATAATAAAATTAGGATGTGATCAACATGTAGAGGCCAGGATTGGATTGTTTCTTCAATTTTTGTACATAAAATGTGATGCCGCATTTAGTTTAAGATGGACATTTATGAACATTTATGACATTTATTTATAAAGAATTTAAAAAAATCAATACATCTCTCAAATGGATTTCGAGATTACTTTTTAGACAGGTGGCGCTGTTCTGCTTTACAAAGAGCCACGCTCTGCTTGCATAAGTGAAGTGAATTACAAATGTTCAGTGTGAAATTGCATAATCATTGATATAAAAAGCCAATTTAACTGACTCATCTGAATGCACAAAAATCCGCCTAGAGCGCCATTCAAGCGCCATTCGCGGATTTAAAAATCCGCCTAGAGCGCCATTCGCGGATTAAAAATCTGCCTAGAGCGCCATTCGCGGATAAAATCCGCCGCGAATTAAAAACCAGCCCAGAGCGCCAATTCGGGGTTAAAAACCAGCCGCGGATTAAAAAACCAGCCCAGAGCGCCATTCGCGGGTTAAAAACCAGCCCAGAGCGCCATTCGTGGGTTAAAAAACCAGCCCAGAGCACCATTCCCGGGTTGGAAAACCAGCCCAGAGCGCCATCTGCGGGTTAAAAACAGCCCAGAGCGCCATTCGCGGGTTAAAAACCAGCCCCAGAGCGCCATTCGCGGGTTTAAAACCAGCCCAAATGGCCATTTCGCGGGTTAAAACCAGCCAGAGCGCCATTCGGCGTTGTTAATTAAAAACCAGCCCAGAGCGCCATGCGCGGGTTTAAAAATCTAGCACAGAGCGCCACCTGCTGTTTAAAATCTAGCCCTTGAGCGCCACCGCTGTTTTTAAATTCTAGCCTTGAGAGCCCACTGCTGATTAAATAACTAGCCTTGAGAGCCTTCTGCTGATTTAAAAACTAGCCTTGAGAGCCTTCTGCTGATTTAAAAACTAGCCTTGAGAGCCTTCTGCTGATTTAAAAACTAGCCCTTGAGCACCATATGCTGTTAAAAAACTAGCCCTTGAGCACCATCTGCTGATGTTAAAATCTAGCCTTGAGTGCCAAGCGTTGTTAAAATTCTACCTTGATCGCCATTTGCTAATTTTAAAACCTAGTCTAGAACTCTGTCTACTGCTGAAAACTAGCCCAGAGCGTCGTCTGCTGTTAAAAACCATGTTCAGCATCAATTTAAGAGAGTATAGTGACGCATTTTGAAAATCTCAAAAGTTTTTTCTCAAACTAAACGTGAACATCTTGTCTTTGGCCATATATATATATATATATATTACTGTTCAAAAGTTAGAATCTCTAGATGATAATCTCTTATTTTAGTGTATTTTATAATTTCCTCTTTTCCTTTCAGACCGTGTTTGGTAAGATGCTGGACTTTGTTCAAGGCTCCAGTGAGACGCCACAGACAGACGTCCGCTGGATCTCTGAGAGCGGCATCATTGATGTGTTTATCATGCTCGGGCCCAAACCATCAGACGTTTTCTCTCAGTATGCCTCTCTCGCAGGTAAATGAGCCACAGATGAGCTCTTAACTACACCAACAGTACATTCATATGGTAGATGATAAATATCACCCCCCTCCTTATAATATGGTAAATGTTGTTTTAAGGATGCACAAGCTGACATTTAAGATTTAGACACTATCCTTTTTTTTTTTTTTTTTTTTTTTAAGCAAAATTTTTTTTAAAAA
This sequence comes from Danio aesculapii, assembly GCF_903798145.1. Classification (NCBI taxonomy): domain Eukaryota; kingdom Metazoa; phylum Chordata; class Actinopteri; order Cypriniformes; family Danionidae; genus Danio; species Danio aesculapii. Next base: position 47,633,910 of record NC_079448.1, on the reverse strand, counting down.
CGAAGAACAAGCTGAAGCAGTGTTTAATTCCTGAGTTAATCTCTTTTTGAATTAATCATTTGAGTCAGTGATTATTCATAAAGAAAGTTTGTTCTTATTTTAAATAATAATTATTAAAACAATAACTAAAATCATGCATAATACATAGTATAATAGATTATGGTTGTGCTACATTCAACCATGTGGCTTCTTCCTATTTTTTTAGTTGCTTTTTTTGAATTCAAACTGTTTTGTCAAGTAATGTTTTAAACTTTCTATTTAGTATAGATGTGTGAGATTGTTGGATTGAGCCACTTGCTTTCCATTTAAATATGTCAACTGTTTGATTAGTTTATGTACATGTCAATGACTGATGCGTTAAGGGATTTGCTGCCACCTACTGGCAGTTTTCATATTTATCTGTCCTTGATAGGTCTAAGACACACTTAACAAAAAATATTGTTAATGTTGTGTGTGTGTAATATTACACGTACCTGCCAGTATTTTTGGTATTATGGAACTGCTGGCATTGAGTAAAGTATAACGCAATGTAAATAAGAGATTTGATTGTGCAGTATAGACAAATTACAGTAAAGTTGAACTGAAGTGTAATCATTGGCATAGATTATACACAGAGGTTGCTCTTTTTCTGTTTATGTAACCCATTCATTATTCATTTGAATGCTGATCAAGTACATAATGTGATTTAAGTTTAGAGAGTGAGATTTATTAAAATGCATAACTAAATCAGAAATTGCAGCATTTACTATGAAAGCACAGCAGCAGACTCATGAGATTAAAACAGATTCTGCATGAAGTCATGTACTTTTTACAATTATTTTAAGCTACAGCCTTTTATGTTTTCATACTTTATTGTATTATTTACTTGTCATTTTAATAACGTTAATAAGTAACTAATTTCATTTATTAGATGTTTGTATTTCACCCAAGTAATAAAAAAATGAAAGTTTGATTCTTGGTTATTATTCTGTCCAATTACTTTTGGACCCTTGACAAGTGGGAGGCATATATGCAAACTGTTGTAATTCCTACACCGTTCACCTGATTTAGACGCAAATACCCTCAAATTAAAGCTGACAGTCTGCAGTTAAACCACATCTTGTTCGTTTAATTTCAAATCAATTGTGTTTGTGTATAGAGCCAAAATGTTTAGAATTGTGTATATGTCCAAATATTTATGGATCTAACTGTATATTGGCATCAACTATTTAAGTATGTATTGTGATCGGGGCTTAATTTGTGCCAGCACCTCATTTTTCAACCTTGCCCCGCTCTGCTCTACTCCCTCCGCTGTTCACTTTCTTCCCGCGACTCCCTAATCCTCTTCACTTTCCTCCGTGACCCAAACTCCCCATCTCCCAAACCCCCACCCCCCTCGGTCTTTCACTTTCTGGTAACAAGCCGGCTCTGTTACCCCGATCTGTTCCGGGACCTCGCAATTTACATATTAAGCACAGATTGTGTTTAACACTTGTGTGTGTGCATGTGTTTTTCTTCCCTCTAGGCACACAGTCCTTCCCTCCCCTTGCCAGTCTGGCGTATCACCAGTGCCGCTGGAATTACAATGATCAAGACGATGTGAAGTCTGTGGACGAGGGTTTTGACCAGCATGACATCCCTTATGACTTCATCTGGCTGGACATTGAGCATGCAGATGGCAAGCGCTACTTCACCTGGGACCCACACAAGTTCCCTGAGCCAAAAGAGATGCTGCAGGGCCTGATGGACAAGAGACGCAAGGTCAGACACTGTTGCTCGTAAAAATACTGAATGTTTTCTTGTTTTTTTTTTTTTGACAGGGTTCCCACAGATCAAGGAAGTTTTATCATGGAGGTTTAAAAGTTTTGGGAATTAAAAAAGGAATTTAATAAAGGGGACCTATTATGCAAAACTCACTTTTATAAGGGGTTTAAACACTGTCTGCAGAAACGCTTTGATTGACATTCTCCCTTCATGCTTCTCATCAGAGGGGCAAAGTCCTGCTCATTAGCATAAACAGACCCTGAGGTGAGAAGCAGCCGTCTGCCATTAGAGTTTTCACACCTTGCCAAGGTAACAGGGTTGTTTGCGGGGTCTTAAAAAGGAATAAAAGTTGATAAATCAATTATGAGGGAAAATGAAGGCCTCTTAAAGGTATTGAAAAGTCTTAATAGTGTTTTTACGAGGTCCTTAAATTTTGTTTAAGCATTGTCCAAAGTGTTTGACTCTAAAAAAGCAAAAGTAATTTTATTTTTCTCCTAATAATAACAACGACCTGCTCGATCGACGCGATTGGTTCGGGCAGGGATGTGTCCGGCCAAGCTCCTCTGTATGGGGTGATTTTGGGATGATGGGGTCACAATTTTGGGCAAACACAGGAAGGTGATGTGACGCTCTGCACATATAGCGAAACCATAGAGCGAAACAGATGGCTTAATGGGAAAATGTAAGTTTGCGTACTCCTGGTTAGAGAAAGCCTCATTTAAACAGTGGCTTGAAGATTGTTGCTGAAAACAACCGCGTAATTTATTTCAAGCTTTGTATTCTGTTGCATGCTCCATTGATTTAACTAACAACTGTTAATTAACAACTGTTTATTAAATTAAAGGTTTGATACTGATTAGAACTTTCAGAAAATATTCTGAGAAGGACTTTTAAAAAGTCTTAAAAAGGAATTGAAGTTATCTTTAGGATTTCTGCATATACTTTGGTTAATTTCAGCGGCTAAAGGCTGATTTAAGTTAACACTCTATTAATTCCCACACAGGTCAATTAAATTAGGGCAGTAGCATCAGGATACAACAAGCACATAAAGAAACAATATCACTTGCAAATGATATTAAATAGCACAATCCAGCATGCTTTCATAATGACTTCATAAATATAATACTACAAGGAAAGAACCATACATTAAAAATGTAAAACTTGCTAAAATGTAAGATTTTTAAAGTCTTATGGTTAATTTATCTATTAGAAGAGCATTTAATGCTTCTGTATCTTCCAGAGGGCACAGTACATAAAAGGATGGCAGCCATCTTTTGTCACACTTTGGATTTTCTCTTATCATTTGCTGTTCTGTAATTCTGCTAGAACTCCACAGAGGCAAACCAATAATCTTGGACCAAGCCTTGACTATGCTTTGAAGGATATTTATTTATTTATTTTTTTTAAGTATAAAAAGTTCTCAGTATATATTGTTTTGCGTCGAGTGATGGCCCATGTAGCCTGCCTTGTGCGTAGCCATGCATTTATACTTCTACATACTGTTTGTGTAGCTCTGCAATAACACGTCTAAAGCGCTGGCTGGCAGTTGGTTTTTAGGTTCCTCTGTGTCGAGTTTTGTTTTATGAATGTTACCTTAATGTACAAGTAGCTCAAACTCGCTCATTAACAGTGGGAACCGGCAGATGTGCAACAACTTTAATCATGAGGTAAACACAAACCAGCTCCTTCATGAGACTCGACACTTGTAAACAATCGCTCCATCGGGCTCGCGGCTCTCATCACCGCCCACACTCATCAGTGCTACCAAGTCAACCAATCAGAGCTTGCACTATGTGTCGTTGTGACGTGTCGTTATATTTTCTTAGAGATGTGCACCAGCGTCGGCCACGCCAAAGTATGCGCTGGACTATATGGGTAAGCTTGATGCAGATAAATCAGCATTAGGAGGATAAAAAAATGTGTAGTGGAGTGTCTAAAGTGTCCATAGGCTGCTTTTTTCTGAGATGAAGGCTTTTCAGTTTTTCACAGAGATAGCATTAGTTTGTTTTGAATCTGTCACATAGGTGTTTGTAGCTCCACCCTCTTTTGAAAAGAGGGCTGGGAGCACACTCTCATTTGCATTTAAGACAACAGCCACCAAAACGGCACAGTTTGGATCATAGCCTTAAAGGGTCAGTTTTAGAGAGTTGTACAACATTATTTGTTTGGTATTTTGAGCTGAAACTTCACATACCCACTCTAGGGACATCAGAGACTTATTCTAATATCTTGTAAAAGAGGCATTATAGGTCCCCTTTAAGTGCTGGAATATCAGGGATTTTTGATTGCTTATAATTTATAAAAATGTAAATTCTCTATACTGTTGTTTGGTTTTGCCTATTGATATGATTATTGGATACTAAGCAGATTCTGAAAATAATTTTGTTATGATGATCTTGTTTATAGATGGTGGCTATAGTTGATCCCCATATCAAGGTGGACAGTGGCTACAAGATCCACAATGAGATCACTAATAGAGACTTCTACGTTAAGAACAGTGATGGTAGAAATTATGAAGGCTGGTGCTGGCCAGGTGAGTGTTTTTATATACTCATACGCTACCATTCAAATATTAGTGGTCAGTGAGATTTTTGACAGAAATATAATCAGGATTTAATATTGCTGTTTTGTGACGTTAATATATTTTAAAATGTAGTATTAATTATGTGATGCAAAGCTGCATTTCTATGATCATTACCCCAGTCATTAGTGTTAGATAATCTTTCAGAAATCATTCTATTATGCTGACGGTGCTCAAGAAACCTTATTTTATTGTTATTGTTGATGATGAAAATGGTTCTGCTGCTTAATATATTTTTTCAAGGATGTTTGTTGAAGAGAAACTTTTTAAATCAATCAATTTAAGGTTATATATACAGTGCTTTTTACATTAATTATTTTTCCAAAGCAGCTTTACAATAGGTGTGTGTTACATTAAAATTTAAACTAAAAGCAGTTATACAACATGTTTTTTTTTCTAAAGAGGTTATATCTATTCTGTTTTTATTTTAATTTAAATAATTAAATAAATTTATTTAATTATTTTATTTATTTTGTTATCCCTGTAACATGGAGTGTTTATAAGAAAGTGTCTGGTGCATATAGAGAGGAAAAATTGTTTCCTACAGGTGAACCATCATATTTTACAGTCATATTTGATTAATTGACCATTGCTAAATAACAGTATACATATTTGTTTGAAACAAATCTTATGGATTATACTTTTAAGTGGTAATATAATTGTTGTCTGTATGGACATGTGGGGTGGTTGTCATAAGATGCCCACTATTACATTTATTGTAGTTTACACAAATTTCTCATTCTCACAGGAAACTCTGGTTATCCAGACTTTACCAATCCAGAAATGCGGACCTGGTGGGCCAGTATGTTCTCTTATGATCAATATGAGGTGAGGCTAGTTCTAGTCTTGTCTAGTTATTGCAAGTGTAAATCTATGTGTATTTTCCCTCGTTTCTCATTCTAGACAGGATGTGGTGAAGCTACGTTTCCCTTCAGCATTCGATAGTTCCAGAAGTGCATCAAACTCATGTGACTTTGCCTCAACAGATCATGTTATAACTATGATAGCAGTAAACAGTGTTTTAGCTGAGAAGTGCATGAGCCAAAGTCTTTGATGAAATAGTCTGGTTAAATGATTTTCAGGAGTGACTCATAAGATTGTGTTCAAACTTCTGAAAAGTGAAGCGTTATAGCATCTAATACATAACATTTTTTCACACAATATATATAGGTTTATAAAGGTTTGGAACCACTTGAAAGTAAAAGTAAATTTTCATTTTTGGGTGAACACTTACTGGCAGAGAATGAATTAGAAATTTCATTCAGTGCGTTAACTGATTTCAGCAGGTGTATTTTATTCACAAAGTTAAACCATTTTGTTTTTATTTATATTTTTGGCTACTAATTTTATAACCAATACTGTATATTTACTATAACCTGTGATAAAGCAAATAAACTCATAGATCACATTGTCATAATTTCATTTTATTATTTTTCTGTTTCTAGCTTAATATAGAAGAAGCAAATTCAGAATAAGAAAATTAAGATTGAATCTAAAAACAAATCAAAATTTAGTGTTTTCACATCTTGAATGATAAGGTCATTTGGAGGACCCATTGTGTAACCACTTAACCTGACCTCGAATGTACAGTCAACATGAACCAGAAGCTGTGGCTGTTTTTTTTTTTTCGTATTGTGAAGCTATTCCTAGAGAAACAAAATATTAAATGGGAAAACGGTGGGCGTGGCTTAGTTTTTCTACTGCGAGCTGATTGGATGTACTAAAGTAGGCATTTTGCTCAAAACGATTGGGGAAAGGGTTTGGGGAGGGTTATTAAAACTTAATAGACACCTCCTCCTCATCACCATTTCTGTTTGTTGTCAAAATTGACAGTTGGAGTTAAGTATGTTAGCCACGCCCAATACCCCAAACAGACGAAATCTCAGAATTTAACTGAAAACAAACAGGAAGTGCATTTTCAGATTTTAATTAAAGATTACAAGGGCAAACTTTTTTTTTTCTTAGTGACATGCACAGATGAATTGTTCACTACAAACTAGCAATGTGAACCAACTAAATGGTTAGTTTTGATTTCATTTGTACTTTAACTAGGTTGGATTTTGTCTGAAACTTTCTCAGCAGTCCCGAGTTTGTTCAAATCATTATTTAACATTTAAAATAACATATCTTCAGCAGTTTTGTGCTCGGTGTAAACAAACAATTGATTTTCTTTTTTTAAATCAGTTTAGGACTTAAGGAAATGTGCCCAACATAACAACTTTCCCTGTTGTTTTTCAGGGCTCAATGGAGAATCTTTTCACCTGGAATGACATGAACGAGCCGTCCGTGTTTAATGGTCCTGAAATCACGATGCATAAAGATGCTCTACATGGAAAATGGGAGCACAGAGACGTACACAATATCTATGGACTTTATGTGGTGAGGAAATATACCAGAACTCAAAATATAGAGTGTTTCATAACTAATGAAACAGGAAGGACGCATTAAAAACCTTGTTACAATCATTTATTTTCATTTTTGTGTGAACTATCTCTTTAACAGAGACCGTTTAGCACCACCTACTATCAGAGCATGAGTTAGAAATTTCATTGTGTTATCTGGTTTCAGCAGGTGTGTTTTATTCACAAAGTCAAACCATAAAGTTTTTTATTAATATTGTAGTATATAAGAACAAAATATAGTGTTTATAACTAATTAAACAGGAGAGACGCATCAAATACCTTGTTGAAATCATTTTAATCTCCTTTTGTGTTTGTTTGTTATGTATGCATTTTATTATCATCTCAGTGTGGACAGAAAGGTTTTTTTTCCTGTCAAAGAAACTGACATTTTAAAAGATACTCTCCATGTTTAGTCCATGTTCCATGATCCATGTTTAGTCATGTGATTTGAAATTGTACAGTCAAAGATGAGACATCCCTTTTTAGTGTCGGCATTAATTATATTTTTGAGTGATTTTATATACTTGCCATAAATAAAAAGAGTCAACTTAACCCATTATAGTGTAGAACCCATAAAGTATGGGTTATACTCACTTAAATACTCATTAGGAAAAAAAACAAGAGTGTTACTGGGGTTATTACAAGACTTAAGACTTCATTGGAAAATAAAAAATATATATTAATGCTTAATCCCCCCTGAAGTATGTCAAAACAAGATATATGGGATGTCAGTCCTTTAACACTGAGAAATATTTTACTCTTATCTGAATAATTAAAATGGTCCGTAGATATAAGCAAATGTCTTTTTACTGCAAATGTCACATCCAGAACGCTATATATATATATATATATATATATATATATATATATATATATATATATATATATATATATATATATATATTTCAATTTTTTGCTTGAATTTAATTGTATTATCTTTCAATTTCTAAATATGTTTGGTGACTAAAATATTATTTAATAAATATATCTGTTTAATAAATCTGTTTTGTTTAAATGCACCAAAGTACATTGCCTATATTCACTGAGAAATAGATTAAAAAATATTTTAATTTCAAAATGGGGTGTACTCAGTTATTATTTTATATATAATTATTCTTATAATATATTTTATTAAAATAATTAGTCTGTCCAAAAACATTGAAGGTTGTTTTTGCAGAATGTGACAACTGGTAAAAATAAATGCTTTAATTTGTTGTGATTGAGAAGTCAGGGTTATTACAAAAAAAAATAACTTAACTCTTCTAAAGTTAAAACATTGTTAATGTATTTTCAGTAAAATTAAGTGCCAGGGTTCAACGCTAAGAATTTTTTCTACTGGCCTGATCGTTATTTATAACGGATAAACAGCACTCGGTAATATTTCAGCATGCTTTCACTTTCGTAATCAACATGAAATGCACATTTACCGGTAGGAATGACATCCCACCCTACTCCTAATTCTCTTCATATAGCCGTATAAATGGCTATTACACAACCATAATATACTGTGATATAGCCTGGTTCGTTAGTTCGTTGGATAACTTTTTCTCACTACAATTGATCCGCTCTAGAGTTTGTTTTAATCGAGCCGAGACCACCTCATTCAGGCGATCTCGATCCGGGTGCAATTGCGGGATTCACATATGCCATACAAACCGCACTAACTGGGCAAACGAGACAGGTTCCGAAACAAACATCTCGGTGTGAAAGCACCCTTGAACAGTTTTTAGACAAAATTTGCACGCAATTGACAGACAGTCGTGGGCTCACACGCTGGCTCCAGGCCATTGGGCAGTTGTTATTGTCGAGCCCTGAGTGCACTCTTTTTTTTGTTATTTTGACCAATCATAATTTTATTTTCCCCCTAGCTGTATTTTTCTTGTTAATAATTAGCTTACTATGTACATGAAATCACTTTTGTCAATGTAATATGGCGCAGACACCAAAATAGAATGAAACTTATTTAGTTAATATCAAACATATGCATCAAATAAATACTTTTTGTGTTTCATCAACTCTGTTTGTTTCTTCCATCAGTCCTCAAGAGCTGGCTTTAGAAATCAAGGCTTTCATCAGCGGAGTCGACCAGACACAAGGACGTAAACTCAGCGTACGGGATCATGCTCGCTGTGCAATACGCCTCCTTCGAACTGTCCCAGCCTGCCGTGAAGCCGTCTTGGAGCATTTAAGGGGAGTGTATGATGAATACGTTGCATCCTTTCTACAGGACCTGGAGGCAGAGGGGGAAAATGGTGGTAACGGTGTGAGTGGAGGAAGCAGTGCCAGCATATCAAATTTAGAGGATGTTATTAAAGAAGTCCACGCAGTCCTCTCTGAATTTATCAAGCTTAGTCCTAAAGCTTGGGCTCCCCTTGTGTCCAGCTGGGCTGTAGACCTCCTTGGTCAGCTTAGCAGCAAGCATGCAGGACGCCGGGCCGCTCCTCACTCGTCCAGCCTGAATGAGCTGCTGCAACTTTGGATGTCATGTGCAGCCACTCGCTCACTAATGGAGTGCTACTCTCAGTGTCTAGCGGCCATGTTGGCCTGGTGTCCCGATGCATGTGTGGATGCTTGTTGGACACCTCAGTCCAGCACTCTCCTCATTTTGACTGGGTCGTCGCCCATATTGGTTCTGCTTTTCCTGGTACTATCATTAGCAGGGTTTTAGCTTGTGGTCTCAAAGACTTCTATGCACACGGATATTCCTCTGCTGAGAAGATCAACCAACAGCAAGCAATAGACAAGAGTAGTAGAGTCCCTAAAATAGGCTCAGTGGTTGGTATCCTTGGACACTTGGCCTCTAGACATTCAGATAGCATCAAGAAAGAGCTTCTTAGGATGTTTCAGGACAGTCTGTCTGTGCCTCCACAAAATGTACCTCAGCATACATCTGGAGCGGGTGGATGGGAGAATTCCCCTCATCTTCGTAGGGCAACTGTACCATTCCTGCTTCAACTGGCTGCTCTTTCCCCAACTCTCCTTGGTGCCGTTTCTACAGAGCTTGTTGAGTTTCTCAGACCACCTGTCCTAATTCAACTGCAAGCCCAATTCCAGGCTTTGCCCCGGGAAGAGCTTGAGAATATGTTGGGTCTAGCTGTGCACCTCATAAGCCAAAGCCCTTCAGGTGGAGCAAAAGTGCTGAAGTTCCTTGCAGACACAGCAACGCCCTCTTCAGTGATCATATCAGGTCCTACGCCATCTCCCCATGATGGTATTCGAGAAGCCTGTGACCGATTACTGCAAATGCTTCTGCTGCATCTTCACAAGCTGGTGCACAACCGACCAGACGGTGATGAACCTTTTCCACAGTCGTCTTCTTCTCCGGCAATGCCGCAAGTGATCCCATTTCTTGAAGAGCTCCAGGCTCACATTGCTGATCTGTGTGCTGAAACTCTTAGACTTGAGCGGAAGCGGCACCTTTGGTTGCACCAGCTCCTTTGTCTGCTTTCAGTGTATGGCGGCCCAAGCATAGCCACTGAAGCTTTATGTCAGCTCTTCACTCAAGCCCGAAATCCAGAGGAGCTTGCGTTAGCCTCGCAATTATACACCCAACTTTCCACTTCACTTTGTGGATTACTACCCTCAACAGTAGCCCGCTGTGTTGCTCAGATCCACACACAAACTCTTGAAATTAAAGAGTTAGCTCAGCTACTGAATAACCTGGCTACTGCAGTACAGAGTCAAGAGGAGGAAGGAAAAAACGGAGGAGGTACAACAACTACAACAGGTAGTTTAGCACAGTCTTCAATGGCTTCGGAAGTCAGAGTTGCCGTTTCCAGCCACCTTCAGGATTTCTGTCCACTACTTCTGCATGGGGATTCACTGGTATCCAAAGCAGCTGTCAGACTTCTCTCATGTAGCCAGCTTCCCCGAGCATGCTCTCCAGCTCATCTGTTGCGCATATGTAGAGCTGCGGTGTCGCACTTCTTTGTGTGTTTACGGGAACAAGCGAAGAGTCCTAATTCAGGCCAAGAGGAAGTAGGCTACTCCAGGCGACTCTTATCACGTCTTGCGGCTTATTCTCCTTTGTCGCAAAAAGCTGTGCTTCAACAACTGGTGGAGGGAGCTCTACACAAAGGCAACCAAGATTTATTTGGAGGTCTGCAAGAAAATCCGAGTGATGATGCCACACAGTCCCAAAACCTTGTCCCAGACTTGGGCATCTCCCTATTGGATGTCAACCGCAAATTTGGCACGTCAGTTAACTTCTCTGGTAATGTGTGGTCTGTTTTCCATGCTGGAATAATCGGAAAGGGTTTGAAGCCTCCATACACTCCCTTTCATCCTGACCCAGATCGAGTCAGTCAGAATATACAGACCTTGCTTGCGGTCATGGTTCAGTGCTGCAGCTCAAGTGGAGGAAACCCTACTGGTTCTGCTGGGAGTACTGGTAGTGAACCTAATGTTTCAGATAAACTCCCACCAATCAATGCTGAAGCTGCAAAGGTAATTGCCGTAACTCTTGTGGAGAATATATGCACAGATGTGGCAAATGGAGAACTTTCCTGGCCTCCAGAGGAACATGCAAAAACCACAGTTGAGCGAGATATACACATTCGTCGTTGCTTTGAAAAAACCCCAGTGTTATTTCACCTTCTCCATGTGGTCGCAGCCGGACGTCCAGCTCTGTGCTATTGCTCTGTTATTTTAAGGGGTCTACTGTCCACCTTACTGGCTCACTGGGAGTCCTCAAGGGAGCCGTCAGTGTCTGACTCCCCCTGGCACCTTCAGACCTCCTGCTGGCTTGTATCATGTATGGGCGAAGGTCAGCTACTTCCTCCAGTCTTGAGTAACATCAATGAGGTCTTCCCTCACCTCTCGCCCTTTGAAGTTCGACTGCTGCTGCTGGGCGTATGGGAGTATATGCGAGGGAACAGCCCGATGCCACAGAAGTTCACCTTCTGTGCTGACCAGGGACTTTTCTTTCGGGACTTTTCACGTGATGGAGATGTTGCTCGCTATATTGCGCCCATCCACAGTGTTCTGCATAAAAACATTGACCGATTGGGACACTTGTGCTGGAGGTTTCAAGTTTGATGAAAAATTAATTGAAGATTGTTTACAAACATGATTTTTTCAGGGTCACAGACTTTTTTGGATTTAGATATTTTTCTACGTTGTTGTGTGTTGTAAACTTGAGATCTGAAGTTGACATTTCTACATTTAAAACTGTAACAAACCTACTTTAGATGTAGCGTTTTTCTTGTTTGCTAACCATCAAATCTTTTTTGTATACAACCATCTAGCATCTGTAGATTGTTTGTTTTATTAAAGAGATAGTTCACCCAAAAATAATATACTGTCATAATTTATGAACCCTTTACTTCAGGGGGGTCCAAACTTGGTCCTGGAGGGCCGGTGTTCTGCATAGTTTAGCTCCAACTTCCTCCAACACACCTGCCTGGATGTCTAGTATACCTATAAAGAGCTTAATTAGCTGGTTCAGGTGTGTTTATTTGGGGTTGGAACTAAAATATGCAGCACACTGGCCCTCCAGGACCGAGTTTGGACACCCCTGCTCTACTTGTTTCAGGTCATTTTGAGTTTCTTTCTTCTGTTAAAAAGGAAGTAATATAAATTTAAAAATGTTGGAAACCTGTAACTATTGGCTTGCATAGTATTTGTTTTCCTAGTATGGATTTCAGTATGTACAGGTTTTCAGCTTTCTTCAAAATATCTTATTTTGTGTTCAGGGTGAACTATCCCTTTTAGCTAGTTCAAACGTTCTATTACAGCAGTGTAAGATACTCCAAAAATGTTTTTGCAATTCTGCATTTTGTGTGTGTTGTGTGGAAAATAGTGAACATTAAAAAATCATCATAAAACATGTTTTTATTGTAAACTTGTTAATGGAAATTGAACAATTCATATATAAAATGAAAGGTAAAAACTATATAAACAAAATTAAACAAGTAGCCAATGCATTACCCACTGGGATACGTGTATTATGTTTAGCCTGCATGGGATTAACCAGTGGGATACATGTGTTTATGTACATTTGATCATCTTTTTCACCAGAAAATGCCTGGCAAATACACAAACTGACATGAAATAAGCAATCATTGTGATGAATTATGCTTGCCTATCTGCAATATAATGTTGTTTCATGCTAAAATTATCTTGTGTACACAAGCACAGATGGATTTGTATCCATGGTAAGTGTGATCTATAGGGAATCGGTTGTTACCCAATAGAGTTCCTCCAAATACACCAACTAACCAACCTCCGGGAGGCTGGGCTTAACGCTGTGTGTCCAAGATGGCGGCTAACTCCATTGAAAGGTAAAACAAAGACTTCTGGCTATCATATCAGTTTGTCGTCATGCATTTTTTGGAGTTTCATCAGATTGGGTTTAAGTTAAGCGATTAGGAGTTCGCTGGGTTGTGAATATGCAGGTGTCAAATAAGGATGAGGACTGTAGATGTGAATGCGTGGCTAAACCATCGCTGGCATTATGACGAGTCATGTTTGAATTTATAAAACATTGATACATTTTAATGCATTGTAGTTGATGTGAATTAATCAACACGAAAATATCATTGCATTAATTAATTTGACCGTGCATTGAAGCCGTTACAATCTTAATCCTGGCATTGATTTTTCTTTTAGATAGGCAGCCGGTGGTCTGTTATGTGTGCTATATTAGATAAATTCCAAAGAATTAGCCTATTATGTCTCTAAATTAGTTACATAGCTAACCTTAAGGGAGTGATTTAGATAATGCAGTGTATTCAGGAATGGCAGTTTTTCCGAATTACTTGTTTTCACCTGAAGTATAATCTCAGCTTCATTTCCTTTTCACGAGATGAAAGGGAAAGCCACGAGATTATGTCACGGGCAGGGTGATAAACTTCTGTTCAGATAAATTAAAATGCCACTTATAAACATTCATAGCTTTCTCATTTCTTCACATTTATGTTCTATTAGCAAAGATTTGATTTTATAAGTGAGGTACTTGATTTACTTTTGTCACACTCCTCCTGTAAGTGGACTCTGATCTCTCTTTCATCGTGGGTAGTATTTTTTCCTGTCATCTCTTTAAAATACTGCAGGTCAATTCATTATACTTGGAGAAAATTTGGTTGTTTTGCAGCTAAAACAAATGTTTGATGTTGCTCTGAATGATAGTAAATGACTACACGGTTGGCTAAATGGCTCTATTGGGTTGCATTAGCTTCCAATGCTAATAAGGCCAAAATAACCACACGAAAATACTATCGTAGTTTGTGGTGGATGCTATGTAAAAGTGTTTGTGAGCCATACGATAATAAAATGTATTTCACCTTATATGTTATATTTATAACACTTTGTTTTGTAGGTTTACTAGTGGACTGATTTTACTACAGTAAACTGTGATTGTGTTGTAATACTAAGACTGCAGTTGTAGAAACTACAATATTAATCTGTTATATTGATGTAGTTGTTTTATTACCATATCTAATACAGAATTTCAACAAAAGATCAATTCAAGCACTTTACTCTATGGCTCAAAAACACTATTATGTTTATGTACTAAAAGTTACTATAGTATTTTTTCATGTGTTACAGAAATGTACATTTTGTGCAGTTTTAGGCTTACCCCATTTGTAGCACTAGCCTAAAATAGTCTTGAGGTTTTTTTTACACCACAGGTTATTGTGATAGCATAAATGAGGAAAAACTTGAAAGCCACTGTGAAAAATATATTTAGGTGCTTTATATGGTTAAAGTTTGTTTTATATTCGCACATTTGGACATTCTCCTTATTATATATGCATTTTTTTATTTCTCTTTGCTATTTGGGCTTATTAGAACCTAATTAGAATAAAAATCTAAGTATCATCTTTTGATATGATGTATTTTAAATAGCCACTTAAGAGCTAAAATGTGGACACTCAACCTCTTGGAGGCTAAGCAGTTTTTTTTTTCAGCACGGTAAACGGGGAAATCAAATTAGCAACCAATGGCTATCAAAATACATTGTTCAGTCAATTAAATAGTGCTAATGTTGTTTTAAAGTCATACTTTGAAGCGATTTCAGACTGAATATTCAAAGTACCATAGTAAACAAAATGGGGACTGTGAAAGTGAACGAATGTGCGGATGTAAAACCAACTTTACCTCAATAGGTGCCTGGGGGTTTTAATCTCGGTCATGAAAGTGATCCTTAAGGGTGGTAAATAAGGAAGTGAACGTATCACTCACACTTATAGTTATCAGCTCACTCATTACTTAAACATGATCCATGCCGGTAATCTGATCTGAACTCTCTCCAATCTTATTTTCAGGATGGGGCTGCTGTCTGTGCTCTGTGTGTCTCTGTTTTTCAGCAGCGCATTTGCTGTGGATCGGGGAAGCTTTAAAACTTGTGATCAGAGTTCCTTCTGCAAGTATGTTGGTTATCCTTTTAATCTAATGTGTCAAGTACTAGCAAAATCTTCTCGAAGATTAATTCCATGCAATTATCAATCTTTTCAATTTAGGGCTGGGCGATATGGCGAAAATGCAATCTCAATAAATTATTTTCCATACCGAACAGTAACGGTATATATTTCGATATACGTTGTTAATGCTTCCAGGCTTAAAAGAGTACCCCAACAATGACTGAAGCCACAAAAATTAGAGGGTCCATTATATAGCATAACGTGTTTTTGGTGGCTGATAATTTTTGGTGGCCGAAAATTCGGTGTATCTCTAATATCAACATACTGAAAGTTCTCATTGTTGCACATTTCTGCTGTGTGTTTGGCTCTTAGATCTAAATATAGAGTAAAAAAGTGCAGAGCTTATCATTGTTATTGGCATAAATTTTATTTCGGTTCGATATAATAGTTTATCGGCCCAGCCCTATTTCTTTTTTGTGAACAATTGTTTTTATTATTTCAGTTATTGTTTAATATAGAGAGCATACAGCATATGACTATATCAAAAAACAACCCTGAATCCTCACCCCCACCCAGGTAGACTTTTTCTAAAATGACAGAAGTTAAAAGCTTGCTGTGTTATTAAAAAGAAGCTTAAACGTCCAGCCCCGTACTGTGTTGTGGTATGTTAGATAATGTTTGACAATGATTTTTCTCTCTCTCTGTGCTTGTTCATAGACGTCAGCGGGCGCTCAAACCCGGTCAGTCTCCATATCGAGCTCTTCTGGACACTTTGGAGCTCAGTGACTCACGACTGACCCTCCAGCTCATCAATGATAACAACAAGGTCTGTCAAACTCACACTGGTAAAATCACATATCACATATGTCACATATCATAACTATTGTAACTGCAATAATATATTTAAGTATTGAATTCATTCCTTTTTAAATTGGTTTATATTATATATTTATTTAGTTCTGCATTACATCTACTATGATGTTTTGAATGACAAAATAAAGGAAACTGAACTGAAACTAACACTGAATAAGGCACATAATCAGCAACTGAGGTAATCATTGTCAGTAGATGTCATCTGATATTGGATTTAGCAGAGCAAGGAATTTTTCACAGATTTTTTTATTATGTGTATATATATATATATATATATATATATATATATATATATATATATATATACATAGCAGTGGTGTCCCACCAGTGACGATATACAGCCACATTGCACTGCTATGAGTGTGATATTGCATTTATACAACATTTCGACAGCATAATTGTGTATATAAAAAAGAAAATCAAACACGGAGAGGCTCAAAAACCCTTTTGTAAGAGGAACTACTTCTGCTGTTTATTCACCTCCGCTGCTGATGATCAGAACAGCAGAAACCAACGCCACTTTAGAACTAACGTTAGTATTTGAATGATTTTCAAGTGAAAATGATGACAAAGCAGGTGATTTTGCTCACATTTTAAGATTATAAGGCTGAACAGCATTAAATGCCATCAGTCTACAGAGATTTCCCAGTATTTCCCTTTTGCAATCGGGAGATCACAATAATTGACCCCGAACACTACCAGATTACTGTAAGGTGTAAATACAGCACTACAACATACAAAAGAGAGATATCGACTTAGAATGTCACTTACCTGTTCTGTTCTTGATTTGTTCAGCTGTAGTTTGAAACGTACGCTGAAAAAATGCTGTTTTTTTTCCCATAAGGATTTTGCAGTCTCTGTTGCCATCTTGTGGCGGAACTTCAATTGTCGTTGCTCTGCTCAGTATGGCAGGCTGGCCGCCAAATCTGGCCTGCTAAATCTCCAAATTATAAATATATAAATAGACACAATCCTTATAAATAAACAACATAGTTGCAATCTAAACAACTACGTTCTCACCTAAAAACCCTCAAAAGTACATTGTTGTCCAACAGCTGCAATATTTGTCAAACTGCAGTCCTCTGCTTTTATTTGAGCTGAAATAAGAAAATTTCCTTGCTCAGTTAAACATAATTTGGGAAATATTTTAAAAAAGTAAAAGGGGGACTAATTCTGACTTCAACTGTGTGTGTGTGTGTGTGTGTGTGTATGTGTATGTGTATGTATATGTGTATATATATATATATATATATATATATATATATATATATATATATATATATATAATTTATTTTTAATGAAATTTTTAAGGGAGGTTAATAATTTAGCTTTCAACTGTACATTGTATTGACCTTATTTTTCAATGCGAAAGTGTGCGTGTTTTTGCGATTGTTTTAGAACTTCCAATTCAGTTGCCTATGGGAAAAATGACTAGGAATAATAAACGGCAAAAAACGGTCAAACTACTTCTCTACAAACAAGTGTTTGCATGACAATACAGACAAAGTAGATTAATATAATAAGAAAATATCAGTTTTCAACACCAAGCAGCCAAACAAGCTGTTTTTAACGTCTAAAAATGAATGGAAGTGAATGAGACCGGATGTTTCGAGCCAAAATGATTCAAATGGCTGCGCCCACTCGTAAGTTATTTTTATAGAAATTAAAGTGACTTGACTTTAGTGGGCCCTAGGATAATGTATCTGATGTTGTCTGATTTCTCGCAGGTTCACCTGCTGCTGGAGCTCTACAGACTGCAGGGCAATATGACGCGGGTGAAGATAAATGAGCTGAAGCCTCTGAAGCCACGCTTTGAGGTGCCAGATGTGCTCATAGCAGATCCTCCGACTGAGCCGTGAGTGTGTTTCTGATCCTAGACCACAGACACAAGCTGTTTCCATCCAAAGATACAAAGTAGATATATGCGCAAAAACTGTAATATTGCATAAAACATTTGCTAATAAAGCACAGTTACCATCCAGTCAGTCAAAGAGAAAAAAAATCGTCACTCCCTGATAAACTGGCGCCAAATATTTATAAGAACAATGAGAATTGCTTTGGTAGAAGCTAATGTGGGCCTTTTTTCTTATGTAATAACTAACTTGCACCTCAGAAGACAAAACATAATGAATGTGTGGCAGCTTTGAGAGCTTTGAGACGCTCTTGGTGAGTGTAGATGCTCAAGTCAGTTCTGGAGATAATAATTAGGAGTGCACGATATTAGAAAAAACTGACAGGAAATATATTTGTGTGGGTTTTTTTTTTTTTTTTTTTTAATTTATTATTTTTTTTATATATTGCGATATGAATATAATTTCACAATATGACTTAAGTAACTGTTTGGAACAAATTCATAATTTAATATTGATTGAGAGGATTTTCAGATGAGTGCATCTGAAATATCCAAAAATATCAAAATTAAATAAAAAGACCAAATATATAAAAGAAATATTGTAAAAATGTTGGTTTTCAGTGGAATCTAACAATATTGAAATACAGAAATTCATCTATCAAATCTAAAATAACTCTGTATAGTCTTCATTTTATGAATAAACACAATTGAGGCCTTGAGACGAAGAACCATACAAGTCCATATTTTCACAATTTGAGTAATAAGAGTTGTTTTCATTTGGTTTGGGAACACTATATATTTTTATTTTACTTGAAGATAAACAAGAGCTTCTCAATTCTAAGAAGATAACATTCTTCAGTGTCAGTATTAAAAATCGTAAGTTACTGTGATTTATATTTCTCAAATGTGGAAGAACAGTATATGTCCAGTTAGTGTGGAATAACAGTATATAAGTCCAATTCATCATATCACTTTAAACCTTAAAGATCTGATTCCTTTATCTTAGTTTGAATACAGTAACAGAAACTTCATGTAATATTAAGCATTTCTTTCAAGTTTATTAATATACTGATCTTGCACTCCGCCATCTAATGATATAAATAAATATGTAAACAAATAAACTCTGCTTGCCATAGTTTACACAGGGCTGGCAGGAAATATGCATTGATACGGCTTCATTATATATGATATGTGGTTTATTTCGTTAAGCGTCTCTATTCTTCTTAGTGGACATAAACGTTTTTTTTCCGTGTGATGCTATTTTAATGTTTAAAATGCACTCTTGGTCTCGTGTAAATATCCTGGAAAATATCCCCAAACGGTTTCTTTATACAAAGCTCACACATACAATTAATGTAGGAATTTTATTTATTATTATTTTTTAAAGATTTATTTTTGGCCTTTTTGCCTTTATTAGATAGGACAGTATTTAGACAGGAAGAGAAGAATATAACGAGTTCACCAGATACACTACAAGCCGTGTGGAGCGGTTACAAGTAACAAAACACAATTAAATACATAATTTGCAAGCTAGAGAAAACAAGGAGGCAGCCATTTTAGTTGCACCTACTTACACTTGTGAAATGGAGGAAGAAACTGATCTATGAACTGTGTACTGATAAAGTACCTGTCAAGCTCTGACAAAGTCCCACACATCAACAGTCTTTTCTGAGACTTCTTTTAACAAATGGCCACCGATGAATCCTCGTTGTAAGCGTGTAGATTGCTGAAGCGCTCGTCAGAAAAATGATGCGAATACAGCACAAGGCTGGGGCTATATGCTAAGGTAGTTTTGCAGAAATGAACTTCATCCACTGACTCTGATCTTTGGGTAGGGAAAATAACACCAACTTTCCCTCACACTTCAGAGCACAGCGTCTTCGCGACTGGGGTCTGCTACAGTGTTTGTCATCTTGTTCTTCTTTCTACAGTGTTTTTGGCCGAGGGTTTCAATTTTACCGTGTTAACAAATGGGCGTGGCTTGAGTTCCGTATGGACGTCACGCCAACAGGGCTAAAGACTTGTTACCAAGACATTTCGTGTGAACCACTCTGAGTCTACTCTTTTATAGATGAATCAATCATTTTAAACATGGTGCACTTTCGGATTTAAGCCTTAGCTGGATATTTCACTTCACTTAGAGCTGTTACACACTACATTAAAGAGAAAACCCTTAATAGGGGCTCTTTAATGCCATATTCTAAAATGTGCATGAAAATAAGTGCATGGAAACATAGCTTCAGTTAATCGACACATGCATGATTTATTGTGCGCCTCTGAATAACCTCGGTTTCTCTCTTCTCTTCTCTTTCTTTCAGTCTCTCAGTGCTGTCTCAGGATGATAATGGCCTTGTGTTATCTCTGGGAGCCGAGAGTCAGAGGCTGATTGTGAGCGCTCGTCCCTTTCGACTGGACATCATGGAGGGGCCGGAGGTGCTGCTGTCCCTCAACTCTCGCGGCCTTCTAGCCTTTGAGCATCTGCGGCTCCGTAAGGACACGTAAGTGCTGATGCTATGATTTGGTAGTTAAGAAGTATATGGATGAAGCACATCAACACAATGGAAGCAATGTGTGTTTATTCCTTTTTTTAACTAATGTCTAATAATTTATTTATTTTGTCTTTGCTATTAGATTTTATTAGTTATTTTGCATGATATTAGTATTTAGCTTGAAGTGTAATTTTAAAGGTTTAACTTGGTTTATTAGGCAAGTCATTGGAAAACCATCAATACACTTTATTTTAATTGTCCTTGTTATCGCAATACTATAGAACTTGCAACTAATTATGCATAATTGCATGCTAATAATTCTAAACATAATCTACATTGTAACCATAACAATGTAGTAAGTATAATAATTAATGTTAAAAGTATTGTAAAAAGTAATTAAATGAATAGTTTCACCTTAAAATAAATTTTTAATACAGTATATATTTAAACATCTCACTGACTTTTGAATGGTAGTGCTAATAAAAATGTCATTCACTCAGGTTGAAATGTATTTAATTATGTATTTTTTTATGTATTTATTTATATTTATGTATTTGTTTAAATTTATTTATTTGTTTATTTTTATTAATTAATTATTTATTTATTTTATTGATTATTTTTATTTGTTAATTTTTATTTATTAATTTTTCTTTATATACTTTATTTATTTATCTTTTAATAATTATTTTTTAAGTATTTTTATATATTTATTTATTTTTATCTATTTATTTTTATTTATTTATTTAATTTTTATTTATTATTTATTTTTATTTATGTTTATATTTATTTATTTTTAGTTATTTATCTATTTATTTATTTTTATTTATTAATTTTTATTAATGCATCATTTATTTTATTTATTTAATTTATTTTGATGTGTTTATATTTATATATATATTTATTTTTTGTTATTTATGTATGTATTTATTTTTATTTATTTATTTATTTTTCTTTATTTTTATTTATTTATTTAATATTTATTTATTATTTATTTTTATTTGTTTATTTATATTTATTTATTTATGTATTTATTTTTATTTATTTCATTTTATTTTATTTATTTTTATTTATTAATTATTCATTTTTAGTTATTCGTTCATTTATTTTATTTATTAATCATTTATTTTGATGTATTTATATTTATATATTTATTTATTTTTATCTATTTATTTATTTTTATTTATTATTTATTTTTATTTATATTTATTAATTTTTAGTTATTTATGTATTTATTTTTATTTATTTATTTTATTGTTTTATTAATTTTTATTTATTAATTATTAATTTTTATTTATGCATTCATTTATTTTTATTTATTAATCATTTATTTTGATGTATTTATATTTATGTTTATTTATTTTTATGAATTAATTATTTATTTTTATTTATGTATTTACTTTTTATATATTTATTTGTATCCATCTATATATGTTTTATTTTTATTTATTAATTATTAATTTTTATTCATGTATTTTTTTTCTTTATGTATTTTTAGTTTTATTCATTTTTATTTATGTAAGTTTTTTTCTTTAATTTTATGTATTTATTATAATTATGCATTTTGTAAATGAATCTACATTCATTACATTACATTCATCATTCTTATTCTCCTGTGTGTGCAATCACAGGCAAGCTCAACCAGACGGTGCTGAAGTTAAAGAAAGCGCAGAAGCAGATCAGCAGCAAGATGAAGGAGAAAAGGTCAGTGAAAATAACACTCCAGTCTGATTCAGTGATGTCTCTTAAAATGCACCCGACCGGTTTAGCAGCTGTATGGAGTAGTTATGCAACAATGACATGTGATAAAGTAACATAATAACTAAACAGAACATGACTCCATCGTCATCAGCCTGACTCTGAGAACTAAAACCTGAAGTAAAACTAGCTTTTTTTTGTCTCCACACAATAGGATGAAGATGGAGAGAATGATAAAGATGAAGACGGTTTGTGGGATGAGTCATTTAAAGCTCATGCAGATACCAAACCAAACGGTATGAACTGATGTCACTTAAAAGTCCCATAAAACCACTGTCTTATTGGTGCTTCCTACTGAAACAGAAAGTTTTTACTTTGTTCCTTTTATAAGGTAGCCTGTTAACTTGTTAATTACAAGAAGTTAGTTCTGATTTCCCAGCAAAGAGACTGCAAATTGTATGTGTCTGAGTGTATACACTACCTGACAAAAGTCTTGTCACCTATCCATGTTTTGGTAACAACAAATACTAACTTGACTTCTAGTTGATCATTTGGTATCAGAAGTGGCTCACATGAAAGGCAAAGGCCTCTAGATTACACTTATTTTACCAAAATAAAATATGATCATGCCTCGATTTTTAATTATTTCATTAGGACAGTAAGGTCTGACTTTGTTTAGACACAAGTCGTGTCACTTAACAGAAATAATGTCCAGTTTAGAATATAAAGTCATGGTGCAGAGGAAAAAGAATGAATATTGTGTTTCACTCCCATGAGCTTGGAGGACTGCATCTGTACATCTCTGCAATGACTCAAATAACTTATTAATAAAGTCATCTGGAATGGCAAAGAAAGCGTTCTTGCAGGACTCCCAGAGTTCATCAAGATTCTTTGTATTCATCTTCAATGCCTTCTCCTTTATCTTACCCCAGATATGCTCAATAATGTTCATGTCTGGTGACTGGGCTGGCCAATCCTAGAGCACCTTGACCTTCTTACAAAAGATATTTGAAGTTTTAATTAAGCTTAATTAGATGACTCCATCTAAAGTTTTTATCATATTGTTACCCATTAAAAATGAGAGTCTTACCCTTAATCTTATATGTATGTATGTATGTATGTATGTATGTATGTATGTATGTGTGTATGTATGTATGTGTGTGCGTGTGTGTGTATATGTTTATATATATATATATATATATATATATATATATATATATATATATATATATATATATATATATATATATATATATATATATATATATATATATATATATATATATATATATATATATATTACTTAAGCATAATTAACTAAAGTTAAAGCACAACGAAACCAAAAAT
The DNA here is from genome assembly GCF_903798145.1 of Danio aesculapii. NCBI lineage: Eukaryota > Metazoa > Chordata > Actinopteri > Cypriniformes > Danionidae > Danio > Danio aesculapii. The sequence goes on along the minus strand of NC_079448.1, from coordinate 47,610,565 downwards.
TTTCATCACGTGGTCCTAATTCTCACAGTAATGGAATGTTAATATTTAAACTTAAAGGTCCCATGAAGTTAAAATGAAGTTTTTCACATGTTAGTGTCAGTATATTCATTTTTAGGATATGTATAATCTAGTGTGCTCCAAAACAGTGTCAAAATTCGCATTTAGAACATATAAAACTGATATTAACATGTAAAGCTTATAGTTTATCACTTCTGCCCAACTGGACAATGGTTTTATTCATGTCAACACATTACATTTTTTCATTTTATCTTCACCGATCAAATGCTCTCTAGTGTGTGACATGCCCTGCCCCCTTCAAGATGCTTCTCGTTTGCTTTTTATTTGAGGCACTTGAGCTCAACCACTCTCACTGGCAGAGCTGTGATAAAACAAAATGCTATTGGCTGTTTTTAAAAAGGGGAGAAGCTACTCTATGTCCCACTCTCTCTTTGGGTTTCTTTTGAGATTACGTCAAACATTGAATAAAAATGCACATTTCAAAACGCCTCATGAGACCTTTAAAAGCGTCACATCATTATTATTATTATTATTATTATTATTAGTAGTAGTAGTAGTAGTAATAATAATAGTAGTAGTATTTCTAAGGAGCATTATATATGTTGATTTTTCTTCTTCTTTTTTTTTTTTTTTTTTTTCCCCAAATCTTTCCACAGGCCCGACATCAATAAGTTTAGACTTCTCCTTGCCGGGTGTTGAACATGTATATGGCATACCAGAGCATGCAGACAACCTAAAACTCAAAACTACAGAGTAAGATCACTTCTTTACACATAGAAATGACTGATCTGTGAGGCTAGAATGCAATAATGATTTTTTTTTTCTCTAGTGGTGGTGATCCATACAGGTTGTATAACCTAGATGTGTTTCAGTATGAGCTCTATAACCCTATGGCCTTATATGGATCCGTACCCGTTATGATTGCTCATAACACTCAGAGAACTATGGGCATTTTCTGGCTTAATGCTGCTGAGACCTGGGTGGACATCAGTTCTAATACAGCGGGAAAGGTAAAGAAAATAACTGTGAAAGTGAAAATATTAAATATGTTATTATGATCTTTACGTGAAGCTGCTTTGACACCATCTACATTGTAAAAAGCGCTATACAAATAAAGGTGAATTGAATTAAAGTGAATGTTCAGGCACATTGAGTATAAGAATGATGAGATGATACTTTGTAAGATTGCATTTAAGGTTCACAGTGCAGATGCAAAATACTAATCAGTCTATTAGTATTAGTAAACTAGTCATTTTATATCTGCATACTCTGTCACTATAGTTCAAACCACTGGGTCCAACTCATTTGCCAGCAAGAAGTTTTAAATCATTCATAATATAATAAATTAGGATGTGATCAACATGTAGAGGCCAGGATTGGATTGTTTCTTCAATTTTTGTACATAAAATGTGATGCCGCATTTAGTTTAAGATGGACATTTATGAACATTTATGACATTTATTTATAAAGAATTTAAAAAAAATCAATACATCTCTCAAATGGATTTCGAGATTACTTTTTAGACAGGTGGCGCTGTCTGCTTTACAAAGAGCCACGCTCTGCTTGCATAAGTGAAGTGAATTACAAATGTTCAGTGTGAAATTGCATTAATCATTGATATAAAAAGCCAATTTAACTGACTCATCTGAATGCACAAAAATCCGCCTAGAGCGCCATTCAAGCGCCATTCGCGGATTAAAAATCCGCCTAGAGCGCCATTCGCGGATTAAAAATCTGCCTAGAGCGCCATTCGCGGATTAAAAATCCGCCGCGAATTAAAAACCAGCCCAGAGCGCCATTCGTGGGTTAAAAACCAGCCGCGGATTAAAAACCAGCCCAGAGCGCCATTCGCGGGTTAAAAACCAGCCCAGAGCGCCATTCGTGGGTTAAAAACCAGCCCAGAGCACCATTCCCGGGTTGAAAAACCAGCCCAGAGCGCCATTCGCGGGTTAAAAACCAGCCCAGAGCGCCATTCGCGGGTTAAAAACCAGCCCAGAGCGCCATTCGCGGGTTAAAAACCAGCCCAAATGGCCATTCGCGGGTTAAAAACCAGCCCAGAGCGCCATTCGCGGGTTAAAAACCAGCCCAGAGCGCCATTCGCGGGTTAAAAATCTAGCACAGAGCGCCACCTGCTGTTAAAAATCTAGCCCTTGAGCGCCACCTGCTGTTTAAAATCTAGCCTTGAGAGCCACCTGCTGATTTAAAAACTAGCCTTGAGAGCCTTCTGCTGATTTAAAAACTAGCCTTGAGAGCCTTCTGCTGATTTAAAAACTAGCCTTGAGAGCCTTCTGCTGATTTAAAAACTAGCCCTTGAGCACCATATGCTGTTAAAAACTAGCCCTTGAGCACCATCTGCTGATGTTAAAATCTAGCCTTGAGTGCCAAGCGTTGTTAAAATTCTACCTTGATCGCCATTTGCTAATTTTAAAACCTAGTCTAGAACTCTGTCTACTGCTGAAAACTAGCCCAGAGCGTCGTCTGCTGTTAAAAACCATGTTCAGCATCAATTTAAGAGAGTATAGTGACGCATTTTGAAAATCTCAAAAGTTTTTCTCAAACTAAACGTGACATCTTGTCTTTGGCCCATATATATATATATATATATTACTGTTCAAAAGTTAGAATCTCTAGATGATAATCTCTTATTTTAGTGTATTTTATAATTTCCTCTTTTCCTTTCAGACCGTGTTTGGTAAGATGCTGGACTTTGTTCAAGGCTCCAGTGAGACGCCACAGACAGACGTCCGCTGGATCTCTGAGAGCGGCATCATTGATGTGTTTATCATGCTCGGGCCCAAACCATCAGACGTTTTCTCTCAGTATGCCTCTCTCGCAGGTAAATGAGCCACAGATGAGCTCTTAACTACACCAACAGTACATTCATATGGTAGATGATAAATATCACCCCCCTCCTTATAATATGGTAAATGTTGTTTTAAGGATGCACAAGCTGACATTTAAGATTTAGACACTATCCTTTTTTTTTTTTTTTTTTTTTTTTAAGCAAAATGTTTTTTAACAACGAAGAACAAGCTGAAGCAGTGTTTAATTCCTGAGTTAATCTCTTTTTGAATTAATCATTTGAGTCAGTGATTTATTCATAAAGAAAGTTTGTTCTTATTTTAAATAAATAATTATTAAACAATAACTAAAATCATGCATAATACATAGTATAAATAGATTATGGTTGTGCTACATTCACCATGTGGCTTCTTCCTATTTTTTTTAGTTGCTTTTTTGAATTCAAACTGTTTTGTCAAGTAATGTTTTAAACTTTCTATTTAGTATAGATGTGTGAGATTGTTGGATTGAGCCACTTGCTTTCCATTTAAATATGTCAACTGTTTGAATAGTTTATGTACATGTCAATGACTGATGCGTTAAGATGGATTTGCTGCCACCTACTGGTAGTTTTCATATTTATCTGTCCTTGATAGGTCTAAGACACACTCAACAAAAAAATATTGTTAATGTTGTGTGTGTGTGTGTTTAATATTACACGCACCTGCCAGTATTTTTGTTATTATGGAACTGCTGGCATTGAGTAAAGTATAACGCAATCTAAATAAGAGATTTGATTGTGCAGTATAGACAAATTACACTCAGTCAGTACAGTTGAACTGAAGTGTAATCATTGGCATAGATTATACACAGAGGTTGCTCTTTTTCTGTTTATGTAACCCATTCATTATTCATTTAAATACTGATCAAGTACATAATGTGATTTAAGTTTAGAGAGTGAGATTTATTAAAATGCATAACTAAATCAGAAATTGCATTTACTATGAAAGCGCAGCAGACTCATGAGATTAAACAGATTTCTGCATGAAGTCATGTACTTTTTACAATTATTTTAAAGCTACAGCTTTTATGTTTTCATACTTTATTGTATTATTTACTTGTCATTTTTAATAACGTTAATAAGTAACTAATTTCATTTATTAGATGTTTGTATTTTCACCCAAGTAATAAAAAAATGAAAGTTTGATTCTTGGTTATTATTCTGTCCAATTACTTTTGGACCCTTGACAAGTGGGAGGCATATATGCAAACTGTTATAATTCCTACACCGTTCACCTGATTTAGACGTAAATACCCTCAAAGTAAAGCTGACAGTCTGCAGTTAAACCACATCTTGTTCGTTTCATTTCAAATCAATTGTGTTTGTGTATAGAGCCAAAAATGTTAGAATTGTGTCTATGTCCAAATATTTATGGATCTAACTGTATATTGGCATCAACTATTTAAGTATGTATTGTGATCGGGGCTTAATTTGTGCCAGCACCTCATTTTTCAACCTTGCCCCGCTCTGCTCTACTCCTCCGCTGTTCACTTTCTTCCGCGACTCCCTAATCCTCTTCACTTTCCTCCGTGACCCAAACTCCCCATCTCCAAACCCCCACCCCCCTCGGTCTTTCACTTTCTGGTAACAAGCCGGCTCTGTTACCCCGATCTGTTCCGGGATCTCACAATTTACATATTAAGCACAGATTGTGTTTAACACTTGTGTGTGTGCATGTGTTTTTCTTCCCTCTAGGCACACAGTCCTTCCCTCCCCTTGCCAGTCTGGCGTATCACCAGTGCCGCTGGAATTACAATGATCAAGACGATGTGAAGTCTGTGGACGAGGGTTTTGACCAGCATGACATCCCTTATGACTTCATTTGGCTGGACATTGAGCATGCAGATGGCAAGCGCTACTTCACCTGGGACCCACACAAGTTCCCTGAGCCAAAAGAGATGCTGCAGGGCCTGATGGACAAGAGACGCAAGGTCAGACACTGTTGCTCGTAAAAATACTGAATGTTTTCTTGTTTTTTTGTTTGACAGGGTTTCCACAGATCAAGGAAGTTTTATCATGGAGGTTTAAAAGTTTTGGGAATTAATAAAGGAATTTAATAAAGGGGACCTATTATGCAAAACTCACTTTTATAAGGGGTTTAAACACTGTCTGCAGAAACACTTTGATTGACATTCTCCCTTCATGCTTCTCATCAGAGGGGGAAAGTCCTGCTCATTAGCATAAACAGCCCTGAGTGAGAAGCAGCCGTCTGCCATTAGAGTTTTCACACTTGCCAAAGGTAACAGGGTGTTTGCGGGGTCTTAAAAAGAAATAAAAGTTGATAAATCAATTATGAGGAAAATGAAGGCCCTTAAAAGGTATTGAAAAGTCTTAATAGTGTTTTTACGAGGTCTTAAATTTTGTTCAAGCATTGTCCAAAGTGTTTGACTCCAAAAAAGCAAAAGTAATTTTATTTTTCTCCTAATAATAACAACGACCTGCTCGATCGACGCAATTGGTTCGGGCAGGGGTGTGTCCGGCCAAGCTCCTCTGGGGTGATGTCACAATTTTGGGCAAACACAGGAAGGTGATGTGACGCTCTCCACATATAGCGAAACCATAGAGTGAAACAGACGGCTTAATGGGAAAATGTAAGTTTGCGTACTCCTGGTTAGAGAAAGCCTCATTTAAACAGTGGCTGAAGATTGTTGCTGAAAACAACCGCGTAATTTATTTCAAGCTTTGTTTCTGTTGCATGCTCCATTGATTTAACTACAACTGTTAATTAACAACTGTTTATTAAATTAAAGGTTTGATACTGATTAGAACTTTCAGAAAATATTCTGAGAAGGACTTTTTAAAAAGTCTTAAAAAGGAATTGAAGTTATCTTTAGGATTTCTGCATATACTTTGGTTAATTTCAGCGGCTAAAGGCTGATTTAAGTTTAACAACTCTATTAATCCCACCAGGGTCAATTAAATTAGGGCAGTAGCATCATGATACAACAAGCACATAAAGAAACAAATCACTTGCAAATGATATTAAATAGCACAATCCAGCATGCTTCATAATGACTTCATAAATATAATACTACAAGGAAAGAACCATACATTAAAAATGTAAAACTTGCTAAAATGTAAGATTTTAAAGTCTTATGGTTAATTTATATCTATTAGAAGAGCATTTAATGCTTCTGTATCTTCCAGAGGGCAACAGTACATAAAAGGATGGCAGCCATCTTTTGTCACACTTTGGATTTTCCTTATCATTTGCTGTTCATGTAATTCTGCTAGACTCCACAGAGGCAAACCAATAATCTTGGACCAAGCCTTGACTATGCTTTGAAGGATATTTATTTATTTATTTTTTTTAAGTATAAAAAGTTCTCAGTATATATTGTTTTGCGTCGAGTGATGGCCCATGTAGCCTGCCTTGTGCGTAGCCATGCATTTATACTTCTACATACTGTTTGTGTAGCTCTGCAATAACACGTCTGAAGCTGGCTGGCAGTTGGTTTTTAGGTTCCTCTGTGTCGAGTTTTGTTTTATGAATGTTACCTTAATGTACAAGTAGCTCAAACTCGCTCATTAACAGTGGGAACCGGCAGATGTGCAACAACTTTAATCATGAGGTAAACACAAACCAGCTCCTTCATGAGACTCGACACTTGTAAACAATCGCTCCATCGGGCTCGCGGCTCTCATCACCGCCCACACTCATCAGTGCTACCAAGTCAACCAATCAGAGCTTGCACTATGTGTCGTTGTGACGTGTCGTTATATTTTCTTAGAGATGTGCACCAGCGTCGGCCACGCCAAAGTATGCGCTGGACTATATGGGTAAGCTTGATGCAGATAAATCAGCATTAGGAGGATAAGAAAATGTGTAGTGGAGTGTCTAAAGTGTCCATAGGCTGCTTTTTTCTGAGATGAAGGCTTTTCAGTTTTTCACAGAGATAACATTAGTTCTATTTTGAATCTGTCACATAGGTGTTTGTAGCTCCACCCTCTTTTGAAAAGAGGGCTGGGAGCACACTCTCATTTGCATTTAAGACAACAGCCACCAAAACGGCACAGTTTGGATCATAGCCTTAAAGGGTCAGTTTTAGAGAGTTGTACAACATTATTTGTTTGGTATTTTGAGCTGAAACTTCACATACCCACTCTAGGGACATCAGAGACTTATTCTAATATCTTGTAAAAAGAGGCATTATAGGTCCCCTTTAAGTGCTGGAATATCAGGGATTTTTGATTGCTTATAATTTATAAAAATGTAAATTCTCTATACTGTTGTTTTGGTTTTGCCTATTGATATGATTATTGGATACTAAGCAGATTCTGAAAATAATTTTGTTATGATGATCTTGTTTATAGATGGTGGCTATAGTTGATCCCCATATCAAGGTGGACAGTGGCTACAAGATCCACAATGAGATCACTAATAGAGACTTCTACGTTAAGAACAGTGATGGTAGAAATTATGAAGGCTGGTGCTGGCCAGGTGAGTGTTTTTATATACTCATACGCTACCATTCAAATATTAGTGGTCAGTGAGATTTTTGACAGAAATATAATCAGGATTTAATATTGCTGTTTTGTGACGTTAATATATTTAAAAATGTAGTTTTAATTATGTGATGCAAAGCTGCATTTTTAGTATCATTACCCCAGTCATTAGTGTTAGATGATCTTTCAGAAATCATTCTATTATGCTGACGGTGCTCAAGAAACCTTATTTTATTGTTATTGTTGATGATGAAAATGGTTCTGCTGCTTAATATATTTTTTCAAGGATGTTTGTTGAAGAGAAACTTTTTAAATCAATCAATTTAAGGTTATATATACAGTGCTTTTTACATTAATTATTTTTCCAAAGCAGCTTTACAATAGGTGTGTGTTACATTAAAATTTAAACTAAAAGCAGTTATACAACATGTTTTTTTTTCTAAAGTGGTTATATCCATTCTGTTTTTATTTTAATTTAAATAATTTAATTAATTTATTTAATTATTTTACGTATTTTGTTATCCCTGTAACATGGAGTGTTTATAAGAAAGTGTCTAGTGCATATAGAGAGGAAAAATTGTTTCCTACAGGTGAACCATCATATTTTACAATCATATTTGATTAATTGACCATTGCTAAATAACAGTATACATATTTGTTTGAAACAAATCTTATGGATTATACTTTTAAGTAGTAATATAATTGTTGTCTGTATGGACATGTGGGGTGGTTGTCATAAGATGCCCACTATTACATTTATTGTAGTTTACACAATTTTCTCATTCTCACAGGAAACTCTGGTTATCCAGACTTTACCAATCCAGAAATGCGGGCCTGGTGGGCCAGTATGTTCTCTTATGATCAATATGAGGTGAGGCTAGTTCTAGTCTTGTCTAGTTATTGCAAGTGTAAATCTATGTGTATTTTTCCCCTCGTTTCTCATTCTAGACAGGATGTGGTGAAGCTACGTTTCCCTTCAGCATTCGATAGTTCCAGAAGTGCATCAAACTCATGTGACTTTGCCTCAACAGATCATGTTATAACTATGATAGCAGTAAACGGTGTTTTAGCTGAGAAGTGCATGAGCCAAAGTCTTTGATGAAATAGTCTGGTTAAATGATTTTCAGGAGTGACTCACAAGATTGTGTTCAAACTTCTGAAAAGTGAAAGCATGTAATACATAACATTTTTTCACACAATATATATAGGTTTATAAAGGTTTGGAACCACTTGAAAGTAAAAGTAAATTTTCATTTTTGGGTGAACACTTACTGGCAGAGAATGAATTAGAAATTTCATTCAGTGCGTTAACTGATTTCAGCAGGTGTATTTTATTCACAAAGTTAAACCATTTTGTTTTTATTTATATTTTTGGCTACTAATTTTATAACCAATACTGTATATTTACTATAACCTGTGATAAAGCAAATAAACTCATAGATCACATTGTCATAATTTCATTTTATTTATTTTTCTGTTTCTAGCTTAATATAGAAGAAGCAAATTCAGAATAAGAAAATTAAGATTGAATCTAAAAACAAATCAAAATTTAGTGTTTTCACATCTTGAATGATAAGGTCATTTGGAGGACCCATTGTGTAACCACTTAACCTGACCTCGAATGTACAGTCAACATGAACCAGAAGCTGTGGCTGTTTTTTTTTTTTCGTATTGTGAAGCTATTCCTAGAGAAACAAAATATTAAATGGGAAAACGGTGGGCGTGGCTTAGTTTTTCTACTGCGAGCTGATTGGATGTACTAAAGTAGGCATTTTGCTCAAAACGATTGGGGAAAGGGTTTGGGGAGGGTTATTAAAACTTAATAGACACCTCCTCCTCATCACCATTTCTGTTTGTTGTCAAAATTGACAGTTGGAGTTAAGTATGTTAGCCACGCCCAATACCCCAAACAGACGAAATCTCAGAATTTAACTGAAAACAAACAGGAAGTGCATTTTCAGATTTTAATTAAAGATTACAAGGGCAAACTTTTTTTTTTTCTTAGTGACATGCACAGATGAATTGTTCACTACAAACTAGCAATGTGAACCAACTAAATGGTTAGTTTTGATTTCATTTGTACTTTAACTAGGTTGGATTTTGTCTGAAACTTTCTCAGCAGTCCCGAGTTTGTTCAAATCATTATTTAACATTTAAAATAACATATCTTCAGCAGTTTTGTGCTCGGTGTAAACAAACAATTGATTTTTCTTTTTTTAAATCAGTTTAGGACTTAAGGAAATGTGCCCAACATAACAACTTTCCCTGTTGTTTTTCAGGGCTCAATGGAGAATCTTTTCACCTGGAATGACATGAACGAGCCGTCCGTGTTTAATGGTCCTGAAATCACGATGCATAAAGATGCTCTACATGGAAAATGGGAGCACAGAGACGTACACAATATCTATGGACTTTATGTGGTGAGGAAATATACCAGAACTCAAAATATAGAGTGTTTCATAACTAATGAAACAGGAAGGACGCATTAAAAACCTTGTTACAATCATTTATTTTCATTTTTGTGTGAACTATCTCTTTAACAGAGACCGTTTAGCACCACCTACTATCAGAGCATGAGTTAGAAATTTCATTGTGTTATCTGGTTTCAGCAGGTGTGTTTTATTCACAAAGTCAAACCATAAAGTTTTTTATTAATATTGTAGTATATAAGAACAAAATATAGTGTTTATAACTAATTAAACAGGAGAGACGCATCAAATACCTTGTTGAAATCATTTTAATCTCCTTTTGTGTTTGTTTGTTATGTATGCATTTTATTATCATCTCAGTGTGGACAGAAAGGTTTTTTTTCCTGTCAAAGAAACTGACATTTTAAAAGATACTCTCCATGTTTAGTCCATGTTCCATGATCCATGTTTAGTCATGTGATTTGAAATTGTACAGTCAAAGATGAGACATCCCTTTTTAGTGTCGGCATTAATTATATTTTTGAGTGATTTTATATACTTGCCATATTAAATAAAAAGAGTCAACTTAACCCATTATAGTGTAGAACCCATAAAGTATGGGTTATACTCACTTAAATACTCATTAGGAAAAAAAACAAGAGTGTTACTGGGGTTATTACAAGACTTAAGACTTCATTGGAAAATAAAAAAATATATATTAATGCTTAATCCCCCCTGAAGTATGTCAAAACAAGATATATGGGATGTCAGTCCTTTAACACTGAGAAATATTTTACTCTTATCTGAATAATTAAAATAATAGATAAAATAAATATACATTTGACCACCCCTATAGCGGTTCAAACCATTGTGAATACATAATCGCGCCAATCAGTCTATTCGAGAAACAACTCTGAAATTGGCAGATCTAGAGCCCAATAGACATCGTGTGGATAAGACTTTCTTGTAAAATAGGTGTTTGTATCTAGATTTAGCATGAAATAATATCGAATTAGACACATTTGTACACGTTTGTAGTTTAATTTACTGTAACATCTGGAATAGCTAACCAGGGGTGCATTTCCCCGTCACTCCAACGAACATTCGCAAACTGCATCGCAAACTTGAGCACTCGCAACCACACCTCTGGAGCTGTAGTTAGAAACATAGCTCCTGGCTGTGTTCTATTCCCACTTATCCACCCTACTCTCTATTCATGTAGAACATTCTAACATTCAAAAAGCATTAAAGTCATCTCTCTTAAGTGTTATTTGCTTTTAAAGTGTTTTTACAGTTCAGTTTTAGCGATCTTCATGTTTACACTTGTGCTCCCTTCGCGGTGCACTTTGAAAACATTGATGTCATTTTGAACACAGCCTCATGGTGAAAGCTGTAGGTGACCTATTATTTAAAAGCAGAATTTATGTTACGTCTCCAAAGCTTGTGAAAAGCATACGTTAATGCTTTTATAGCTTTAATAGTGGGTTGTTTATTAAGTATATGTACTGGATATGACATAGGCCTGCTGGTTAGAACTTTCTGCTGTGGTATACATGTCAAATTGTAAAAGTAGACTTCTCTAAAAAATAAATACACAATATCCTACTTAATAATAATAATAGTCATCATCATCATTAATATTATTAATATTATTATTAAAGTATAATTATTTATTTTCTAATACATGATAATAAAAATAATAATAATTATCATCATCATCATCATCATCATGATCATCATTTGTATTATTAATATTATTATTAAATTAGGAAATTATTCATTTCCTAATATATAATAAATATTAAATTTCATTTTATAATAAATAGCCTCATTATTTATTTATTTATATGATTTATATATGATATTAGGATACGTGTTAGCTTTCGTTAGTGATTTTATGTTTTAGAATAGGATATGTCATATTCTCAATAATATTTGTAAAGCAAACACAGGCTCTATATGTGGCATTTACATATATTTCAGTTAAGATGGAAAGCAAGTGCATGTTTTTACCAAATCTAATATTGGATTTTATTTTAAATGCATGTTTGTGTAAAACAATATAATTTGCACAAAGAAGTGATGGGGTTCTTCTCTAAAGAAGTAGTTACTCCACTACGTTTAGAGCGTCATTATGGGCGTTTTACATTAACTAACATGGTTCAAGCGATGAATCTGCAACAGAGGAACTACGCGTTTTGGGAAACACTCGTCACTACATCGTTCTTTTCCCAAATGCATCGTACTATGATAGTTCAGCCGCGAGTTACATCGTTGTTTGGGAAACGCACCCCAGAGAATACTTTAGTTCAGAATATACTTAAAATCCCTTAAAAAGGCTGAAAACTTAAATAAGCTTTATTATTAAACTAGACGTGACTACAAATAAACACATAAATGACTGAAGCATGTATTACACAAACTAACTGAAACAGTTGACCCCCCTAATCGTCAGTGTATAATTCGCAGACTGGCAAAAACTAATGGTTTGTTGGACAGTAGCAATGTATCAAAGCTTAAAATTATTAGTATTTTAGGGATGCCCTGTAGTCTTGAAATAAGAATATTTTAGTTTAATCAAAAACATATTTATTTTTGCTGTATCTTCTATCTTCTGTATCAATGATTGTCATTTTAGTGGATGTTTTCTGTTAATCATTGTATGATGGTGATTTGTAAGCTGAAGAAAATGAAAAAGCAAGACACTTTTTAATGTAGAGGAATAGTTTTTGGATTAAGCAAAATATGAAAGTAAGGCTGTGTCTACATTAATTACCCACTTATATTGTTTTCCAGCAAAGGGCCACCGCTGAAGGTCAGATTCAGAGATCTGGTGGAGTCGAAAGGCCCTTTGTGTTAACCAGAGCCTTTTTTGCTGGCTCTCAGAGATACGGTGAGTTTGTGTGTTTGGCAGATGTGTGGTGATTTCATTGTACATGTGCTAAGTTTGTGCATTTTCATCAGGTGCCGTCTGGACTGGCGATAATGCAGCTGATTGGGGTCATCTCAAGATTTCCATTCCCATGTGTCTCAGCCTTGGCCTTGTGGGCATCTCGTTTTGTGGAGGTCAGTGATTATCTGTATTTTCAGTTGTGAAAAAAACACTCCTCCAGCTCCTCCATGTAGTTCAGAACGAAGGTAGCAGAAATAATTTACTCACCCTCCCCTCCATCCAAACCTGTATGAGTTTCTTTATTCTGTTGAACACAAAACAAGATATTTTGAGAAATGTTGGTATACAGACACGCATTGAAGGGCCACTCTTGACTTCCTTAGTAGGGAAAAAATATACATATGGAAGTTAATAGTGACCAGGCATTCTAGAAGTGATCTACTTCTTTAACCATGGTGTTATTATAGTAAAAGTATTGCACATCGATTATCACTTGAATAACCAAAATCAGTTGTATAGACCTTTTTCTTAGAACGCAAAATTACTCGTTATGCTTTATGCGCAAGGAGGATGCTAAGAACTTCCGGTCGGCAGCTGATGCTAATAGCAGTCATGTTTGGACAGCTTTGAAACGAAAGTTTTAATCTATTTTACTTGCTTTTAACGTCATAGAACTAATACTGCTGTTGATCAGCGCCACCTCCTGGATTGGTTTTTAAAAAATGAATGTGATTGAAAACCACTGCTGGAAGGGATTTTTCCCTCGTTGTCAGATGGCATTTTGTGCCGTTTAAATGAAGCCTCGTCATCGCTAAAATTATAATTTTCTCTTTCTTTCAAACATATAACCAACTCAAACAAATGTAATTCACCATAATGTTTGATACACACACACATCCTACTGTCCCACTAACACATTGATTGAATAAGTGTCACAGAGTGAAAATAAAGTTGGGAACACTGATGCTATATTTCAGCATCTGATCTGACAGCAGACACTGAATTAGGAGAGCGTTTTTCTCTCGCACTTTAACTGCACCTAACAGAAGTATAACGGCTTTAACACACATCTTTCTTTCAAAATCAAAATTTTGGATCACAAAAACACTCCTTAAGCCACTGAAAACAGTACGCAGTTGAGAAACGCTGCCCTGGCTGGTGACCATTCTTAGCGGAAGTTCCAAGCAGCCTACCAAAAGGCGCTGGTCACTTTGGGACCCTCCATGCAGCAATGAAGAAAAAGGTCTATAGCAAATTGTCAATCAATCGTATAGCAAAATCAGTTTTTGAATTAATTCATTTTATTTATTTATACATTTTTTTTTTCGGGGTTTTCACCTTTAATGGACAGGACAGTAGGGAGTATTGACAGGAAAGCGTAGGGAGCAGAGAGAGGGGAAGGATCGGCATAGGACCGCGAGGTGGGAATCGAACTCGGGTCGCCGCGAGCACCAGAGTGCATGTGTCAACGCACTAACCACTACACCACTGGCACCGACATTAATTAATATATGTTTTAAATATTATGTCGTTTTCAGTTCGATACAACAAGTATAAGATACAAATCCCCAGTGCTTTTTTGCACAAATGAATTGTTCACCACAAAACTAGCAATGTGTGCTAATAAAAATGGTATGGTTTGTTTTGATTTAATTTGTGCTTTAAAAAACAAACGTTAACGATAAAAAAAAGATGTTTCCATGCTGTCTGCACTTTAAATGTTGTGTTAACTAAATGTTGCAGTCCTGCTAATTATTTCTCTCTCTTGTTGGACGCAGCTGACGTTGGTGGCTTTTTTAATAATCCCAGCACTGAGCTTCTGGTTCGCTGGTATCAGACGGGTGCGTATCAGCCGTTCTTCCGTGCTCATGCTCATCTGGACACCACACGCAGGGAGCCCTGGCTCTTCGGCCCAGAAAACACAGCACTCATCCGGGAAGCCATCCGCCAGCGTTACGCCCTCCTACCCTTCTGGTACCAGCTGATCTATCAAGCACACACCACCGGGATGCCAGTCATGAGGTGAGCAAGACCCCTGTGAACACTTGTTTGGGATATTGTTTTTACTGTTTAACGGAGAGAAGATTTTTTTCAACACATTTGTAAACATAATAGTTTTAATAATTCAGCTCTAATAACTGATTTATTTTATCTTTGCCATGATGACAGTAAATAATATTTGACTACATATTTTTTAAGACACTTCTATACAGCTTAAAGTGACATTTAAAGGCCTAACTAGGTTAATTAGGGTAACTAGGCAGGTTAGGGTAATTAGGCAAGTTATTGTATAATGATGGTTTGTTCTGTAAACTATTGAAAAAATATATAGCTTAAAGGGGCTAATAAATTTGACCTTAAAATGGTGTTTAAAAAATTAAAAACTGCTTTTATTCTTGCTAAAATAAAACAAATAAGACTTTCTCCAGAAGAAAAAATATTATCAGACATACTGTGAACATTTCTTTGCTCTGTTAAACATGATTTGGGAAATATTTCAAAAAAGAATAAAAAATTCAAAGGGTGAAAATAATTTTTACTTCAACTATACATCAATGAACGATGTGCATCCCATGCTGCAAAACATTACATGCTTACAGTACATGCTTTTAGTAATTTTCACATGAAACTGAGCTTTACAAAGCAACAAATGTGTACAACTGGAAAGGGGGCTGTATATGACGCAATAATCGTTTGTCTCGATTAATGTTTTTTCATAATCGTTAGAAGCTAAAATTTTAAGCAAACTGAATTTCGATTAATTGCACGTCCCTAGAGACAAATGTCATTTGCTTTCCGTTTAAACAAAAATATTACTGCAAAAACCATCGGTTTTAACAAACAGAACTTGGACTCTGTAATTTTAATAAAAATAAAAATCAAGAAAGAAGCAGCTGAAAAAAGAAAAATATTCAATACCAAAAATGTTCTTTGCTCCTGCTGCTGATAAGGCTAAATATAGAAATCTAACATCTTGTACAACAGATCATATTTATTTTCAATTAATGATTCATCAATTCACACATAAAACTTCATGTTTGATTATAGGTGGATCATTTCTGAACCTATTCAGTGACATAATTCTGATGGTTGTTTGTCGCCACCTATTGGTTACACAATGTATTTGCTACAACATTCACCAACTTCAAGTTCCATTAAACGGTGATTTTAATCTTTAGCATAAACATCAGTGTTTATATCTGAACTATAAACTGTTCTCCCAGTACTTCTGTGTTTTTAAATTGTTTGTAACTCACTGAAACAGTGTAAACTGAATCTCTCTCGATCAAACGCAGATTTGAATGCAGCGCTTCGAAGGATTAATAAACACATGCAAATCATTATCAGTTATCATTCATGTTGCGCGGATTTGAATTGAGATCACGATCTTTTAATGTTTAATTGTGCAGATTTACTCCGAATGCATTAATGCAGGCTAAACAAGCAGTGACCGAAAACACTACCTGAGATACTAACACTAACCTAAGAAAGCATTTAGGTCCCACCACAACTTTTCCGTCATCATTATATTTTACATTGAGGCCAAACTGCTTTCATACACGTGATCTGAGTGACGCAGGAGGCGATTTCTCTGCAATTGTTATAAATGCTGGATTAACCTACAAGTTCAGAAAAAGTTATTAATCCCTGGGTCACGTGCGTTCCGAACTGTGGGTTGTGATCCGTACACCCCTATTAAATAGCCATTGTTGCTGACATGACGTTACATGATATAAGATATGATATATTCATCTGTGACCAGCTAAGGCACAAAACACTCTCAGATTAAAACTCAAATGTCCTTTATTCCTCAGTACTACACATAACTGTACTGTTTGTGTAGTCGTAAGTGATAGATCTCGATTTACATGAGTGCTTTTTCTTTTCTTTCACGTCTCAGACCTCTCTGGGTCGATTATCCCAAGGAAACTGCAACTTTCACCATTGATGATGAATTCCTAATTGGTGAGATATGCAATCTTTTTTTTTTTAGCTAAAGGTGTATGATGTCTGTAGCTCCTGTTTTTATATGTAATGTATTAATAATTAACCATGTTAGAAGAATATTTGTCTCATACTTTGCCTTTGAAGCACATCTAATATCAGTTGGTGTGTGAATGATAGTAATGCATTCTCTAATAAAGTCTGTTTGTGTTGCTGATGTTCAGGAAGGGATCTGTTGGTTCATCCGGTCACTGAGGAAGGGTCTCGTGGGGTCACAGCTTATCTGCCTGGAGCTGGAGAGGTAAAACGTCCACTTAAATGCATCATGAAATCAAAATATTTCTTTTTTTGAGACCAAACAAAACTGAGATACTTGTTGCAGTCTTGCCCAAATGCAAATGTTCAATGAAATGCTGTTTAGAAATACTATATTTCTTTCAATAATACCATCTACTGCCACATAGCAGTTCATGGTTTACTGATGCAGAAAATAATTTTTATTCTATGTTATGCTTTATGTAGCTTTTTTTTGGTGTAAGAAATGCACCGGATAAATAAATTGCATTATTATTATTATTATTATTATTACTATTATTATTATTTCAGAATTAAAATGAGCTTGATTCACCAAATCAAGAAGTTTTTTGTGGTTTTCAGGAGCTCAGCATACAAACATACATGCGTACATATGTATAGGAAGACAGAAGGACATTTAAATAAGTGGAAAATAAAGTAAACAATAAAAATCATGAAGTTAAATGCATCTAGGATGGTTTAAATGCAAGTAAAATGACCTTTTTTTTAAAACTGTACAAATAATATAAATATATTAAAGTATTTACTGTTAAGTGATTTATTGGTTACAGTGGGGGTCCTGTATGTTTATGACCTGTATGTTTTGTTTTAGTATTATTATTTATAAAGCTTAATATTTACTGTATGTAAAATGTGTTTATGAAAAGATTATCCATCATTATGTCTATCACAAAACTATAATCATGACCGATGTTAAAATGAATGAACTGTCTGATGCATTGTTTTTTTTTCTTCTCGTTTCCAGGTTTGGTATGATGTCCACAACTTTCAGAAACACAATGGTGCCCAGAATCTGTACATTCCAGTCACTCTTAGCTCTGTAAGAGGTTTAACTAGTTTTTTTTCTTTTAAATGTTTTTATTTTATTTTTTTTGCATTTATTAAAACCATATTTGTATGTATTTAGATCCCAGTTTTCCAGCGTGGCGGCTCTATCATTCCTAGGAAGGACCGAATTCGCCGCTCATCAGCCTGCATGGAAAATGACCCGTACACCTTATATGTGGCCCTTAGTCCTAAGGTGTTTGATCTTTCTGTTGACTACCATATTTTCCTGATTATAATTCATTTGTTTTTATCATCTACAGTGTGCTCCAACTTATATTCAACATCATTTTATTTAATACAATTAAAAGTGTAGTTCACTCCCGAAAATATGAGTTCAAAGTCTGGATCTAATCTAAAAAACTAATCTAAAATTTAAATGATAAATTAAGTGTAATTTTGCTACTATAGATAGATAGATAGATAGATAGATAGATTGATAGATTGATAGATAGATTGATAGATAGATAGATAGATATAGATAGATATAGATAGATTGATAGATATAGATAGATATAGATATATATCTAGATATATATAATTCTGCACAGAATAGCAAAAAAAAGTCTGCAGATTCTATCTAGCCCTGCCATAAAGTCTTACCAAGTAAAACAATCGCTCTTTGGAGGAAACTGACCTTTATTTACCATATTTTTACCTTGGTAATACTTCACAACAAGGTTGTATTAGTTAATGTTAATGCATTTACCACCATGTGCAATACATTTACTACAGTTTTTGTTCATGTTAACGTTACCTAATGAAAATAATTAACTCGCACTGCTAATTTTAACAAGCATGAGTTTGGATATTAGTAAATGTTGAACTATGATTAATAAATGCTGTACAAGAATTGTTCATTATTAGTTCATGTTAGTAAATACATTAACTAATTAATTCGTATTGTAATATCTGACCTTTACCTTTAGTCCACAGCCTAGTCAAACAGTCCAGAACTTTTGTTTTGTCTGCTATTTTTGTTATTTTATAATGATTATTGAAAATATTATTTATCAGTTATTGTTCTTAATGTGAACAGACCTTTATAGTCATGAAAATGAACTCATTTCTCTCATTTACTCTCTCTTTCTCTCACTCTAGAAATTTGCCGAAGGCGAGCTCTACATTGATGATGGTCATAGTTTTAATTATGATACAAAGTCAGAATTTATTCACCGGAAACTCACCTTTGCTAATAATTCGCTCACTTCACGGTATTTACATTTGTCACTTTCCAAACATTTTTATTCAGTTAAATTCAGTTCTTTATTTACTGTAAATGGCTTTGACAGTAAATGAATAATTTCCAAATCATTTCTTTCATCATTAAAGCAACCTGTGCCCAGACTGCAAGTTCTCAACTTCATCCTGGATAGAGAAAGTTGTCATTTTGGGTGCCAGCAAGCCCAGAAAGGTTCTTCTTAAAGTCGATGGTAAGATACTATATTTAGCACAATGTCTTAAACTGCAGTAATACTACAGTAATTTATAGTAAATACTATAGTGTTTTTGAACTGCACTTCAGTAAAGTACTTTAATTAATCTGTTGTGGTGATTTCATAGTTGGTATAGTAACGTATACATAGTAGTAATATAAACAAATGAACAATTGCAATTTTCTACAATTATAGGGTATTATACAAAAATGCACCACAGTTTACTGTAGTAAAAACTAAAGTATACTGCCATATTTATTATGGTGGCTTGAAAAGCCAGCATATTGTTATCTATCAAAACTTCTTCTTCTTCTTCTTCTTCTTCTTCTTATTCTTCTGAGGCTAATTTCTAAGTGTATCTCCTCCTAGGCCTTTCAAGCTACATACTTCAAACTTTCGTCAAACCTTCAAACTGGTCTGACTCGGGTTGCTATATCTTTTCTAACTGATCCGACTTTGGGTTTTCCGAAAAACGACCCAGAAAAATCCCAAAAGTCCCATTGACTTAACATTGGGTCAAACTTTGTGAGCTCATAACTCTGCATCAGACTGTCCTACAGACTTCTAACTGGACTCATTTAACTCTGTCTAGCCAGCAGCCAATAACTGATGACTTGACTTACTAGCCACTCCCTAGCAACCACTTACAGCACCCTAGCAACTGTCCCATAGACTTCCATTGTAAAAGACTCCCATTTACTTAACATTGGATCAACCTTTGTGAGCTCATAACTCTGCATCAGACTGTCCTACAGACTAGAGTCTGGGCTCATTCAACTCAGTCTAGCCAGCAGCCAATCACTGATTTCCTTTAAACTTACTAGCCACTCCCTAGCAACCAATTTCAGCACCCTAGCAACTGTCCCAGAGACTGTGACTAGCTATTCTAACACATGCTAACAGTTTAAACTTCCTACTGACATGCTAATCTTGCTAGAAAGGTGCTAGCAACACGATAGTGACATGCTAGTCATGCTAGTAACATGCTAATTCATGCTAACAACATGCTAATTCATGCTAGAAACAAGCTGATTCATGCTAGAATCATGCTAGTAACATACTAATATCATGCTAGTTACATGCTAATTCATGCTAGAATCATGCTAGTAACCTGCTAATTCATGCTAGTAACATGCTGGTAACATGCTAATTCATACTAGAATCATGCTAACAACATGCTAATTCATGTTAGTAACATGCTAGTAACATGCTAATTCATGCTAGTAACATGCTAATTCATGCTAGAATCATGCTAATTCATGCTAGAATCATGCTAACAACATGCTAATTCTTGCAAGAAACATGCTAGTAACATGCTAATTCATGTTAGAAATACGCGAATAACATGCTAATTCATGCTAGAATCATGCTAACAACATGCTAATTCATGCTAGAATCATGCTAGTAACATGCTAGAATCATGTTAGTAACATGCTAATTCATGCTAGTAACATGCTAAATCATTCTAGAATCATGCTAATTCATGTTAGGATCATGCTAGTAACATGCTAATTCATGCTAGAAACATGCAAGTAACATGCTAAATCATGCTAGGATTATGCTAGTAACATGCTAATTCATGTTAGAATCATGCTAGTAACATGCTAATTCATGCTAGAATCATGCTAGTAACATGCTAATTCATGTTAGAATCATGCTAGTAACATGCTAATTCATGCTAGAATCATGCTAGTAACATGCTAATTCATGCTAGAATCATGCTAGTAACATGCTAATTCGTGCTAGAATCATGCTAGTAACATGCTAATTCATGCTAGAATTATGCTAGAAACATGCTAGTTCATGCTAGAATCATGCTAACAACATGCTAATTCATGCTAGAAACATGCTAATCCATGCTATAATCATGCTAGTTACATGCTAACCCATGTTAGAATCATGCTAATTCATGCTAGAATAATGCACGTAACATGCTAATTCATGCTAGACGCATGCTAATTCATGGTAGAATCATGCTAGTTACATGCTAATTCATGTTAGAATCATGCTAGTTACTTGCTAATTCATGCTAGTAACATGCTAATTCATGCTAGTAACATGCTAATTAATGCTAGAATCATGCTAATTTATGTTAGCAACTGCCTAGCAACCACTCAGAATTTTTTAGCAACCGCCTAGCAACAACCCAGAAACATGCTAACATACATGTACTTATCTATGCCGACTGTTTCAAACTTCATAAAAACTGCTTCAGTTATTTACACTTTAAAACGACTTCAAACTTTTAGACTCGGCTTTTCAAGCCACCATAAAGTTTGTCCTCAAACTTTAATATCTAGTTACAGTTTACTATAATATATATATTATGCAGCTGCATTCATTTAAAAAAGTTAACATACAATAATATATACAGTATAATTCATTTTACTATAGTATAGTTCAAAAACA
Organism: Danio aesculapii; assembly: GCF_903798145.1. Lineage (NCBI taxonomy): Eukaryota > Metazoa > Chordata > Actinopteri > Cypriniformes > Danionidae > Danio > Danio aesculapii. The sequence continues at coordinate 47,589,028 of NC_079448.1, read as the reverse complement.
CTATAAATTACTGTAGTATTTATTTAATCTGGGAAAATAAAATCAGTCAATAACCAGATAGTCCCCACAGAATATCTATCTATCTATCTCTCTATCTGTCTGCCTGTCTATCCATCCGTCCATCTATCCATCCAGCATTCTATCTATCCATCTAGCAATTTATCAATCCATCCATCCATCGAGCATTCTTTCCATTCATCCATCCATCTATCTAGCAATCTTTCTGTCTCTCTGTCCATCCATCCATCCATCCGTCTATCTGACTATATATCCATCCATCCATCCATCCATCTAGTATTCTTTTCATCCATCCATCCATCTATCTAGCAATCTATCTATCTTTCTATCTGTCTGTCTATCCATCCATCCGTCCATCTATCTATATATCCGTCCATCCATCCATCCAGCATTCTTTCCATTCATCCAGCATTCTATCCATCCATTCATCTGTCTGTCTGCCTGTCTGTCTGTCTGCCTGCCTGCCTGCCTGTCTATCCATCTATCCATCCATCCGTCCGTCCATCCAACCATCCATCCATCCAGCATTCTATCTATCCATCTAGCAATTTATCTATCCATCCATCCATCCATCTAGCATTCTTTCCATCCATCCATTCATCCATCCATCTATCTAGCAATCTTTCTATCTGTCTGTCTGTCTATTCATCCATCCATCCGTCTATCTATCTATATATCCATCCATCCATCCATCTAGCATTCTTTCCATCCATCCATCCATCCATCCATCCATCTATCTTTCTATCTGTCTGTCTGTATCCATCCATCCGTCTATCTATCTATATATCCGTCCATCCATCCATCCATCCATCTAGCATTCTTTCCATCTATCCATCTGTCTGTCTATCTATCTGTCTGTCTGTCTGTCTATCCATCCATCCATCCGTCTATCTAACTATATATCTGTCCATCCATCCATCCATCCATCTAGCATTCTTTCCATTCAGCATTCTATCCATCTAGCATTCTATCCGTCTGTCTGTCTGTCTGCCTGTCTGCCTATTTATCTATCTATCTATCTATCTATCTATCTATCTATCTATCTATCTATCTATCTATCTATCTATCTATCTATCTATCTATCTATCTATCTATCTATCTATCTATCTATCTATCTATCTATCTATCTATCTATCTATCTATCTATCTATCTATCTATCTAGCATTCCATCCATCCATATATATTTGGTTATTAAATAGTTAATTATTTGGTTGGATCTTTGTCCATCTGTCGGTCTTCCTTCTAACTCCTCTGCCTTATTAGTTTATTTTTATTATTACAGTGTATATTTGAGCTGATTTGAGCTGATAATCTTCCCCACACTCTCTCAAACAGGCAAAGAAACCCCTGTGGAGTTTGAGTTTGACGCCTCCATGTCAGTGCTGACCCTCCGCAAACCTGGGATGAACGCAGGGATGGACTGGACAATCCTGCTTCAGGCACAGCGAAATGATCTATAAACAAAATCACCCCCCCAAAAAAACAAAACAATCAAAAGTTTCACTCGTAAATCATAAACGCATCCAGCACTTACAAAACCTTCATGACAACTCAGAAGCAGACTAGAGGTGTGACGGGTCAGAGAGATTTTTGGCAGGGTCAGACAGCAAATGCTTTATTTTTAAATGTAGTAACGTCATTCACAAGTCAAGAGTTTGTGTTTTTAACGTCATGTGGTGATGAAGTAGTGATTAACGGAATCATGCATTGGATTTGAATCATTTCAGGATGGCAAATGAGACCAATGTTAATAATAAATATGGCTGCATCAGGATCAGAAAGCTTTGTTTGTTGCTAGTCTTGTCATTTTAAAAGCTCTAGAAAGGATCACATTTGCACTTCAGGGGTTTTAGTAACTACTAATGAGCTTTATTGCTTATGGGGGCCTACTTAGTCCATTTGATAGGGGGTCTTGGGTTTGGATTTTGCTTTACCTGGGAATTAACCTGTTAAATCTGTGAATTTCAACTTAGATTTTTTTTTTCCTCTTCTCTAGAGCGATGTTTTCCAACCCTGTGTCTAGAGGCACACCAACAGTACATATTTTAACTGTCTCCCTTATCTGACCCATTTATTTTAGGTTTTGGAGTCGCTTCTAATGTTCTCATGAGTTGATTGTGGTGTGTTTGATTAGGGAGAGGTTGAATATGTGTACTATTGGTGCGCCTTCAGGAGCATGGTTGGGAAAACTGTTTTAGAGCACTTACATTTGTTGGGTTTAGGGTGGGTTGGGTGTTTTAGTTTTTGAAATGGCAAAGCAGAATGAAAAAGGCAGGCACTTAGAAGTATTTGAACCTAATCTACTGTAATGGGGAAGTTAATGTTATTGCCATCCACTGTTAATTTGATATCTTGTCAGAATGACTGAAGTAAATGTGTGTTTAAGGCAAGGCCTCTGATGAAGTACATTCCCGCTTGATCATCAATTATCTTTATCATCAAATGCTTTGTATTGCTGATTTTCCAGTTTGTTTCATTCCTTTTTGTTTGTTTGAGGGTGACCCTGAAAGCTCTGAAACGTACAAGTAAATGTAACGTCTTTGGTTGTTGAGGAATGGGAGTTAAAATGGGATGGAAATAAAGATTAACTGTACATTCCTGACAGCTTTTGTTTTGTTTTGGCTCATATCTTTGGCAGAGTATTCACATTTTCTTTTGGCTTAGTCCCTTATTTATCAGGCATCGCCACAGTGGAATGAACCACCAACTTATCCAGCAGTTGTTTTTACGCCGCGGATGCCCTTCCAACTGCAACCCAGTACTGGGAAACACCCATACACTCCTGCATTCGGCCAATTTTAGTTCATCCAATTCACCAAAAGCGCATGTGTTTGGACTGTGGGGGAAACCGAAGCACCCGGAGGAAACCCACGCAAACACAACATGCAAACTCCACGTAGAAATGCCAACTGGCCCAACCGCTAGTTTCTTGCTGTGAGGTGAAAGTGCTAACCACTGTGTTACCGTGACTGCCATACTTTTGGATAGTTAAATTTTAATTTTGCTAGTCATACCTGTACCATTATGAGATAGTTGCTAATCCCTAACGCTTTAATGATCTGTCCCACTTATTTTAGCATAGCTATGAAAACGGCATTCCCAAACTTAAATTGTTGCAAATATGCAACGCTAAGCAAAACAATAGCTAGGACAGATAGATGGATGGATGGATGGATGGACGGACAGATGGAGTCTGTCTATCTATCCATCCATCCTTCTATCTAGCATTCTATCCATCTGTCCATCTATCTATCTATCTAGCATCTATCCGTCCGTCTATCCATATATCCGTCCATCCATCCAGCATTCTATCTATCTTCGGATTAGGGAAGAAAACGTAATTTTGGACCCAAGTATATATAGCAATACAATCAGGTGTGAAATACATTAGTTAATTCAATTTTTTTATATTAAAAATAAGTCAAATATTAGTTCAATTGTGTTCGAAATAAACGGGTTTCATAAATTTGGACTGTTTGTGCAATCATGACTTAAAAAAATAAATTGAATTAACTTTAATATATACGTTCTTAAAATAAGGTAAATCGTATATTTAATGTGGTTCGTGTGTATTTTATGTTTCGATCCAGTTGTAAATCTACATTTAGTTTCATCTTTCTAGACGGTCAACACTGTACTCGCTGTCAAAACGAAAGCTCAGGTGTCGCACTTTATATACGTCATTTGTTTTGTGGTCAGCAATGGCGGCGGAAGGCGCAGAGGATCTGAGCAACGACGGGGATCTCGCAAACCGTCCAGGTTTTACCTTTTAAACTTGTCTTTTAAAACTCTAGTTTTATATTGATATGTGTATGAGTTGTCGTATTCATATCTTAAACGCTTTTATGCATTTGCTTGTACACAGGCGCGTCTTGATAGCACTGGCTAGCTAACAAACCAGTGATTTATTGATTCGAACTTGAATATTTTGATCCTGTATGAGATGTTTTACTGACTAAACTTTGTAAATCTAATTATATTCTTTCTTTGTGAAAAAAATTCCGTCACCAACAGAATATTTAGGTTGACAGTTAATTAAAATGTATCACTATAACTTACTTTCCCAGTTAATACGTTTTCATTGAATTTACGAATTGCATACGTTTTTTCATTACACTTTATCTCAAATGTAATGTTTAAAACCAAATTATTCATATTAAATTATTCAAAATTTAGTTTCGTTTCCGTACGTTTCTAATTTCTGGCTTCATTTTTTCATATTATAGTCTAAGTATCAGGATGTTAACTATTTATATATACATATAAGACAAAACTGTGGGGTTTTCTGACATTTTCATGTATTTTTGTGGAATAAATAACCAGGAGAAACTTGTGTTTCATGTAATTTCTGCAGTTTTTATTTTACATTAGACTGAAAAAAGCACTTTATGACTAGCAAAAAAGCCCCGAATCTCTATTAAATTTCAAGGAGCATCAAAAAACTGCTTTGCCTGCTTTGTTTCTTCGTAAAATGTTTAAAAAAAATTTATGCACAATACTCAAGTTGACTAGTATAAGCCTTTTTCATATTTTAATACAGCCGTTCGATACAATAAATTAACTGAGGGGTATTTAGTCGAATGCATGTGTTTCGGTGACAGAACATAACGAGCCTGAAGATGCAGACCTTCCCAAACCTGATGATGAGGAGGAGACCGGAGGAGCAGATGGAGGAGATCCAGATCCAGTCGTCCCAACAGCATCCATCACCACAGGAGGAGAAGAGGAAGAAGGAGAAATGCCTGCAGACTTCGAGAGACTTTGGAAAATTACCAGCGACAATCCTCAAGATTTCAACAGCTGGACTGACCTTCTGCAGTACTGCGAACAAGAGGTACATGTGTGTAGTTTTTGAGGTTGCACCAAAATAATAGTTTGATTTATGTTGTTGTTCTTTTAGCTCAGCAGTATTAACATGTAGAATGACACACATGACATTACACTTGCTCTTTTCCTACTGCAGTCACAACTATAGGCATTTTATTAAAGCCTAAGCACCTGTATTGACTGATTAAACCATATGACATGACTGGCAGTCATGAAAACCAAAATAAATACAAATTAAATTGAGACCATATTTATAAACATTCAACAGTTTTCTTTGTGTTTGTTTGATTGCAGGGCCACATGAGAGCTTCCCGTCAAGCTCTGAATGCGTTTCTGCTGAGGTATCCTCTGTGTTATGGTTATTGGAAAAAGTTTGCAGATCTTGAGAGACGAGCAGGACATAATGAGAAAGCTGAAGAGGTAAGAACATGCTTAGACCTAGCCCAAAAAAATGCAGAAACCGTTTTTAGTTTGTCAATTTCACAGTTTATTACAAAGAAATGGCAAGTAGGTTATTGTTACTTAAATGTAATGTTTAATTCAACTTAAAAAATAAAATAGATATTTAAACATTAGTCAGTAGTTTCAAGTGTGACCGTAGTTCACAAAACAAGTCATCAAAATCAATTTAGGAAAGCTGAGACAGTGCTCGACTATAAGGACTGCCCGATAGCCCAGGGCCAACGTGCGAGACGCTTGGGCCAGTGTACAGAATGGTTACTAGCCCAATTGGGCCAGTGCTGCCTTATCACAAGTTTACCTTGGCTGCGACTGTCTGTCAATTGCGTGCAAATACAATCTTAGGGTGCTTTCACACATAGACGTTTGTTTTGGAATCTGTCTCGTTTCGCGTTAATTAACGCGGTTTGTTTGGCATATGTGAATCCAGCAATCACACTCAGATCTGCACAAATCAATCGGTCCGAGATCGCCTAAATGATGTGGTCTCTGCTCAATTTAGCTAATCGATTGTATTGACAAAACTATCCAACAAACTAATGACCCAGGCTACATCACAGTGTATTATGATTGTGTAATAGCCATATATACGGCTATATGAAGAGAGTAGGGCAGGATGTCATTCCTATTGGCAAATGTGCGTTTCATGTCTAATTCGAAAGTGAAAGCATGCTGAAATATAACCGAGAGCTGTTTATCCATCAGGAAAATTGACCGAAGTTACCATCTGATAATTTGTCCATATTTTAATCTTATAATATTTTCATTAGGCCTGTTGATTTGTTCAGTTGTACACTGATAGCTCGAAAGAAAATTAACATTGATCTGCTTCATGATCTGATGCAGTCTTGGGTCATCTGTTATTTCTCTCTATAATTTAAGCCTATAATGCAGAATTCTAGCCAACGTTTCTTTAATACAGGGGTCACCAAACTTGTTCCTGGAGGGCCGGTGTCCTGCAGATTTTAGCTCCAACCCTAATCAAACACACCTGAATGAGCTAATCAAGGTCTTACTAGGTAAACTTGAATAACCCAGCCAGGTGTGTTGAGGCAAGTTGGAGCTAAACCCTGCAGGGACACTGGCCCTCCAGGACCGAGATTGGTGACCCCTGCTTTAATAGATTGATTAACTCTATATAATAGACTTTTACAAAACTTGACAACTGAAATGAGGTTCTGTATGAGAAAGTCTGACCTCTCTGATTTTTATTTGGTGACGATGTCTGTGGGTGTTAAAATTAAAGTGCACATTTTCGCTTATAAAATATTCTATACACAACTGGTCAAAAGTTTGGGGTCAGTATGATTGTTAAATGTTTTAAAAATAAGCTTCTCCTACTCACCAAGGCTGCATGTATTATATTATAAATACGGTGCATATTGTAAAACAGTGAAATGTTATTGCACTATAAAATAACTGTTCAAAAAGAGTTTATCATTTAATTTAATCATTTTTTCGAGTGATTTTAAAGATGATTTTCAGCTTCATTACTCCAGTCTTCATAGTCACATGATCCTTCAGAAATCACTCTTTGACACATTATTTAAAATAATGTATGTGGCTAAAAAATAGCTATTAACTTTCATTAACATTTTTTTGGTGGGGCCAGTGAAAATTTTGGCAGGGCAAGCAAAAATCTGAACCACCAGTAGAAAAAATCCTTAGCTTTGAACCCTGTGAAATTTCTGCATCATCTGAAAGCTGAACAAACAGGCTTTCCATTTATGTGTGGTTGATTAAGATATGCCAGGTAGGATTAAATAATTGATAATGCAGTTATATTTCCATATGTAAAACACATATGAGGAATAATGAAAGCTCTGTTTGGTTGCTGTGACAGGTGTGTGAACGAGGTTTGAAGTCAATCCCTCTCAGTGTTGATCTCTGGATCCATTACATCAACCTGCTGCTGGGAACACTCAACATGAACCTGCCTGAATCAACACGGCGCATCCGCAGGTACTGCTGACCAAACTATGCTGTCCTGGTGCACTTTTTTTTCACTTGCTTAAAAGTAAATAAATAAATAAATAAATAAAACATGTCAAGAAGGTCTAAAAGGATTAGCTGTGTAATGAAGCCTGATAAAATCCAGGTAGAATGATCCACTAATACATGTTATGAAAGCAAAAAATCTGCCTGTGTGGGCTTGTTAAACTATAACATAGGTACTTTTTGACTATATTACTATGAGTACTGTGAATTCTGACATGAAGTTGAACTCAGAATTATTAGCCCACCTGTATATTTTTTTCCCTTATTTCTGATTAACGAAAAGAAGATTTTTCTAAAATGCATTTCTAAAAATAATAGTTTTAGGCCCAATCCCAATTCTGTTTTTGTACCCCTACCCTTGGCCCTTGAAACAGAGTGTGAAGGGGAAGGGCTTCAAGATTTACCCCTAAGAAATCGGACAGCACTACAGCACCTGCACAGGTCATCATATGTCATCGCGAGCTCTTACTACAAATGAGATCGACAATCGCGACTGCTGTTGTTATTCCAGTTGCATTATTTTTTGATAATTATTTTCAGGAAATCACTGAAACCAACGATTACGTGTTATCATAATACTATAATGTGGCAATAAGATCGTAACTGTACTGTGCATTTACACCATGGCCATAGTCATCTATGTAAACACAGCAAAAATAACATGAACACTATAGCAGACACTGTAAAAAGGTCATTCCCAGCCACTAGACTTTTCGGACAGGGGATCCGAGTGTCAGATGTGAAAGTATGTTGTGAGACTGCTGCACAGGAGTTATAATTATGGATTACAGATAGCGAAATTTAGTGGTTTTTATTTTAGTGTTTTTTCAAAAGCATGACTGTAAAACACTAACGCTGTTATGATATATTGAAACATGTCTTTGTTTGTCGTAAAAATTCGCAATAATGCAAAAAATACTAATTAGATTAGATTAGAAAAAATACAAATTAAATACTAAATAGATTGTGCATTCTGGGAAATATTCTTACCCCTTGGTTTCGAGCAAGCAGCAACCTCCAGCTCTCCCTCGTGAAGCAAATACAGAAGTAACTGAAACTGCAATTCATCGAAAGTACAGCCTGGTACAAATAACAGTTTTGGTTCATACAGCTAATATTACCCTTAATGACAACTGTGAGGGGGGTGAATTTTTTTAGAACTTATCCGTTTCCTTTATATTCAGTTATATTAAGTCTGCATGATTAAGGGCTTGACCACTTGAATGACAGCTAGGTCCTGCTGGTCGCAGTCATGTCACCTCCGCTGATTCCGGCTGATTCCGGCTGATTAGCCGCTGAACTTCTGAAAGTCAGTTTATTTCTTACAATTATCAGATGATATGGGATGCTGTGTGCACTTTATTATGCTCACAAACCATTTTTCTTTAGACCTGTAATGCACTCCAGAATCTGACAGACTGATTAGCTGTATGCTCTATAACAGTCATCTGAAGCGTTGTCTTATAGGGTTATGGCTGGATTTCATCAATAGCCTTGCAAATATTAACACAGACAATATTTGAAGTGTTTAGAAGTAATTTGCGTTTTCCTCCTGTAGAAAAACATCATAAGAACAATGCTTAGTGGCTCAATGTATTACAACAGTGATTTTAAAAGTCTAAACACTTTATTGATATAGTATACAACCAAGCACATGTGGTCAGAACACAAAGGAGTCGCAGTTAATAAAGTATTAAGCAAAATGCTAACAGGCGTCTGCAGCTCCGCTCACGCTCCGCCTCTTTGCTCTAGTTTGGTGTTCCCAGGGCGATGCAATGACACGCGAACAAAATGATGACGGTTGGCCACGCCTACTTTTGTGTTCTTCAGAAAACTATGGGTGATGTCACGGATGCTACGTCCATATCTTTTACCGTCTATGGTTTCGAGTGTGGTCCTGAAAAATCTCAGTTTCAAGGGCTATCTAGCCCTTCCGCTGAGCCCTACGCCTTCAACTAAAGAGAATTGGGACACCCTACCCCTAAGGGGAAGGGCTAAGGGGTAGAATTGGGATTGGGCCTGAATAGCTCATTTCTAATAACTGATTTCTTTTGACTTTGCCATGATGACAGTACGTATTATTTGTCTAGATATTTTTCAATATACTAGTATTCAGCTTAAAGTGACATTTAAAAGCTTAACTATGTTAATTAGGTTAACTAGGGGGGTTAGGGTATTTAACCAAGTCATTGTATAGCGATGGTTTATAGTATAGACAATCGGAAAAAAATTGCTTAAGGGGGCTAATAATATTGACCTTAAAATGTTTTTGTAAAAATTAAAAACTGCTTTTATTCTACCCAAATAAAACGATTAAGACTTCCTCCAGAAGAAAAAATATTATAGGAAATACTGTGAAAATGCGACAAAATTAAACATTGTTTGGGGAATATTTCAATATTTTTATGTTTTATATTTTTATGTTACTCTTTACATTTAAGTAATTCCAAGCCATAGCATGCAGAGTAAATCTCTGTTGTTTCCTCAGTGTGTTTGAGGAGGCGGTTTCAGCTGCTGGCTGGGACTTCCATTCAGACAGACTATGGGATCTGTACGCAGAGTGGGAGAAAGAGCAGAACAACCTGACCTTCATGACCAGGATCTACGACCGAGTACTCGGCGTCCCCACACACCACTACAACACACACTATGAGAAGTACGCTATGCTTGTGCTGCGACCATATCTTACATATGTTAACATTTTCTTCCTTGCACAACTCCTCTGATATGAGACGCACAACACATCACACACGCATGGATTTGTGAGAGTTTGTTACCGTTTCTCCTCACGCTCATATTCTGTGATCTCTTTCCCCCTTTATATTTAGATGCAGCTGAATTGCATCAACAAAAGCCTAATTGGTAAACAGTCAAGCACCTGCAGTTAAACACAACAAATCCAGATCAACAAAATATCACTTTTGCTTTCAGAGTCCATTAAAATCAGCATGACCCTTTCAATAAGCAAGGCTGATGTTGTCTGAATTTCTGTTTCCTCCTCCTCAGACTGAAAACTCACCTGAACTCGTGGCCGCCTCAGGACACGGTGTCTCCTAAGGAGTTCAGTAAGGTGAGGGCCGAGTACAAACAGAGCCAGATCCAAGCCAAAAAAGAGAGGTCAAGTGAAATCAGTCCTGATGAAGAGGAGAGACCGCCAGGCGATGAAGAGCATGTAGACAATGGCAAGGACTCGGTAACTCACTTCACTCTTTTGTAGCAGGTAAAATAAGTATTGAACATGTCACCATTTTTCCTTAGAAAACATATTTGTAAAGGTGACTTAAAATGTCAGGAACAACTAAGGCCCAATCCCAAATCCATTTTTTTTTTGTTCCAATATTTTATTATTAGACATTTTGCAGACATTCACTGGACAATATACTTTTTTTAAAATGTAAACATAAAACTTGCATTCTAACAATTAGACATTTAAGAAGAAATAATAATAATAATAATAATATTAATAATAATAATAATAATAATAATAATAATAATAATAATAATAATAATAATAATAATAATAATAATGATAATAATAATGATAATAATAATAATAATAATATTAATAATAATAATAATAATGATAATAATAATAATAATAATAATAATAATGATAATAATAATAATAATATTAATAATAATAATAATAATAATAATAAACCAACAACAAACAACAGTCATAAAAATAATAATTAAACAAAAACATGCATTTCCCAACCAACCACCCACCAGTGCTCTCTAACAATATATGAAGGTATTAAAGGCATAGTAAACATTAATCACACATTTGTAAAAAGGAAATAAAAGGGTACCAATTTTTTTCAAATAACAAAACCTTGTCTGTTAAGGTATATCTGATTTTTTCCAGATATAATGTATCGGTTATGTCAGCTATAATTTAAGTGTTGAACTTTTTAAGTGGAAGAACTTTTTTCTTCCAAAACAAAAGCATTTTTGGCAGAGATCAACCCATATGAAACAAACTGTTGTACCCGTGTAAGTCTCAAACATTCTTCGGAAACTCCAAATATAATTAAAATAGTATCTGGTTCAATCGGAATGTCTAATGTAATGAAAAACAATTTCATATTTTGTTCCAGAAACCAATTTAGGACCCAAAACATAGGAATGAGACCGGTTATAATCTAAAATCTTTTTTTTTGACACACACTTTGGCCCCAAATCCATTTTTTTTACTCCTACGCCTTCCTTTTGGCCCTTGAAATCATATGTCATCAAATCATATCATACGTTATTATATGTTGTTGGGAGCTCTTACGTGGCTTAGTTATCTATTAGTATATATCTTCAAGAAATCAACAAAGGCAACAATATCATATTATCACAACAATATAATGTGGCAATTAGCTCGTAACTGTATTATGTATTGATACAGTGGCCATATTAATGCATGTATACACAAAAAAACAACATTAATGTTAAAACAGACACTAGTGGTGTAACGGATCACAAATCTCATCGTTCAGAGCACACTACTGTTTTTGAGTGACGGATCAGACCATAAATCAGCAAAAAAGGGAGAAGACAAATGTCATTTGCATTCCATTTATACACGTATATTACTGCAAATACCATTGGTTTAACAAACAGAACTTAGATCCTGTAATTTGAATAAAAATAAAAATCAAGAAAGAAGCAGCTGAAAAAAGGAAAACATTCAATACGAAAAATGTTCTTTGCTACTGCTGCTGATAATGCAAAATATAAAAAACTTTAACATCTTGAACAACATATATTTATTTTCAAATAATGATCCATCAATTCACACATAAAACTTCTTGTTTCATTATAGGTGGATCATTTCTGAAAACCTATTCAGTGACATAATTCTGATGGTTGTTTGTCGCCACCTATTGGTTACACAATGTAATTGCTACAACATTCACCAGCGTCAAGTTCCATTAAACAGTTATTTTAATCTTTAGCATGAAGATCAGTGTTTATATCTGAACTATAAACTGTTCTCCCAGTACTTCTGTGTTATTTAATTGTTTGTAACTCACTGAAACAGTGTAAAAACTGAATCTCTCTCAATCAAGCACAGATTTGAATGCAGCGCTTCAAAGGACTAATAAACACATGCAAATCATTATCAGTTATCATTCATATTGTGCGGGTTTGAATTGAGATCACGATCTTTTAATGTTTAATTGTGCAGCTTTACACTGTTTGTTTAGCCTGCATTAACGCATTCAGTGACAGAAAACACTACCTAAGACACTAACACTAACCTAAGAAAGCATTTCGGTAGGTCCCACCACAACTTTTTTCATCATCATTATATTTTACAGGGAAGTCAAAATGCTTTCATACACGTGATGTGAATGACGCAGGAGGCAATTTTTCTGCAATTGTTATAAATGCTGGATTAACCTACAAGTTTAAAAAAAAGTTAGTGATCCGATCATGTGCTTTCCGAACTGGGTTGTGATCCGTACATATGGATCAACCTTGATCTGTTACACCTCTAATAGACACTGTAAAAAAGTAATTGCCAGCTACTTATTGGACAGGTTATTTAAGTGTCATCGAGTGACAGACTCAAAAATATGTTGTGGGACTACTATACAGGAATTACTACTCGCATATGCAGCCATGTTACATTTTAATACGCCTTGGTTTCTAGTGTGGCTCTCAGTTTCAAGGACTATCTTGCCCTTCCCCTTAGCCCTACGCCTTCAATCTAAAGAGAATTGGGACACCCTGATTCCTTCACGTGAATGCGCAAAATGACGGCTAAGGGGTAGAGTTGGGATTGGGCCTAAAGTAGTCCATACATAAAAAGAAAACAAAGCTAAGTAGTTTAGAAATTAAGTTATGTGTAACAAAATAAAATAACTCAAGGAAAAGTATTGAACACATGAAGAGAGGAAGGTGTAAAAATGCATGGAAAACCCAGACAGCGGCTGAAATCTCTTTTTAGAAAGCAACCCTGTCTGTCGTCAGTGTAAATTAAAATTTGTTGCTTCCGTCCAACATCTGCATTACCAGTTGAAACCAGGATGGACATTTCATCAACACAGTGATCTTAAACACAGCCAAGAACACTTTCAACTGCTTTCAGAAAAGAAAAGAAAAGAAAACTGCTAAAATGGCCTAGCCAATATCCTGACCTGAATCCAATAGAAAATAAGAACTAAAGGTCAGAGTGTATTGTTGAGACTAACAGAACTGTCAAGATTTGTGCACTTTGTTTAAGTCTGGGAAAAAATCACACCTGAGCAATGCATGCATCTACATTCTCCATATGAGAGGCGTCTTGAAGCTGTTGTTACCAAAAAAGAATTAAATACATTTCAGAAGTTCAGTACCTTCTCCTTGTGTCAATCCATTGTTATTACAGATGACACACTTTTCTGTAATTAGTTTGCTTTGTTTTATTTGTATCTTTGGATGGTTACCAAAATCTGGGTCAATTTCATGTTGGCAGCTTCTTAAAGAATATATTTACCAGGAAAAACCATGATGTGTTCAAAACATATTTTACCCCCTCTCTAGCTTTTTTCAGGAGAATTTTAAACCGTGGATGCTATCATTTTAATCTTTTATACAGGAAGAAGCCGTGCAGAAGATGCAGGAGCTCCTGTTAGTCAGCAGAGAGCAAGTGTACCAACAAAATGAGGCAGAAGTCAGGAAGAGGTGGAACTTTGAGGAATCTGTAAGTTCAAGAACTGCTTTTCACAATATCTCCTCAGCAGATTTTATTTATTTATTTATTTATTTGCATTTTATTGGTTTTTTTCCCCCAGGAAGAATGTAATACTATGCCTATGTTTACTATGCAAAGATGAAGTACAGTGAACAAACATAAAAATGGTTTTCCCATGATTTTAGAAAAGAAGTGGCGCCGGACTAAATATTTCACTAGGTTAAAATGCCATTGTTTATTGGGGAGGGAAACACAGATAAGTTGCGATGCTGTTTAAATCGCATTTTAGAATTTAATTTACATTTAGAGAGAAAAAATGAACAAAATGTTTACAAACATTATAAACATGCATTTTAATTCCTGTTACTTTACAATAAACTCTTTAAATTTAGCAGGAAAAAAAATACAGAAAACTTTGGAATTCATTACAAACATTTGTTAAATCAGCATATTAGAATATTAGACTGGAGTATTAATGCTGAAAACACAGCTTTGCATTATAGGAATAAATAATTAAAAATATATTCAATCAAAAATAAAAAAATTTAAGTGTAAAAAATACTAAATTCTAAAAAGACAAACGTTGCATTTTTTTCCACCAGCTAATAAGAAATTGTATAATATATGAACCTTTGCCACCAGAAAAAAATATTTTGCTTAATTAGACTAGTGATAAATCTCTATCACTTAAAGGTTGGCACAAGATCATTTTTTAGTTAATTCCCTTGGAACATCTTACCCATTTATTACACAGAAAACAGAACATTTGTTTGGACTCCATATCTGGATTATTTGGAACCTAGTTTTTGCCCAATCATATTAAAAGGAATATTGTAACTTTTACAATATAATAACTATTGTTATTATTATTTTTTTTTTAGAAAATAAATACAATATTTTTTGCCTTTGTTTTGATCTGTTTTATTTGGCGTAGTCCTGTTTTATATATAATCTGAGTTTTATATATATATATATAATTCTTATTCCTTGTTTTTTGTTGACATTTTTGTTTTGCGTGTCTTTTGAAGATGAATTATGTCTGTATTATTGTGAAAATTCAGTAAACATAATTATAAAAAAAGACAAAAAACATGAGTTAAATTACAGTAAATATGTCAGATTGTTCTATTCCTGTTTAATTAAATTTCAAATAAGTGCTGTTCTTTTTAGATATTTCCATCAGAAACGAGATATATCATCATATTTTAATTATAATCATATTAGATAATATTTTATGAGCGGTATATCATATTAAACAGCTAAAATAGTTTCTAAATCAGCATGTTAGAATATTAGACTGGAGTAATAATGCTGAAAACACAGCTTTGCGTTACAGAAATAAATTACATTTGAAAATATATTCAATCAAAAACTGTAAAGCATTGGTGGAATAGTTGGCAGTTCATTCCGCTGTGGCGACCTCTGAAATAGAGACTAAGGCAAAAGAAAATTATGAATTGGAAAATTTTTTTCCAACTTTATAGTTTTGATTGTATTTTTTAATCAAATAAATGCAGCCTCGGTAAGCGTAAAACATTTGAAATGATGCATTTCTGTCCTGTTTGCAGATTAAAAGGCCGTACTTCCACGTGAAGCCTCTGGATCGAGCCCAGCTGAAAGCCTGGCACAGTTATCTGGACTGGGAGATAGCAGAAGCTGAAACTGCTGCAGGAAATAATAATAATGAAGCTGTGGAGGGCGATGAAGGCTCAAAACAAGCATGTGTGGCTGGACACAACAGAGTAATTATCTTGTTTGAGCGCTGTCTCGTCGCTTGTGCACTCTATGAGGAATTCTGGAACAGAGTAAGTGGAAATTATATCTAACGGGCTGTTTTGTGTGACAGTTTTGTAATCTGTTATTGTGTGTTTCAGTATGTGCATTATTTGGCACCGTGGGGTCTGGAGGAGGTGCGTAACGTGTACCGCAGAGCTTGCCAAATCCATCTTCCATACAAGCACAGCATCCATTTACAGTGGGCCTTGTTTGAGGAAAAACACGGTGAGAAATCATAAAATGTAGCATAAAATAAAACATATTTTTACATTCAGTTCAATTATTAGCCCTGCTGTGATTTTCCTTTTTTTTCTTTTTTTTTCGAACATTTCACATATGATGTTTAACAGAGCAAGGAATTTTTCACAGTAGTCCCTATAATATTTTTTCTTCTGGAGAAAGTTTTATTTCAGCTACAATAAAAGCAGTTTGAATTTTTTTTAAAAAAATTTTAGGGTCAATATTATTAGCCCCTTAAGCTATATATTTTTTGATTGTCTACAGAACAAACCATCGTCATACAATAACTTGCCTAATTACCCTAATTTGCCTAATTAAGTCTTAAATGTCTCTTTAGGCTCAGTACTAGTATCCTGAAAAATATCTAGTAAAATATTATTTACTGTCATCATGGCAAAGAGAAAATAAATCAGTTATTAGAAATGAGTTATTAAAACTATTATGTTTAGAAATGTGTTGAAAAAATCTTCTTTTTGTTAAACAGAAATTGAGGAAAGAAATATACAGAAGGGCTAATAATTCTGACTTCATTTGTATATAAACTATTGGTCAATTTTTTCATCGGTTTTATAAGAAGCCTATTCTGCTCACCAAAACTGCAGTTATTTGATAAATAATTGAAAATTGTTAAATATTGTTGCTTTCCAATAACAGGGTGTCCGCAGAGTCTAAAGTCTTAAACTCACTGAAATATGGTGATGTAGGTCTTAAATCATTTTAAACGGGTCTTAATTTTCTTATGTCTATGTAAAGCTACTCAATTGGACCGACACCTAATAACCAATAATCCATCTCAAAACTTTTTTGTTTAGTTTTTAATGCAAAGAGTTACAATTTACAACAGCTGTTAGATGTTTTTACAGCAAAATCTCCAAAACTAAAGCAACACACCCCATAACCTGATCTTCCAATAATACAAAAACTATTTACAGAAGTAACCAGGCCATTGGAAAAAATCCTTAGTCTAAAATTTTCATAACGTTCTTAAAAGGGTCTTAAAAAGTCTTCAATTTGACTTGAAGAAACCAAAAGAATCCCTGAGTAACTGATTTCCAGTGTTGGGAGTAATGCGTTACAAAAGTAATGTATTACAGTAATGTATTACATTTTCCTGTAACGCAGTAGTGTAAGGCATTACTTATACATTTTCAGTAATATTTTACTCGGTACATGTTCAGTAACGCGTGCGTTACAACAAACTTTTCGCCCGCAAGACATTACCAAATAAAAAATACCGCAAGTAAGTTCTATTTTCTGTTCGTGGTTAGTGAATATATGCGCGTGTTGTCATTAATATCCCTCTGGCTATTGGAACTTTTTTACTTTGAACGCGGAATGATTTCAGCCTCTGAGCTCGAGGTCCGAGGCTATTGGCTCAGCCCGGTTCACAGTAAGGTCAAGCCCTGACGTACAGCGGAAAAGCGGCAAAATAGATGAGCAGAAGACGGTACATTCGCGAGATGGACGTATGTGCATATGGCGTTATTTCACTGACAACAGTCGTAAGCGCAGTTTTACAAGAGCGCATTCGTGTAATTCTCTGTTCGTGGACAACTCGACCGCAATTTTTTTTCTCGCAGTCGCATGCACTCAAAACACGGCTGCTCACGTGCGAATGATCTGCTCTGGCTCCGTCAGATGATGCAGACTCACATTTTGTGCCTCATGTGTCCTCTTCTTTTCGTGCTTTTGCTCTCCAGAGATCCTCCTGTTCAATTGGTTATCCCAAGATTGTTGATATGGTTTATATATTGCTACAGTATTTATTAGCAATACACGAAACACTAAAAGGTTATGATAAATTCTATAATAAATACTTGTGTTTTGAGTGTTAGATATACTGCCTATGTTTTAGGCTAGTATTATTTACAATTTGTTAATGAATGCTTCAGCATACTGTAGTATTAAGAGTAGTGAACTGATAAAATGAAATACAAAGTGTAGTTTTACTACAGTAAAGTGTGGTGAATTGTAGTATAGTATACCCTATATTGTAAAAAAAAAACTACACTGGGTAATTTGTTTATATTACGCTTGTGTTACCATAGCAACTAGTATTAGCACAACTGATTAATTGAAGTACTTTACTGTAGAACTGTTCAAAACACTGTACATGACAGGGAAAATGTCCTCCACAATCTCATCAGCAATGTGGAAGACAACAGAGATGTGTTCAATTTATTTTAGTTGCCATTATAAAATGGGATTGATAGTGAGATTTATTTGAGGAGTGAATAGTTCAGTAGGCTATAATACCTCATCAAGTTTTCCCCTATTTTTATCGGTTACATTTCTGCTTGCATTCGTTATATTTTTGTTTAAATGTTGTTTTATTTGATTAGTATGGTGCACCTTTTGGATGTTTAATAAATGTTTTTTAAAAATGTATTCTTTGCATTCAACTTCTTTTCTCTGTGTCTTAAGTGTTTGAAATTGGAAATATTTCATCATATAACAAACAACAAAAAAGGTTATAGTGGATTAGATTAAAAATTTTATATGTAAGTCTATTTTAGTATTTTGGTTATTGTTAATAAATAGTGTACAAATATAAATGATATCAAAAAGCATGAAAGGAAGAAGGGAACACAAGACACAAATTGTGAGTCTGCATATAATCTCACTGAGCGAGTAGTCTACTGTGAGCACACAAGAAATTTTGTGCGTGAGCAGTGCATATTTGAGAGAGCATGAGAAAACTTGCACGCGAGCAGCGTATATTTAAGAGCTCACAAGCAGTTTTGTCCACAGAGGAAATCGGTGCACGAGCATTTTATTGAGAAAGCTATGTTCATCATGCTCACTTTGTGCATGACAGTTTTGTGTTGTGAACCTGAATTTAAAGTGAATAGAATAGATTAAGAAAAAAATGCATCTCGTCATGGCATTGGAGTTTACATATAGGCCTGTTGTGTCTAATATGAAAATAGCCAAGCTATTCACAGATATTGCCAGATAATCACTTTACCTTTACCATACTTTCAACAGACTTTGATCATTTGTGATTCTGGCTCTTATCCTTTCTTGCATTGTCTTGAGCCTTCACGTTGCCAAATATATACTATATTGCCTGGATAGGTCACCGTCATTCTGCTACATCATATCGCTTTCTACTGGATGTAAAATGCTCTGCAGTACATTTAGTCATTTTAGAATGTTAAGTTCTAATTCTGTAGTTGTTTTGGTGAAAGTAACTAAAAAGTAATATAAGAGTAATGTAACATATTACAATTTTGAGAGAGTAATATTGTAAGGTAAGGGATTACTTTTAAATCACAGTAATAAGTAATCTGTAATGTATTACAGTTTGGAAGTAACTTGCACAACACTGCTGATTTCTATTGAATATAGTTTAAAATTAATCAATTTTAGTTTTCAGTGTCACAATCCTTCAGAATTTTGTCTCATAAAATAATCTGCTGCGTAAGAAACAGTTATTATTATTATTATCATCAGTGCTGAAAACTGTTGGTCTGCTTAATTCTTTCCTTTTTCTTTTAGAAATTGTGATACAGCACTATTCAGAACTACCAATAAAATCCACTCATTTATTATTATTCAAGTCCACATTAAATAGTTTAAGAATGAAAAAAGATATTTGTAATGTAATAAATTGATGTTACATAATTTTGTTTACTGAAGGAATCCTGAAAAGTGAAATGGAGCAGGAAGTTTTTTTTTCAGCATTGTTAATAAGAAGAATCATTATTAAAAAATTATTAAAGCTGCTCATTATGATATACTGCACATAAAATATGATGTAACATGATTATGATTAAGATATGAAGATACGTTTTGTTTCTGGTTAAAAAGTACAAAGGAACCACATTTATTTGAGAATTAATTAAACAAGAACAGAACAATCTGCCATATTTCCTGTAATGCAAGTCATGTTTTTAAAATAATTTTGCAGAAAACTGGAGTAATAATGCAGTAAATTCAGCTTTAAAACATGGAAGTAAATAAATTTTAATTTACATTCAATAACAAAACTGTTTAATTTGTGACTATTTTGCGATTATACAGTTTTTATTGTGTTTTCAGTCATAAAAAGTACAGAAAAGGCTTTTTAAAAATATTTAAAATCTTACCAATCCAATACGTTTGATCAGTGGTGTAAAATTTTGAAATGTTAATTAAATTCAGTAAGAAAAATGTTTAAATTGTGACAATATTTTGCGATTTAAATCTTTTTTTTTTTATGTATTTGGTCAAACAAGTACAGAATAGGTTACTTTTAAAAATATATACGAATCTTACTAATCCAATACTTTTAATCTGCAGTGTATATATTTTCCCCCTCCCAGTAATAACTGTTTAACATTTTTTATTTGTTTATTTTTTTCAGAAAACCAGAGTAATGAGGCTGTAAATTCAGCCTTCAGTCACTGGAATAAATTCAAATTCAAACTTAATTCAATAAGAAAACTAAATTAAAAAATAAATTGTAACAACATTTTGTGATTGTATAGTTTTAATTGTATTTTTGTCCAAAAACGTACAGAAAAATTAAAAAATCGTAGTAATCCAATACTTTTAATCAGTAGTGTATACATATCCCCTCCCCCCCAGTTATAGCTGTTTCCCTGTTTTTTTTTTTCTTCCTGCTTTACGCTCCCACTCAGCTTCTTTTCTCTCTCACAGGTAATATTTCCGAGGCGCAGCGCATTCTAGAGTCTCTTGAGTTGTCAATGCCTGGTCTGGCTGCAGTGCGTTTGGGGAGGGTTGGTCTGGAGAGAAGAACGGGCCATCTGGATGTGGCGGAGTCCCTGCTAAAGGAGACGGTGGATCAGAGTAAACACCAGCCCTCACTTCATGCCTTCTACTCTATTAAACTGGCTCGATTCCTTCACAAGCTGTGCAAGAGCCCTGGAAAAGCCCGCGCTGTCCTGCAGGAGGCAATAGAGCTGAGTCCGGTAAAACATCTTTTTAATTCAGTCATGGTAGTTTCACGATGAATGTCAAGCAAACTGTGTCGAAGTTGGGGGGACAAAAATTTGTAATCTTATTTTGTTGTTTGACTTTTTATGAAAAAAGTCCACTTCAGTGTTTCGTTCCTTTGTTAATCTGCCGTTGAACAAATATTGTGAATGAGTGATTCAATGATCCAATCAGAAACATGAAAATGAATCTAAATGAATCTTGAATCAATCAATTATTAATTTTCATTCACACGCAACAAAATATCGTTTCATTGTCGTTGCTGGAGAGTATCCCAGAAATATTGAGATGTTTTTAATCAGGATTGCGCACTCAATTTTATTTTGATATGGAATGGCTTATTCTCACATCCTCAGGATAACGGTCGACTGTATCAGAATCTTCTGGAGCTGGAGTTGTGTGGTGACCTGCGGGTTAATGGCGCTGGGGTTCAGCAGTGTGTGGCTAAAGCTCTGGCTGCTCCGCTCTCCCCGAAAACCAAAATCCGTTTCTCCCAGCGTGGCCTGCAGTTTGCTGAGGACTTTGGCACCACAGTACAAAGGTTACGATTCATTCGGAACATTTGAGATTTTCTGGGGTTTCTGAAATATTAGTTGTTTTTTAGTTGTTAAAATAATGAAGTGAGATAAAAATCAGCAATTAATATCTGCATTAGTGTTGTCACCATATTGGAATTCAGTACCAATTGATACTGAAGTTTTAAAAACGTCCATTTCCTGCTGACATTTGAGTGTTGTTGAGTGTGTTATTAAACAGCGCTGATTTGCCATTGTGTTCATGTGCTCAACAGAAATAACTGTGATTGGCCGTGAAGGTCATAAGTTCACCGAACTCACCACTGTTTACTGAGTGTAATCACAGATACAGGGACACTGGAGTGTTTTAAAGTCACGTTGGTCAGCTGGTTTGTCTATAAGCTGACCCAGCCTCCGCCACTGAGACTGCAGCTCTGCACAAGACAATTGGCCAGCGGAGAAATTAAAATGGTCGTGCCCAACTGAGTCTGGTTTCTCTCAAGGTTTTTTTTCTTCACTTTCGCCAATTAGTGAAGCTTTTTTTCCCTCTCCGCTGTCGCCACTGGCTTGCATGGTTCAGGATTTATAGAGCTGCGCATCGTTGGATTTGCTCTTCAGTGTTTGGACTCTCAGTAGTGATTATTAAACCACACTGAACTGAGCTAAACTGAACTGAACTTAAACACTACAAACTGAACTACACTGTTCCAATTTACTATGACCTTTTATGTGAAGCTGCTTTGACACAATCTACATTGTATAAGCGCTATACAAATAAAGGTGAATTGAATTGAATTGAATTGACATAGTAGCGATCGACTGATGAATCAAAGCTTTTAAACGCTCCAGTGTCCCTATATCTGTGGTTACACTCAGTAAACACCGGTGAGTTCGGTGAACTGATGAGCTTTACAGCCAATCACAGTCATTTCTGTTAAGTAATTATTAAAAATTTCAGTATCGATTGGTATCGAATTCCAGTATGGTGCAACCCTAATCTGTATTTTTATTTCTTGCAATAATAACACTACTTGAAATTTTCTTGAAGCTTCTCTTGACTTCATTTATAGGTTTAAGTTTTTATGTAGTATGATAACTTTTTATTTTTCATGGAATAGAAAAAAATAGCATGTCATATTTTATAAATATGATTTAATTAGTCAATATTTGGTCAAATTACCTACTATTTTGAAATAAGGGAAATTTTCAATTACCTAAATTACTAAATTTACTAAATTACTAAATTTTTCTGAAAACAAAATGCTCTAAATGATGATATTTTTATTGTGTGTATGTATGCGGGTATGTATATTTCCTAGCCTCTTGTGGAATTTTAATTCTTTTTCAAAGACAGTATTTCCTATAATATTCTGTTTCTTCTGGAGAAAGTCTTTATCATTTAGTTTGGCTGGAATAAAAAGTCAATATTATTAGCCCCGTTTCCAGTTGGCTACAGAACAAACCACTGTTGTCCAGTGACTTTCCTAATAAACCCAACTTGCCTCGTTAAGCCTTTAAAATGCACTCTAAGCTAAATGCTAGTATATAACCATGAAATATTGTGCACTGTCCTCATGGCAAAGAGAAAATAAATAAGTAATTAGTTATCGGTGGCGGAGTGGGTAGCACTGTCACTTTATAGCAAGAAGTTTGCTGGTTTGATCCTCGGCTGGGTCAGTTGGCATTTCTGTGTGGAGTTTGTATGTTCTCCCTGTGTTGGCGTGGGTTTCCTCCGGGTGCTCCGGTTTCCCCCACAAGTCCAAACACACGCGCTATAGGTGAATTGGGTAAGCTAAATTGTCCGTAGTGTATGTGTGTGAATGAGAGTGTATGGGTGTTTCTCAGGGATAGGTGGCAGCTGGAAAACAAATGCTGGATAAGTTGGTGGTTCATTCCGCTGTGGTGATTCCAGATTAATAAAGGGACTAAGAATGAATGAAAAAGAAAATTAATGAATGAATGAAATTGTTTAGACTTTACACACCTGAAACTTGTCTATAGCACTTATTCACTGCTGCTCTTATAGTTGTGTAAATTGCTTCCTTGTCCTCATTTCTAAGTCGCTTTGGATAAAAGCGTCTGCTAAATGTAAATGTAAATGGTTATCAAAATTATTGTTTAAAATGTGATTAAATCTTCTCGACGTTAAACGGCACTTGGGAAATATTTTTAAAAGAATTAAAATTTTACAGGAGGACTAATAATTTGTCCTTAACTGTATATCTGCTCACCGTTTTTACTTGTGTAAAATCTGTTCTTCATTCATTTGTTGAATTAAATGTTTCTTAGATCATCACCCTGTGTGTTTTCAGTGTGTTGAGTTTGCATGAGGAGCACCAGAAGCTGCTGAAAGAACATGATGCAAAGAGAGCAGCTGAGAACAGGTGAGCTCAAATAAGCAATCCCAGAAATCTCATTCATTCATTTTTCTTCGGCTTGGTCCTTTATTTATCAGGGGTCGCCACAGCGGAATGAACCGCCAACTACTCCGTCATATGTTTTATGAAGCGGATGCCCTTCCAGCCGCAACACAGTACTGGGAAACATCTATACACACTCTCGCATTCACACACACACACCCATGCACTACAGCTAATTTCATTTTCTTTTCGACTTAGTCCCTTTATTCATCAGGGGTCGCCACAGCGGAATGAACTGCCAACTTATCCAGCACATGTTTTACGCAGCAAATGCCCTTTTAGCTGCAAGTACCAGGAAACACCCATACACACTCATTTCACACACATACACTATGGCCAATTTAGCTTATTCAATTCACCTAAACCACATGTCTTTGGACTGTGGGGGAAACTGGAGCACCCAGAGGAAACCCACGACAACACGGGAGAAACATGCAAACTCCACACAGAAACGCCAACTGACCCGGCCGAGACTCGAACCAATGACCTTTTTGCTGTGAGGCGACAGTGCTAACCATTGAGCCACTGTGCTGCCATAAATCTCATCACAACACTTAGTTTTGCCAGACTTTTACATGTTTTTCTGTATTCCTTCAGTGATGATGACCCAGAAAAGATGAGCAAAATGGACGATGTACCCACCATGCCACAGATAGCACCGCCCACAATACCTCAGGTTCCCATGACGACACCGCCTCCCTCTATGATGGGTGGAGACATGAGTGGGTCATATGGAAACTACAGCAGCTGGTACCAGGTAGACAACTGAGTTTGTGCAAATGTTTAAAATAAAGGCACTTTAAAGGTGCAGTATGTAAGTTTGACACCCAGTGGTGCAACTAGGTATAGCATTCCCGGTTCTAAACACACGCAAGCGCAGGTTGCCAGATTGACTATCGACTATCAAGCCTAAACAGATGATTTAAACAGTGTCGTAAATAAAAGCAACGGCACACGATAGAAGGAATATTCTCCATTAGGGCTGCACGATTAATCGAAAAAAGATCGTGATCTCGATTTGACCCTACACACGATCTTAACTCTGCTTTTCTACTATTCCGCCTATTATATTTTCCATTGTTTTACATATGCTGCTCAGCAACATGGACACCTGCAAATGGTGTTAAAAGTGTCACATACGGTATTTATAAAGTATAATTCACCCTGTCTTGATGTAATGACGTATTCGCGGCCGCAAAATCATACGTGAGCTGACGCACTGTTTGTTTACCTTAGAGGATGCACGCGTGTGCCCACCATATCTACTTTAGTGAAGAGAACCTGCACAGGCTGAGAACAACAG
This sequence comes from Danio aesculapii, assembly GCF_903798145.1. Classification (NCBI taxonomy): domain Eukaryota; kingdom Metazoa; phylum Chordata; class Actinopteri; order Cypriniformes; family Danionidae; genus Danio; species Danio aesculapii. Next base: position 47,563,860 of record NC_079448.1, on the reverse strand, counting down.
GTAATAAAGTTGTAAATAACGTTCAGTTTGTTGCACAGAGAGATCGTTTGAGAGCCGTGCAGGAAGTATGATTTGCATGCATATTGTTTTTCTTCTCAGAGTGACGGCAGACATGACATGAACCACGCTCGGCAGTGAAAGTGCAACCGGCGTGCACATCATTTAAACGATCACGTTTTAGAGTTATGATTGCAGCAAGCATTTGATATGTTTTTTCTTTCATAGCGAACAGTGTTGCGCATGAAAATAAGTGTTTACTGTGTCCGTATAACTACTCTAGCATATATAATGTTGAATATAATGCAAGAGGGAATCTGAAAATGACAAATATCTCATTTTCATATTCAAATTTTATTGAAAAAAATGCTCTAATAATGTTGTTAATGACAAATGACAAGCATATGTTTCAAACATAATAATTCAACTTTATAGTTATGAATAGTATTTTGATGTCATTACTTTACTGTGAATTAACAACCAGGACATAAGTTCAAGTCCACCGTTCCTTGTCTATACAAAATTTAGCATTTTAACCAACAGTAGAGCTACACATAGGCCTGATATTATTGTTGTTGTTTTACCATATATTTGAGAAATAACAAAAATAATAGCCTATTAATATTAACCTTTATTTTATTCTACAGAATTGTGATCTTGATTTTAAGCAAAGAAATAAATAAAAACCGTGATTCTCATTTTAGCCAGAGTCTTGCAGCCCTATTTTTCATAATAAAAGGAGTTTCTGTTCTAACCAACACCTGAAATTTAATGTAATATAAACGGCTTCTATTTCTTGCAGCTGAACAACAGAAAACTGACAATAATCACCTTAGCTACACCTCATGTGCTTTATTCAATGTTAAATGCTAATAATGTAGTTTGAATGCCATTTTACAGGACATTTATTGCCATACTACTGAAAGCAGCAGCAGATTGTTCACCTCAGATCTTGAAAATGAAATAAAGTGTTTGAAATTGAACGTTAGAACTGTAACAGTGCAAGCTAACACATATCAGTGATTCAGCATGTACATTTAATAATATTAAAGAGGTTTAATATGTATTAATTAGATTATAAACCTTACCGTTTCATGAGTGAGTGCACTATTCTGTGCTTCTGAATGGCTGTATTTAAATTTCTGTGGTGTTTCGTCTGCTGCAAACAGCCAATTGCTCATCAATGCTTATCTCGTCTCATAGCATGTTGTTAGGACACGGGGTTTCAATGTAACCTGCTCACCCAATGTTTACGTTCGTAATATTTATATTATTTGCTAACTAATAACGTCATGTGGAACTCTGAATCTGTGTCACATTTTGGAGTTTGCTGCTGTCCACCGGAGGTCATATTTCGGTCACAGTCGCATGCTTCAAGAGCCTTCCTGACTGAATGAATGGAATCCTTGTTTTCCACCAAGGCAACCCGGGGTGCTGAAATATAATTGGCTAAACTGGCATTTAATGGGTTAAAGGGACCAAAACAAAGACAGACGTTCCGGCACATAACTCACATTTTCAGAGCAGAATATCTTCAGCACTTCAGCATTGTTTTTCAGATAAACAAGAATGTTCACTTAACATGTTTCTTAAATATCTGCAAACATATTACGGTAGTTTTATGCTTTAGAAGAGTTGAAAACTTACAAACAGCACCATTAAAGGAAGCATTCCAGTGATTAACATATAGTGGTTTTGAATGTGCTTTATAGCCACATATTGTCCCTGTGTCTCGTCAGCAGCAGTATGGAGCTTATGGCAGCTACCAAAACCCATGGAGCCAGTACAGTCAGTACTATCCTCCAAGCTAAAACCCTTCAGAGATGGAGATCTGGGCTTCATGAGCTCACATTTGCGGTCCTCCAGAAGCACAGCAGTGCGTGACCTGAGCCAGCGTCGAAAGAGTGAGGGATGAAATGCACAAACCTTATTATGCATTTTAAATGCTGAACTCTCTTTATAGCAAGTTTTTGTACTTCATGCCAAAGAACTGTGTGTGTGTGTGTGCGCGTGTGCGCGTGCGTGCGTGCGTGCGTGCGTGTGTGCGTGCGTGCGTTCGTGCGTGCGTTCATGCATGCGTGCGTTCGTGTGTGCGTGCGTGCGTGCGTGCGTGCGTGCGTGCGTGTAATCAGTTGAAGTCAAAACTATTAGCCCTCCTGTGAATGTGAATTTCTTTTTCAAATATTTCCCAAATGATGTTTAACAGAGCAAGGAAATTTTCACAGTATTTCCTATAATATTTTTTCTTCTGGAGAAAGTCTTATTTGTTTTATTTCGGCTAGAATAAAAGCAGTTTTTAAAAATTTAAGGTCAAAATTATTAGCCCCTTTAAGCTATATTTATATCGATTTGTCTACAGAACAAACCATAATTATGCAGTGACTTGCCTAATTACCCTAGTTAAGCCTGTAAATGTCACTTTAAGTTAAGTACTAGTATTTAGAAAAATATCTAGTCAAATATTATTTACTGTCATCATGGCAAAGATAAAATAAATCAGTTATTAGAAATGAGTTATTAAAACTATTATGTTTAGAAATGTGTTGGAAAAATCTTCTTTCCATTAAATGGAAAGTGGTGAAAAAATATACAGGAGGGCTAATAATTCAGGGGGGCTAATAGTTCTGACTTCAACTATATATAATATATAAGGGACTGATTGACTAGATTGTTTGAAGTCAACTTTTGTTTGTCGATGTCGACTAGCTGCTGGTGATGACATTCAAACACAAGATGCAAATGCTTTCACCATGTCTCAACTGGCTATTTATTTGCAGGAAAATAATATATACAAATGATGTCAGAGAAGGACAGTTAGAATTTTCTTTCCTTTTTGTTTTAGCCTATTTGGCACAAAAACATTATGAAACCTGCACATCTCACGTGATGAAAATGTGACTGACACGCAAGTTGACTGGAAAGCATTGAGGTCGGAAGTGGGACATTTCACTGCTGAATTTCCCACCTCCAACTCGGCATGGAACGTAGCATAAAGGACAGTTCACACAGAACGCATCTTTGTGTTTAACGATATGAGGCGCAGCACTCAGGAATGTTTTTAAAACGTGCCTCCTCCATCAAATGAACCAGTTATGTGAACTTGCCACTGTTAACTTGTAAGCTGGCAACACTTGCCCCGCCTCTGAGTTCTTCTGATTGGTAAACTGCTTTGGGACTGACCTTGATGAGCAGTGCATTTTCACGAACGTCTGTTAAGAGCATTTACATTGAAAAACAATGGAAAAGTAGCACATTGGAATGGAAAAATGCATTCGGTGTACATCAGTCCGAAGATGTTGATATCGATCAAATAGCTTCATGGAAGAGCGTTAAAGTTGACTCCTAATATACTTCCTTGACAATAATATACCTAATAATACTCCTATATAATAATACTCCTAATATACCTCCTAATATACACTACTTGACAAAAGTCTTGTCGCCTATCCAAGTTTTAGGAACAACAAATACTAACTTGACTTCTAGTTGATCATTTGGTATGAGAAGTGGCTTATATGAAAGGTAAAGGCCTCTAGATTACGCTTATTTGACCAAAATAAAATATGATCATGCCTTGATTTTTAATTATTTCATTAGGTCAGTAAGGTCTGACTTTGCTTAGACAAAAGTCTTGTCACTGAACAGAAATAATGTCCAGTATAGAATAAAAGTCATGGTGCAGTGGAAAAAGAATGAATATTGTGTATGACTCCCATGAGCTTGGAGGACTGCATCCATACATCTCTGCAATGACAAATCACTCATTAATATTTAAATTAATAAAATCACTCAATAATATCCACATGCAATCTGCGCGATTTTTAGCCCGTCATTAATTCTGTTTATTTACTTGAGTAAATTTGTGTAAATCTACATTTATTCAGTTTTTAAATTAGTTACAGTAATATTATTGACTAATATGAAAATGTTCATCTGATTTATGTATAATGCAGTTTGTACAGTAATATTTTCTGTCTTTTAGTAGATTTATTATATGAGAGACTTGATTTGTTTACCAAATAACATGGATCTAATTGGATTTGCATTTTAAGCAGTAATTTAAAATTAAAAAGATATTATTTTTTATTTCATATATTAAGGTTTTAGTTATGAAACTCCCAAAATAATTCAGCAGAAATCTGCAGATTTTTACCTAAATTCTCTGCAGAAATAGCAAAAAACATCCGCAGATTCCAACTGGCCCTACTCATCAATAAAGTCATCTGGAATGGCAAAGAAAGCGTTCTTGCAGGACTCCCAGAGTTCATCAAGATTCTTTTTATTCATCCTCAATGCCTTCCCCTTCATCTTACCCCAGACATGCTCAATAATGTTCATTACTGGTGACTGGGCTGGCCAATCCTGGAGCACCTTGACCTTCTTTGCTTTAAGGAACTTTTTTATGTGGAGGCTGAAGTATGAGAAGGAGCTCTATTCTGCTGAAGAATTTGCCCTCTCCTGTGGTTTGTAATGTAATGGGCAGCACAAATGTCTTGATACCTCAGGCTGCTGGGGTCGCCATCCTCTCTGCAGATCTCTTGCATGCCCCATACTGAATGTAACCCCAAACCATAATTTTTCCTTCACCAAACTTGACTGATTTCAGTGAGAATCTTGGGTCCATGCGGATTCCAATAGATCTTCTGCAGTATTTTGATTGGGATGCAGTTCATGCAGATTCATCAGAAAAATCGACCTTCTGTAACTTTTCCAAATGACCAACTAGAAGTCAAGTTATCATGTTTTGCTCTTACAACTGGGATCAACGACAAGACTTTTGTCAGGCAATGTGTAACTGGTTTATGCTTAGTTTAAAATAATAATTTATCTGTGAATGAAGTCTTGTTTACTCCTTTCTTAAATTATATTGTGACAATTTTTTTAATTTACCATTTTGTAAGTTATTTTAACATGTTTTATTTACTTTATTATGTGCAGTCACTATTGTATTATTTTAATAAAAGATGAAACTCATAAAAAATGCCAGCATTTGTAATGAAATTGTATCCCAATTGACTGATATGACAGATTTCAGCTGTTTAGGAGTTTCATTGTCATCTCAGGGTATGTTTATATGATAATATAGCGAAGGAAATCCTGTTTTTGTTCATTAAATTGTGTCAACATTCATACCTGTAGTTTGTCACTTTGTAAATACACACCTGTTGTCCTGTTGCTCTCTAGCATTGCCTTGTTTGCTGTCAAATACTTCACATCCCATATACAGTCAACATTTGTAGTGGATCAAAAACGTTAAAAAAAAATGTCCTAAGACGAATGGGCTCTTATTCAATAGTCTTTGGACAACTCTGATGATGTTTGATCACCTTTAAATGTTGATTACTGTAGAGTAAACATGTGTAAAAAGAAACGTGTGTTGATGTGTCATAATATCCACCAGAATTATGAAATTATTGTATTATTCAGGCCTCAAATCGCTGATGTAAAGGAATGAACTAAATACTTTACAACTGTTTTGTTTGTTTAAAACTGTTATGTAAATGACCCATTATAGTTTGTAATTTGTTTCTTAATCCTTTACATCAGTGGATTTAAACGAATGATGGTCGCACACTGAAGCTAAGCAGGGCTGAGCCTGGTAAGTATCTGAATGGGAGACCACATGGGAAAGCTAGGTTGCTGCCGGACGTGGTGTTAGTGAGTCCAGCAGGGGGCGCTCAACCTGCGGTCTGTGTGGGTCTTAATGTCTCAGTATAGTGAAGGGGACTTTTTCGTTTTTTTGGATGAGACATTAAACCGAGATCCTCTCTGTGGTCATTAAAAATACCAGGTGTTCTACGAAAAAAAAGAGTAGGGGTTTAACCCCGGCATCCTGAACAATTTTGCCTCTAGCCTCTATCCATCATGTAACCATTCCCATATCATAATTGGCTTCATTACTCTGTCTCCTCTCCACCATTCAGCTGGTGTGTGGTGTGAGGTCTGGCGCAATATGGCTGCTGTCGCCTCATCCAGATGGATGCTGCACACTGGTGGTGGATGGGGAGATCCCAACAAATTCTTAAAGCGCTTTGAGTGTCCAGAAAGGCGCTATATAAATGTAAGGAACCATTTTAATTAGTATGACCTTTCCAAAGCTTACTCAGTATGTTGTACCAAACAATTTCCCTTAATATTGATCATTTTAAATGTGTTGAGGTTTCTGGCTGTTCCATTAATTAATCAAACTCCGTTTGGAGGTTATAAATATCAGAAGAATAAACTTCGCCCTGCTGAAAAATCCAGCTTAAACCAGCCTAGGCTGGTTGGCTGGTTTGAGCTGGTTAACCAGCCTGGTTTAAGAGGGGATTTGGCCATTTCCAGTCTGGTCTTACCTGGTCAGGCTGGAAAATGACTAGCTAAAACCAGCTTGACCAGCCTGGTTTAAGCTGGTTTTGGCTGGGCTCCCAACCCGTCTAGGCTGGTCAAGCTGGATTTGGCTGGTCATCTCCCAGCCTGACCAGCTAAGACCAGGCTGGAAATAGCTGGAAACCAGCCTGGAAATGGCCAAAACCCCTCTAAAACCAGGCTGGTCGACCAGCTTAAACCAGCCAACCAGCCTAGGCTGGTTTAAGCTGTTTTTTTTCAGTAGGGACATTGGAGTATTTTCCAAAAAAGCAGAGACGTCCATAAGCAGAGCCATCTCTAGTCTCTCCTCAGGATAATCTGATGTCCCTCAAGTTCGCTATACCCTTTATCCTTGCTTCCTCCCACCTTTGTGTCTTCACAGCTGGTTCCTGGTTCAGCAGGTCTCTCCCAGCTCTCACTCCTTTATGACCCCAATATAAAGCCCCCTTTTTTTGGCCCTTATAATGTACAGATCTGATGTATTCAAAACTCTTTCAACACATGTAGTTGAAATTTGGCAATCATTAGTGTTTGTTTTCAAACATCTACACTGGACTCTTCTCTCGCAGACAGTGTGTGTCTTTTCAAACATATATTACAGTTTCAACATATGTTGGATACATGTCATGCTTTTCTGACACAGATGGTTCTCATTGTGTCCCTAAGTCCTTGCCCCTTACCTTAACATATCACCTGTTTTCAAAGACATATAATGGCAAATGAATATGGCCCTCAACTCCCCCAATTAAATGTCTTTATATAGCTTTAGTTGTAGAATATTCATTGTTCAGAAACTTCAGCTGTTTCTTAGACATTACCTTCATTTCCAAAGCCAACGTCAAATATAAATCACACAACTTCTGACGAGTTTGATTGATTTTATTGTTGAAAATGTTTTATTTAGTGTGGCAAAACAAAAAGGTGACAACCACATCATCAATGTCTGTGAAAACTCTCTCAACTTATTATTAAGCAGAACTGACAGCTTTACGTTTAATGAATTTATTGATCAGCTCGTTGCATTGTATGTTTGGCGTTTTGTTGTGTGTGTTCTTTGCAGCAGCAGCAGCGGGTCCACTGATTCATCGTCTCCACAGCAGAATCTGTTTGCTCTCGTATTGATGTCTGGAAGAACAGCTTGCTTTTATCATCGTTTTTACTTCATTTCTTTGTAACCACAAGGACGGCAGAAGGCACCAGACCTGTCAAGTACAACAGAGGATTCAGAAAAGACTGAAGGTGATTCCTTGGAGACAATGAACTGCCATCATTTCATTTATTTTGGTGTCATCTGCGCCAATCTGAACATCGGTGGTCTTACCCAGCTCACGCAGGGGTTTCTCCATGTCCAGATCCGTGTACACGCGTCTGGGATACGGGGTGATGAGGTTGAAGTCCTGTCCGTTCGCCCCGTTCATCTGGACATAGACTCTTACAGCAGCCAGCGGTTCCTGAGCCTTAAAGACGGTGCTCAGGGTGGTCCCGTCTAAAAGACGCACCTGATGAACAAATGAGGGTAAGAGACACGTCTCTGTATATTTATGGATTTATATATCAGTGTGTCAAAATACTCCTGTTCTAAAATTATTCACTGACTACTATAGACAGGGTTCCCACGGGTCATGGAAATTTAAAAAGTCACACATTATCATGGATGTACTAAAAATGTTTGAATCATACTAGACTAAACAGAACTAGTATGATTCAAAACTGATCTGAACTGAATCAGTTTTTGAATTGTACTGAACTGAAATTTTAGAATCATAACTGAATTAAATCATTTTGAATCATACTGATCTGAACTGAATCAGTTTTAGACTTGTACTGAACTGAAATTTTATAAACAACTGAAGTGAATTGAATCACACAGATCTGAACTGAATCAGTTTTTGAATTGTACTGAACTGAAATTTTTGGAATCGAAACTGAATTGAATCAGTTTGAATCATATTGATCTGAACTGATTCAGTTATTGAGTTGTACAGAACTGAAATTTTTGAATCATAACTGAAGTGAATTGAATTATTTTGAATCATACCGATCTGAACCTAATCAGTTTTTGAATTGTACTGAACTGAAATTTTTGAATCATAACTGAACTGAATTGAATCAGTTTGAATCATATTAATCTGAACTAAATCAGTTTTTGAATTGTACTGAACTGAAATTTTTTAATTAAAACTGAAGTTAATTGAATCATTTTGAATTGTTGTGATCTGAACTGAATCAATCATAACTGAAGTGCATTGAATCATTTTGAATCATCGCGATCTGAAGTGAATTGAACCATTTTGAATCGTTGTGATCTGAACTGAATCAATCATAACTGAAGTGCATTGAATCATCTCAATCTGAATTCAATCAGTTTTTGAATTGTACTGAAGTGAAATTTTAGAATCAAAACTAAAGTGAATTGAATAATTTTGAATCGTCGTGATCTGAACTAAATCAATCATAACTGAAGTGCATTGAATCATCGCAATCTGAACTGAATCAGTTTTTGAATTGTACTGAACTGAAATTTTAGAATCATAACTGAAGTGAATTGAATAATTTTGAATAATACTCATTTGAACTGAATCAGTTTCTGAATTGTACACAACTGAAGTTTCATAATCATAACTGAAAGGGATTGAATCAGTTTGAATCATACTGATCTGAACTGAATCGTTTTGAATCATTCTGATCATTTTTGTACTTTTTTCATCTCCATTTTCATCCTTTCACACTCATCAACATGCAGCCGCCAGACTGTACCTGTTAACTAAGCCAAACATGTCAAGATAATAATGTAAATGTTGAATCTTTGGCTTTAAAATGGCCACTTCAAAGACTGGGTGTTAAAAAATAGACGACAGAAACATTCAATATAAAAATTGTAAAACTACTATTGAGCTATCAAACATGGAAGAGGGATTACTTCCCAGTAAGTATTTCAGATCTTTTTCAAATCTGAGGTAAATTATCCACTGTTGATTTCTTAGTGGCAATTAAAGTCCTGCACAATTTAATTAAACTAAAACCATTTTAATATTGCGTTTCTATTTTAACATCCAGTATAAGTTAAAGGTGATGGTTTTGTGTTAGTACCTGTATCCGACAGTCATCATAGTCTTTTTTGGCAGGAGGAGCTCCTTGGTTCTCAGGTGGAGACAGTGGAGGAGCTTCAGCAGGAGGTGACGACAGTCCTGTGCTGGATGAACCGCCTCCAAACTGACAACAAACACAGGTTTTTCCTCATTTACTGCTGGTAAACGTGATATACTGTATAAGGCATGAGTGATGATGATGATGATAATAGTAATTTCATACCTTCTGTGCCCTTTCTTCTCTGTCTCGTGCAATCTTATCTTTCACACGCTGCCTGGAAAATAATTAGATTATTCGTTTTTATTTAAAGTGCCAACATTATAATGTATTAAAGGCGTTCACCCAAAAATGAGAATCATTTACTCATCCTCCATTTGCTCCAGATTTTAACAGATGTGTGTGTGTGTGTGTGTGTGTTGAGCATCAGTTAAGACACCGTTAGCACCTGTCAGCTTTAATGGTGGGTAAAACTGGATCATTTGGAGCTTTTGTCAGCTAATTTCATCTCCCGGGTTTAAAATAATGATTGGGGCGGGATCAAAATCGGTGACGTAGAGCAAATCTGCTAGTGGAGTGATGTCAAGTCGGTTTCTCATTATTATTCATTGTGGACTTTTCTTATCCTATGAGAAGACACTGCTTCTTAATTATTCATGAGAGCACGTTCTTTCTGAAGGCAAGGCAGACCTGCCAAGCAGTGAGTTCCCAAATGACTGGGTGAGACCACGTCTGCACGGGTCGTATGTGTTTGTTTCCATGATCCACGGAGTTTTGTTTCCCCGTGATTCTGTCAGGCCCGATACAGCAAAGCTGTTGGTTTGCAGCAAGCAGTTTTGTTGGGAGAGCTGTATGAGAATTGGAGAATGGCAGACTTTGTCTTTTATCTGTTGAGTTTGTTACCATTCAGACACATCGCTTATAGCGGTGGTGCTGTGTTCGACATTCATGTTAAAAATCTCCAGATTACCGGCAGGAGTTTAATGATTGAAATAGACAGGGCAAGAGGCCTGCTGTACTGCTATCCACTTTGTCTGCATTCAGACAAGGGGATTCAAGAGAAGAGACGTCCTCCTCATTTATAGTGTTCATATAAACATGATTATCTTTACGATGATAGAACAACTTGTGATTAAGTGTACATGAAATTAATAAATAACAAATGTAGCAGGACATTAAATCACTGTTTATTTCTTTGTAAACTATAAAATCATGGGTCTCCTCACGGTTTGTCTCATATTGTGAGCCAACTGACAGTTGTTGGCTCCTCTTTTTCCCCTGCTCTGCCGGCCACGCCACTCACACATTTGAAAAAATGCTGAGGTAAACGTGAACCGAAAGAGGGGGGTTTCATGGCCCTTTAAAGAAGCCATTGGCTTCCATAGTCTCAAAAGCTGTTTTTTTTTTTCAACGTTCTTTCAAAAATCTTGTTTTTGTGTTCAACAGAAGAAAGAAATTTTTAAAACTTAGAGTAAATAGCGAGAGAATTGTAATTTTTGGGTAAACTATCCCTTTAAAAGTTAGATGTATCCAACAGTGGGTTTATAACTATCCATTCAAGGCCAAAAACACTTGATTATCCTCATAATTTTCATTAGCTTGTTCAACAATCTCTAAACTCCATACACAATTTATCTTTCAGCTCTATTAAACAGTACCTAAAAGAACGTTTTTGTTGGGATCCAACTTATAGATTTGACTTTAATGAAAGCTCATGTTCCATAGAGATATTTAGAAAATGTCCAACTGTAAATATATCAAAACTCAATTTCTGATTAGTAATATTCATCACGAAGAACTTAATTTGGACAAATTTAAATGATTTTTTTTAGAATTTTGGCAGCGCTTGCCCCGTTTTCGAGTTCTTCTGATTGGTCCACTGATTTGGGACTGAATGTCTGCTTTGGGATTTTCATGAACATGCATCAAGCTCATTTTCATTGAAAACCAATAGAAAAAGAGCTTCATGGCAAAGCATTACAGGATCATGAAACCCTTCTCTTTCAGTTCAAGTCTACCTCTGAATTTTGACCGAGATGAGCGTGCAGCTTTGAGAGCAGACGGGCGAGTGGGCGTGGCCAGCAGAGCAGGGGAAAAAGGAAGAACTTTTATCAGTGGGCTCACCAGCTCAAGATAAAAAGATCCGATACAATCCGATACGCATGATTTTATAGTTTACAAAAGTTAAAATGCAAAGAAATAAACAGTAATTTAATGCCGTTACATATACAATAGGCTGTTCGTAATTTCATATAATATGTAATCACAATTTGTTACATCATAATAAAGATAACCATGTTTTTACAAACACTATAAATGAGGAGGACTTCTCTTCTTCTGAATTCCCGGGTCTAAATGCAGACAACATGAATAGCACTACAGCACGTCTCTTTCCCTATTTATTCCAACCATTAACCCCTGCCGGTAATCTGAAGGATTTTAAACATATGTGAACACAGCAGCAAGGCTATGTGTCTGAATGGTAACAAACTCAACTGATAAAAGACATAGTCCACCATTCTCCAATTCTCGAACAGCTCTCTTGACAAAAATACTTGCTACACACAAACAGGTTGACTGTATTGGTGGCCCTGACAGCATCATGGGAAAAGCCATGCAACAAACTCCGTGGATCATGGAAACAAACACATATAAGACTTCATGAACAGCTCAATACTGCGTGTAGTTCGCTGTCTCACAGCTTGGCAGGTCTGTGGTCTGTCATCAGAAGAAATCACACGCAGTCATGAATAATTAAGAAGCAGGGTCTTCTCATAGGATAAGAAAACTCAGCTATGAATAATAATGAGAAACTGATGCGCCATCATTCCACTAGCAGATTCGCGCTACATCACCGATTTTGATCCCGCTAATCATTATTTTAAACCCGGAAGATGAAATTAGCAGACAAAAGCTCCAAATGATCCAGTTTTCCCCACCATTAAAGCTGACAGGTGCTAATGTTGTCTTAAATGATGCTCAACACACACAAATCTCTTAAAATCACAAAAAAAGTACTCCAGGGTGACTTGAACCTTCAAAGTCGACCCCTAATATAAATAAATAAAGTAATTTATGCTTGGGTTAAAACAATATCTGTGAATTAAGTCTTGTTTACTTATTTTTTATTTTTATTGTGAACATTTTTCCATTTATCAAGTTATTTACAAATGTTTTATTTACTTTATCATGTCAGTCACTGTCATGTTATTTTAATCAAATATGAAACTCAAACAATGTAACGTTTGGACTGACATTTTATCCCATTTGACTGATTTCAGAAGCTCTTTATTTCGTTTTTTTTTCCAGATTCACATGTGAAAAATATATGATTACTATGATTACTTCTATGCAGTACTGAAAGTGTTTTACTCAAAGTGAAACTTGCACTGTATTCGCACTCCTCTTACTTGGCAAGCCTGTCCTCCATCTTCTCTCTCCTGCGCTGATCTGCCAGTTTCTTCATTTCATCATCTTGAAGCTTCTGTCGGACCTGCAGCAGCTCTTGGCCTTGTTTCCTCCTCTGCTTTTCTCGTTCTATCCCCTCCTGTCGCTCTCTCTCTCTCCTCTCTTCCTGTCTCGCCTTCATCAGATCCTCCAGTCTGGTGAAAGACAGAAAAATAAAATCAATCCTTTCATCGGCTTTTAAATTTGTGCTTTTTAATGTACGGGTCCACTTTTCAAAACACAAACCGTTTTACTTGCTCCTTCCTTTCTTCTTCTGTCCTAGGTTGCCTGGCATTGCCTTCTTCGGTGTCTTCGATGGCTGGTTTTTGTTTTGATTAGAGGTGAAAAACGAAAGAGAAAGTTACAGGTTGTGTTTTGATGAAATGATGACGAAGATGTTTTCATGAAATGTGAGTGTTGAGCGTGAAAAGCGACGTACATTCAGGGAGTTCTGTAGGAGACTGGGTCTGTTCTTCTGCTGAGCCCACAGTATTGCCGGCAGGTGGAACATAAGGCTCGTCTATATCTGGATCATTCTCGTGCTCCATTAACCTGTACGGTTGCAGAATGTAAATGCAACTTCCAAATAACCTTTATTATTAATAATATTAAATAAACTGCACAATTGCTGCTCTTTTGAGTTAAGAAATCCATGATTAATGTCTATAGGAATATAACAAATAGCTCCTGATATAATGTGATAAAATATTTATGTAAATTTTTTTCTGCTGGGCCATTAAAAAATCATAAGCATTTAGCCCTAAATAAGTCTGAAATTTTATTCTTCATGGTCTTAAAAAAATCTTAAATTTGACTTGGTGAAATCTGCAGAAACCCTGTATAAAGAATCGTTATACTGGATGACATCTGTAGCGGCTGTCTTCAAAAACTTACGAAAAAAAAAATAAAAATAAATAAACATGACAGAGAAGATCACATATTCCTTGAGAGGAAAGGGTGAATTATTTAAAAAGACTTAAAAATCCATTTCTGAATTATATGTAAACTGTAAAACATGGTTTGATTTGACTAAATTGTTTCCCCCGTTGCTTTATCCTGTATCTCCTCCCTTTTTATTTATTAATATCTTATTTATTTATTTTATTTACAGTGTGTGTATGTTTTACTGTTGATTTCTTTCCATGTTCTGTATTAACTCAATTTATTGTTAACTGTATTGAAAAAGCAAAATAAAAATATATAAATCAAAGAATAATAACGATTTCTAATATGTGTGGAACGTATTAAAGGTTTTGATTGTTGAAAACTCCTTTGTCTTCATAAATATTATATCATAGTTGCCTTCAAAATAAATATTAACAAAAATAATTAAATATTTTATTGAACAGGAAACAAAATTACATTAAAAAAATGTAATTTATGTTGTCCCTAGATTTTGTTAATTAAAGCTTTTAAAAATTGTGCTTTTTCTGAAGAAAGGTTATGCTAATAAAATATATATGTATATAACTAGAGTTTGCTTGTTTTGACACATTATTTAAAATATGTGGTTAAAAAATAACAGAATTTTAATTTTAATGGGGCAAGTAAAAAATTCCACTGGTTATTACAGAAAATTATTAGCGTTTTGCCATGTGAAAGTCTGAAATCTCATTAATAATGGTCTTAAAAAGGTCTTAAATTTGATGTGGTGAAACCTACAGAAATCCTGTTTTACCCAGACATTTAAAAAGAATATATTTAGAGCAGTAATCACAATATCGTGAAAAGGTGATATTTTTATCATAATGTTATCATACCGTCAGAATCTTATACCGGCCCATGCCTAATCATGACATTAGTACCAGCAAGTACCAGCAAACAAAGTACCAGCAAACTACACATTTATAGAAATATAATCATTTATCCATGTCTAATCTCAGGGTTTCATCTGACCACATTGACCCATGATGACTCACCAGTCCATTGCTCTCTCAATGCCCTGGTTTCCAGTATGTGCTACTGCCTTCTCCCTACAAAACAACCACTGGGTGAGTCCAAAACACTGGATCAGAGAGTAAACATCACTGTGAAGCATTCACTTACGCTCTGTTTCTGTCGAAGCCCATTTCCAGCAAACTGTCTAAAGTAGTGCAATCAGCCATTGTGCTGAAAGGAAATATAATAGAAAATTATTACAATATGATAATAAATATTACAAATTAAAGGAAAAAATCATATAAAACACCTGATTTAAAAGCATCAGTATAGTTAGTTATGAATGTTTCACTATTTTCTTCAGTATATTATAAATGAGTATATTATAAACACCACATTAAAAAAGTTGCAAATTTGAGTTGATTTTAGAGTGATTGTAAACTATTAGACTAAATGAGTCTATTTAATAATACACTGCTTGCTATCACGTTGTCTTATTATCACTACATTACAATGAAAGTGGGTAAAATAAGTGTGGCAGAAGCATATATTTATCCTGACTAAAACATGATCAAATTCAGCTAGCTGGCAGGCTAACACTAACAGCCTCCAGCAGAAGCTAATTATTCTTTAAATCACTAGCATGTTCTAGAAAGCTGTCCAGAGATTTCTTGATAAAAGAGTAGCGTTTCGTTATATAAGATACGACATTTTTTCCTTAATTTTATCATTAATTAGCACATAAAATACCTCGTCCCATAGCTACTTACATTTGTTATCGGCACTGGGTCGCGTCCACACACATCTACGGGAAACCGCGACGGACAACTGGGGAAAACGCGCGTGTCATTTCGCTCAGCCGAACTCTGTAGTCGAGTCTATCCAGTCTATCACATGATTGGTTAGAGGAAATGGCATAATAATAAAATAATTGATAAAATGCAGTTATATGTTTTAATACTTTTGTGTTGTTATGATTATATATAATTGTTGTGATTGCTTAAATATATACAGTTGAAGTCAGAATTATTAGCCCCCCTTTTAATTTTTTTCTTTTTTAAATATTTCCCAAATGATGTTTAACAGAGCAAGGAAATGTTCACAGTATGTCTGATAATATTTTTTCTTCTGGAGAAAGCCTTATTTGTTTTATTTCGACTAGAATAAAAGGAGTTTTTACATTTTTAATAACAATTTTAAGGTCAAAATTATTAGCCCCTTTAAGCTATATATTTTTTTCTTGATAGTCTACAGAACAAACCATCATTATACAATAACTTTCCTAATTACCCTAACATGCCTAGTTAACCTAATTAACCTAGTTAAGCCTTTAAATGTCACTTTAAGCTGGATAGAAGTGTCTTGAAAAATATCTAGTTAAATATTATTTACTGTCATCATGGCAAAGATAAAATAAATCAGTGATTAGAAATGAGTTATTAAAACTATTATGTTTAGAAATGTGTTGAGAAATATATGTTTTGAAATATATATAGGTATGATTATACTAGTGTAATTACATATATTATACTTATGTAATGTAATGATTATATATAAAAGTGTTGTGATTGTAATGCTTTTTATATATATTCATTCATTCATTCATTTTCTTTTCGGCTTAGTCCTTTTATTAATCTGGGGTTGCCACATCGGAATGAACCGCCAACTTATCCAGCATATATTTTACGCAGCGGGTGCCCTTCCAGCTGCAACCCATCTCTGGGAAACATCCATACACACTCATACCTATATATATATATATATAATTTTTATACTTATGTAATGATTATTTTTATATATATATTATGATTATACTAATGTAATGGTTCTATATATGTGTTATAATGATAATAATATTGATTACAAAGATAAATATATATTCTGCTGTAATTGTACTTGTATATTTTCTTATTAAATTCTTAACAGAAACTGTTTGTATTTTTGTTATTATTATATAAATAATTATTAATTTCTAATTTATCAATTGTTCATTCATCGGAGGTTTTCGATTTAATTTGATAATTTGTTCTTTAATTAAAACAATGTTAAAAAAATATATTTTTATTGAATTGAATCATAATATATTTTTATTGAATTGATTTATTACAATTCCGCTGTGATGACCCCTGATTAATAAAGAGACTAAGCCAAAAAGAAAATGTATGAATGGATATTATGTTGTCATGCTTTGTTGGCATTTTACTTTATAAATAGGGTTTAATAATTTGTAAAGGAATAATAATTCATTTACTTAATTTAAATAGTATTTCATTCTTATTTATAATAACAATCATTATTATAATTATAATATTTTATTTAAACACTTGTTATTAGGTGTTCATTTCATTTTCCTTCAGCTTAGTCCCTTTATTTATCAGGGGTCGCCACAGCGGAATGAACCGACAACTTATCCACCATATGTTTTACACAGCGGATGCCCTTACAGCTGCAACACAGTACTGGGAAACATCCATACACTCTCACATTCACACACACACTAATACACTACGGCCAATTTAGCTTACCCATTTCACCTATAGCGCATGTCTTTGGACGGTGGGGAAAACGTGAACACCTGTACGAAACCCAGGCCAACACGAAGAGAACATGCAAACTCCACACAGAAATGCCAACTGACCTAGCCGGTACTCGAACCAGCAACCTTTTTGCTGTGAGGTGACAGTGCTAACCACTGAGCCATGGTGTCACCCTGTTATTAGGCGGATTTTTAAATATTTTATTAGTAAATCAATTTCAGTTGACAATATTAATAAGACGTTATTCATTTAAATACTTTCTGGGTGCCTCAGCTTTTCATAAGAAAATTTAGCATGTTGCTTATGGAAATTGCATGTGGTTTATTCTTAAATAAATGAGCAGTGTACCAATTAATAATATAAAAAATGCATTCAATCTTCCATGACTGTTTAGCAAATTTTCCCTATATAAGAATTAAGATACAGTCATATTTGAATTACAGTCAATTTTAATTTCGTCCAAGGACAATATCTTGTTTAGTGCAGGACAAATAAACCCCTCCATTGTGTCCAATGTCCATTTTCACTCCTGTACACATGCGTAAACAGTGTTGTATATGGGATGGGCCTCCTGTCTTCTTGTTACTTATTGGATGAATGTGTAATAATTAATCTGCCAACAACTTACCCTTTGGCATTCTTCATCTGAATGACAGAAGTTCACACATGCTCACATTCTGCTCTCTCTCTCTCTTTCTTTTTCTCTTTGACATTTTTCAATTTTTGCGCTTCGCTATCTGTCATCACTTCTGCTTTTCAATACACAGAAAGGAAAGGGTGAGTTATGTTTAGTTATTACTTGTTTTAGTATTTACGTGACTTTAAATTGCATGCTGTGGAGATCGACACCAAATTACATTGTAAACCTCTACCCTGTAATAAAATATATGATCAATTAACCTTGACAGTATACATTTTTAGTTCATTGCAACTTATTAAACCAAGCTAATCATGTTCAAACTTAACTTTTTTAAAGTTACGCAAGCTGTTTTAAGTCAGT
Source organism: Danio aesculapii (assembly GCF_903798145.1). Classification (NCBI taxonomy): domain Eukaryota; kingdom Metazoa; phylum Chordata; class Actinopteri; order Cypriniformes; family Danionidae; genus Danio; species Danio aesculapii. The sequence continues at coordinate 47,545,566 of NC_079448.1, read as the reverse complement.
TTAACATAATGTAAGTTCAATCAACTGCAAAGGTTCATTTGATTTAGCTTAAATTTAAGGCAAGCTGGATTTTTTGCAGTGTATAAATGTGAAGGTAATCAACACTTAAAAATGGCTTTTGCTGATTGGTCAAACTATGTAAAATGAGTTTAAACAACACAATTCTTAAGGTTTTTTTGAGACAATTTAATTGTTTTGTGTTCAATCTACTAAAATTTGTAACAATAATGTCAAGTTAACTTAATCGATTTGTGTTGGGACTTTAGGAACATTTGATATTGGTACTAATGTCCACACACATCTACGGGAACCCGCAACAGTCAATTGGTGAAAATGCTCAATCGAGCTCTATAGTCGAGTCTACCACATTAGCTATAATAAGTGCAGTTATTTATGTCTTTTATGTAATAAAATGATTATATAATATAAAATAACATAAGTTAATGGAGTCCAAAGGTTAATTTGATTCAGCTTAAAAATTTAAGGCAACCAGGATTTTTTACAGTGTATAAATGTGACGGTCTCAAAAATGGCATTTGCTGATTGGGCAGACTATGTCAAATGAGTTGAAACAACGCAATTCTTAAGCTTTTCTTAAGGGCAACTTAATTGTTTTGTGTTCAATCCACTTAAATTTGTAAAAATAGTTTTAAGTTAACTTAATCGATTTGCATTGGGACAACATGAGGGTATTGAGTGGAACCATGTGTTTTATACAGTTGTTTGTTAGGAAGAACAGACTAAAAAGATTAATTAATTAAGACTAACTTTAGAACTTATCAAAATGTTCAGCATTTAAGGTGTAAAATAGCTTGGAAGTTATAGCTTATTGTTAAAGTCTTTGGCTTATAAGACAATAAACTAAAAAAAATCTAATATCTCTATACTAAACTCTAAACTCTAAAACTTCCGTCCCTCATATCACATGACTGTCATCAGAATGGTGTAATTAGCAGGATGTTTTTATTGCTAATGATCTTTCGAATAACTCATGATGTCTTATCTTTAACAGAATAAATGTGGCTGTACATTGGACATTTTTGGTGCTCGCTGGGTGTAACAGCCGCTCCATGTGGAAAATGCATTGAAGTGCCCGTGGAGAAGCTGTTACCTGCAGAGAGTCACATGTGACGGAAACCGGACGCCATCGATGCTTTAAACAGACTTTTATTTTACTTTTTAAAATTTTGCTCTTAATTATAAACGATTATTCAGTTTGTGCATCAAAGGTTTTTTTTTTTATTAAAACAATGTGAAATATTATTAATCAGTGCATTTTTATTGACTTGGGTTATTCAATTCCAGTAATATTGACATTTATTGTGTATAAATTTTAGTTTTTTTCCACATTGTTAAACAGTTAAAATGCTAAAACAACGAACCATATTTTATTATCTATTATATTGTTTTAACAAATGCATTTTATATTTTTTTTTATTAATTTGTTGGTATTTTAATTTAGGTGTAGAGTTTAGTAAAAATATTAATAATAATGAATTTACATAATTTAAATATTAATTTATTAGTTTAATTAGTATAGTTATTATTTATAATTATTATTATTATATCATTCAGTCATTTTCCTTCGGCTGAGTCCCTGATTCATCAGGGGTCACCGCAGCGGAATGAACTGACAACTACTCTGTCATATGTTTTATGCAGAGGATGCCCTTCCTACCCAGTTCTGGGAAACATTCATTAAGTCCTTCATTTTCCTTCGGCCTAGTTCCTTTATTTATCAGGGGTCGCCACAGTGGAATGAACCACCAACTTATCCAGCATATGTTTTACACAGCGGATGTCCTTCCAGCCGCAACCCAGTGCTGGGAAACATCCATATACACTCATTCACACACATACGCTACGGCCAATTTAGTTAATTCAATTCACCTATAGCACATGTCTTTAGACTGTGGGGGAACCGAAGCACCCGGAGGAAACCAACACCAACACGAACTCTGCACAGAAATGCTAATTGACTCAGCCGGGACTTGAACCAGCTGTGAGGCGACAGTGCTAACCACTGAGCCACCGTGTCACTCTTACTGGGAATCCATATTATTATTATTATATTATTCATGTATTTAATTTAAATACTTGTTATTAGGTGTTATTATATTACATAAACAAATCTCATTTGACAATAATAATAAGAAATTGTTAATTTAATACTTTCCAGGTATCTTATATAGTCTCATATGCATATGGTTTATTCTTAAATAAAGGAGCAGTTAACCAATTAATATTATAACTGCATTTAGTTAGAGACTGCATGCAATGCTTTTAATGTGTACACCTAAGCCCGCCCCTAACCCCACCCCTCACAGTGATGTCACTAACTCTATTGAGTGCATGTGGAAGTCTGCTGCCAAATACTATTGAAGAATATTTCATATAGTGGGCTATACATAAATGCATTGCATGGGTGGCGAACTCTGGAGGGCTGCAGCCCTGCACAGTTTAGTTCCACCCTTTCTCAACACACTTAAGCTGCGGTCACACTAGAGTTTGAGTTTGCGAAATTCTGTCATACGGCGCTGCGAAAAGGGGCGGGATTAAACAAGACGATTAAACATTGAAAAAAGCCAGCGATAGCTCCATATTTTAAATTCCTGTCCAGAGAGGTTATGTTTTGATTCTCGATTGATCTCACGCAGTCAAGTGATGCCATTTCGCATTTTAGCATTACCTGTAGGGTTCAAACAAGCCTGAAGTTTGATCAGGTGTGTTTGATTAGGGTTGGAACTAAACTGTGCAGAGCTGCAGCCCTCCAGGAACTGAGTTTGACACCTGTGGTGTATTGTATTATTAAAATGTATATATTTATTTATTTTATATTTATATATTTAATATATAACCTTATTTTAATATTAGGGACAGTTCCCACGACAAAAATAAAAATCCTGTCATCATTTACTCTCCCCTCACTTATTCCAAACCCATTTGAGTTCCTCTCTTCTGTTGAAAACCTGTAAACATTGACTTCCATAGTATTTGTTTTACTATGGAAGTAAACTGTTTTCAGCTTTCTTCTAATTATCTTCTTTTGTGTTCAACACAAGAAAGAAACTCATCAAGGGTTGGAATCTCGTGAGAGAGATTAAACAGTGAATCAATTTTCATTTTTGGGTGAACCTTTAAGTGTGACACGGCTCTTGAATGTAGATATTTTACTTGTCGAAACAGTCATGCTGACTAATACAGCAAACTAGAATTTGTTAAATAAATTAATATCGCTATTTTAATAATAAACACTGGTTTAGTAGTTTCACTGTTAGTAGTCTTACTATTTACTGTCCATGTTATACAGCAGCATTCACAAACACATTCTTATCTGCATTGCATAACAGTGCATCTCTATAAATTCACGGATATCTAACAGTTAAATTGTGTAATTATAAATAAATATATGTTATTTGAGAATAATAAGATATATGCTGACTGATTTTTTTTTCTGCATATGATGATTCTTTTACATCCATTTATCGTGTAAATGTCACTGATGTCCACAAGAGTCCACTATGGTCTAATCAGTGTTCCGTGTAAAAGAGCTAGACTGATGCATTTATCCAATGAAAACATGTTATTAATGTTCTTAATTGGGCATTTGACAAAGACGAAAAGTGTTTTATTTGAAACATTAAAAAGACACTTTATATGCATATGCAAAAATAACTCACTTATCATAGGCTACTTCACTTACAGTAAATATATGATACATATAAGAGCTAATTTAATTTGATAAGCAACCCTCGTGTCAAATAATTGACCCCTAAAAATAGTTTTCACGTCTTAATGTGTTAAAAATATTTGACTAATTTCTTTTTTAAGTGTCTAAAGTTTATCTGTTAAATAATAAATACATATAATACATTTAATTTAATAATATATTATCATTGTCAATTATTAATATAATTAAACATTTATTAAATAATCGTTAAATAAATAAATTAAGAAACATTTTTAAATGAATAAATATTAGTCAAAGTATTAATCTATGTAAACAAACCTGACCAATAGAAAGACAGAACCCCCCTCATACATTCGGAATTCATAATAGCCACGTAGCCACTCCTCTTCAACGCGAATGTTTCATATGATACGTGGCTATATAATTTCAAGAATCTACTTAGTATTCATTGTCCAAAACTACATACATGAATGCTTTAGTAGTTAATCGAACACGACCAAATTCAACAAACAGCTTTAGCAAAAACCGAGGCTTTTATTATGAAGTACGCTCCAAGTTTCCGCATACGAACTACAGTCGGATTTTCTTATTGAAAGTTGCGAAGAGATCTGATTAGATTAGCATTAGTGCAACTTTAAACGACGTACGGTCCCAGAAAGTGTGTCGCAATAGCCTCAGATACACGCATTGCGTTACATTACATTACACTGCAGTTCAGGGGTTTGCCGGAGGGAAGTACAAGGCTGTGCAGGGGTGGGACAGTCAGTCAAAGTTTCGACAGGACGTTTTCTGAGCAGAGAGGAGCGGTGTCTTTTAATCTCGAATTAAACTCTTCGTGTAGCGTCCACCATGTTCAGCTGGTCGAATAGAGATGGTAAGAAAGACCCAGAACTTTTCCAAAACGTGTCCGATGGACTGAAGCGCCTTTACCGCACCAAACTCTTCCCTCTGGAGGACACCTATCATTTCCATGACTTCCATTCACCGGCGCTGGAAGATGCGGATTTTGACAACAAACCCATGGTGCTGCTGGTGGGACAGTACTCGACCGGGAAGACCACCTTCATCAGGCATTTAATGGAGCAGGATTTCCCCGGGATGAGGATAGGCCCCGAGCCCACGACGGATTCCTTCATAGCGGTTATGCACGGTGAGCAAGAAGGCGTCATACCTGGTAACGCGCTGGTGGTGGATCCGAAAAAGCCTTTCCGAAAACTCAACGCATTTGGCAACGCTTTCCTCAACAGGTAAGCTAACAGTTAATTCAGTCACATAAAATAACCCACTGGTGAAAATCTCAGGTGTAATTGTTTATGTTAGATTGTATATATAACAGGTGTGTGCGTAGGTTAACTAACGTTACGGCTCGATTTGTGTTTGTGAATCAGGAAATTACGCCAAAGTGAGTGTAACCTCATTGACTTTTACAAATGCTGCAGTTTCAGATTCAGACATGCCAGTTATTCTGACCTCTAGCAAGCGTTTGACACCAGTGACAGACTGAGAGGATCTGCTACCTGACAGATTTTTGTAATATTTGTGTTTATCTTGATGACACAGTAATCATTCATTGATTTTACTGTATCTACGTAGGCCTACTCTCTTTAAAAAGGTCAAGAAAACTAAAATGTTTGTTATTATAAATGTTAAGTATTGAGATGCATAGATATTACAAGCAACGCATTGAATTAGACTTGACATATAGTTTTGAAGTTGAAAAAGCTAACCAATCATTTGTTTTATGTACAAAAAAACAAAACACTATCGGTTTTCTGTGTTTAGGCCTAATATTCACATTAAATAAGATTCAGTTCAATTCATCTTTATTTCTATAGCGCTTTTACAATGTAAATTGTGTCAAAGCAGCTTAACATAGACGTTCTAGTAAACTTAAACGGTGTCAGTCCAGTTTTCAGAGTTGATGTTCAGTTTAGTTCAGTTCAGTGTGGTTTAATTTTCACTGCTGAGAGTCCAAACACTAAAGAGCAAATCTATCAATGTGCAGCTCCACAAGTCCCGAACCAAGCAAGCCAGTGGCGAGGAACAAACTTCACCAATTGATAAAGTTCCACTGGATAAATTTAAAATACATACACACATATATACATATGTATGTACATACACACATTTGAGTATATTACTTATGCCCCCTGGGATATTAATAATTTTACACTTGACTATGTGTGAGATAGATAGATATATAGAAAGATTGCAAATATTAACCTAAAGTTATAATGGAAAATAGTGTAGAAAAAGATTTCAGAAAGTGTTAGTAAATGTGACTTGATTACAAAGAAACTGAAAATGACAAATTTAAGTGAAAAATGGAAGTAGAATACTGTCATACCTGTATGTATTATTTATTAATATTAGGGATGTCCCGATCAGGTTTTTTTCCCTCAAGTCCGAGTCATTTGATTTTGAGTATCTACCGATACCCCATTACTTCTTTAATACATAAAGAAAAGCGAAGAAACAGATCTAGGATGTTCCTTATTTTTTTTATTTAATTCAACTTATTTTAACATTCAACAACTCTGTTAACAGAGCACTTCTGTGTCGTAGCTTGAAGAATTAAGTAATAAATAACATCAATTCTTCACTTTTGGACTTTATTGCAACAGTAAAAAAATCAAATATAAAAACAAATAGCACCTCATCTTAAAATACCCCTCAGGCAATCCCAAGTTTACACATCTCACAGTTTGCAATGGCAATGTTGTTGTCATCAACTTTATAATACCTCCAGCCCGCTTCTAGCTGCTTTCCGTGTTCTACTTTGCCGACATTTAACCAATTATTATTATCATTATTATTATTATTGTTTGCCCTTTCTCTCAAATTATGTTATATAATAATAATAATAATAATAATTTATAATTGTAACACACTAGAAATGGGCCGGTATAAGTTTCTGATGGTATGATAACCTTGGATAAAAATATCACGGTTTCACAGTACACTGGAATTGTGATAACTGCTCTGAAAATAATTTCTTTTTCTTAACTTTCTTTCTTTTCTTTTTTAACAACTTTTTCCCCCCATTAAACACAATATGTTTTATATCAGGAAACATTTATAATATTTTGTCCAGCTAAATAATTCAAATAAATTGACTTCTGCTTTCTTCATTAGTTTCAAAAACACAGATTTCTTTACAAGACATAAAAAAACCTTTACTTATGCCTTAGGAATAGTATAACAGAAAATTATAGCGGGTTTAAAATTAAAAACCTTGACTTTTCCAAACCGCAGTAAACCTTGAAACTGGTTATCATCCCATGCCTATAACACACATATTTACAAAATCTTGTAAAGCAGTCATTTTTAATCATTATTATTACAATTAATAACTTGTTTTTTCTCTTCATGTTCTTTGGTAACTGAAAAGTTGGTAATGTTTTTTTCCTTTTTAAACAACAGTAATATTTTAAAACTCCTTTGCTTCACTTCAGTCATTCTTCAAGAAATAATTTTTGTATTATAATAAAAACAAGGTTGATACTAAAATGGCCTAATACTTTGCATTTTTTGAGTCATTTGAGGGACATTTTGTGGACAAAATGCCTTACTGTAGCCATTTGTTTTTATTTCTGACCTCATAATTATTTAGTCATTACTCACTTGAGTTGTGTCATAGTTTCCGTGTGCTGGATTGAGTCATCATGGCATATGCTGAGAGCAGGTGTTGCACAAACCCTCCTTCCTGAACTTGAATAAATCCAAAAGGCTTTTCCAAAATAACCTACAGGCAGTACAGGAGGACTGGGCACTTAACACACACACACACCGTAACAGTAGCAGATTTCTGTGTGGTGTCGGGTGTTGGATCTGCTCAAGTGGATTGAATCAGGGATTACCAGAGTTCTGCCATATGCCTGTTTAAATAGCTCAAGGCTGATGCAGCAAAATTAAAGGTCCCATGAAATAAAACGAAGTTTTTAGATGCAAGTATCAGTGTGGTAATTTTAAGAATGTCTATACCCTAGTGTGGTACAAATCGGTGACAAAATTTGCGTTCAGATGATATAAACCTGATATGAACTTTCAAAGCTTGCAGTTTGTCCTTTCCGCCTGAGCTGATCAGAGTTTTTTTGTCACCTCATACTTCAGTTTCTCATCAAACCTTCTGACCAATTAAATGCTCTCTAGTATCTGACATGCCCCGCCCCCTTCAAGATGCTTTTCATTTGACCTAAACCACTCTCACTGGCAGAGCTGTGATGAAACAAAATGCTATTGGGTGTTATTGAAAGGGGAGGAGCCTACTCTATGTTCTGCCCTTTCTTCGCTTTTCAGTTGAGATTACATCAAACATCAAATAAAAAATTAAAGAGCCCATATTATGGGTTTTTGAAAATGCCCTTTCATGTAGTGTGTAACACAGCTCTAAGTGAAGTGAAATATCCAGCTATGGCTTAAATCAGTAAGTGTACAGTGTTTAAAATTGTGCTTTAAACGAGTCGTCTTGATAACGAGTCATTAGGTGTTTCGCGATGGGCTACGAAACTTAAGCCCCGCCCAGTAGTTGCACGCGCAAACCCGGGAGATTTGAAACCTGCGGCCCCGCCCACCAACACAGAAAAAACACTAGACAGACACACACACACACACACACACACACAGACTCTGCCGGTCGAATGAAGTCATGCTGTGCTCAGATGGATATTATTGACAGTCTCTACCCAATGATGAAACTGTGAAGAGTCAGTGGTTGAGGTTTATTCACTAGTTTATGCAAGTGCGATTAAAACTGTTGCCTCCTTTACTCTAGTTGCAAATTGTGTATTTATTGTGTTTTGTTACTTGTTAACCTGATAGAGTACACGCTGTTGCTCTTTATATTCTCTTATCGCATGTAAAGCCACGTTGAAAACGCGACGCGTGCTGCTTTGTTTACGGATTTAACGTTAAATGCTTTTGTGAGCTCGCGTTCCACTGCCGTTTGTCGTTGCTATGGCCATCGTAAGCCAGGAGACTTGTGTCAATCTCCCTAGTTCTTCTGAGGAGGAGCGTAGTGTGCGTGTGCGCGTGTGTGTGTGTGTGTGTGTGTGTGTGTGTGTGTTAAAAAGAGCAGGTAGAGTGTGTGACGGCTAGGAGACAGGAGACTCGTGTCGATCTCCTTAGTTCTTCTGAGGAGGAGCATAATGTGTTTGTGTGTTTGTGCGTGTGTGCGCGTGTGTGTGTTAAAAAGAGCAGGTAGAGTGTGTGACGGCTAGGAGACAGGAGACTCGTGTCGATCTCCCTAGTTCTTCTGAGGAGGAGCGTAGTGTGCGTGTGTGCGTGTGCGTGTGTGTGTGTGTGTGTGTGTGTGTGTGTGTTAAAAAGAGCAGGTAGAGTGTGTGACGGCTAGGAGACAGGAGACTCGTGTCGATCTCCCTAGTTCTTCTGAGGAGCGTTTTGTGTGCGTGCGTGCGTGCGTGTGTGTGTGTGTGTGAAAAGCCTTACACTATGAAGTGTGTATGCACTGTGACTACTTCTATATTGTTGATTAGCTGCTGGGCATTTCACTCTGTCTTGCGCTGAAGCCTGTCAGTGTCGTCGACCAGTCGCAGCAGGCTGTCATCGGTCCAATCAGCGCAGATTAGCTTCGCGCTGAGGAGGGGTTTGGGAACAAATGAATCGCTGAACAAGTCGCTGGGATAATTAGGTCAAAATAAATGCAGATTATAAGACCATGAAAGTGTTGTTTGACCTTGCATGCATATTAGACTGTTGTTGGAGACCCTTACAATCAAAACATGTCCCTATTTCATGTATAATATGGGCTCTTTAACATTTCAAAACACTTCATGACGTTTTAAATATCTGATCCCAAAACAGACAACCATACAACCCACAATAATAATAATGGTATTTCACTCTGAATCTATTTCCCCTTTTTTCCACTCTTGGTGTTGGTCATGGGATTGTTTGTGGTGGTTTTGTAATGATGGATAATCAGCAAGTGTAAACTGGTTGTTTCAGATTTTTCAATATTTCAAAAATGTGCAACTCACATCTTGGATGTTTTGCAGAACAAAAGAGTTGCCTAAAAAGTTTAGACACATAATTTAATAACAAAAGATATCAGGAACATAAATGATATTGTTTTTGGCTTCTTCAAAATACTGTGAATAATTAGTATTTATTTAAACTTTTATGATCTCATTCTCATTCAGTGTTGTTTCGGCAGTGGTGTTTATCATTGTACCAAATACAAAGACTTAATAGGCACTATATATTTTATTTAAAACATTTCTTACTATTTTGCTGGAACATTTATTTTGCAATGCACAACACATTTTTATTATTATTATTATAACTTTAATATTACAATTTTTCCAGTTATTATCAAACGAACACGTTGTGATAAAAGCCTTGTGATAAAGTCTGATACTGTCACACACCTGAAAACAAAGTCATTAGCCCTCCTGTGAAAAAAACAAACAAAACATTTCTAATATTTCCAAATGACGTTTAACAGGTCATTTTTCACAGTGTTTGCTATTGTATTTTTTGTCAGAAGAAAGTCTTATTTCTTTTAAATCCTTTTTAATTTCTAAAGTCAGAATTATTAGCCCCTCTTTGAATTTTTATTTTTTTATATTTCCTAAATTATGTTTAATAGAGCAAGCAAATTTTCACAGTATGTCTGATAATATTTTTTCTTCTGGAAAAAGTCTTATTTGTTTTATTTTGGCTAGAATAAAAGCAGTTTTTAATTTTTTATAAACCATTTTAAGGTCAAAATTATTAGCCCCTTTAAGCTATATATTTTTTTCGATAGTCTACAGAACAAACCATCGTTATACAATAACTTGCCTAATTAACCTAATTAACCTAGTTAAGCCTTTAAATGTCACTTTAAGCTGTATAGAAGTGTCTTGAAAAAAATTCCAGTCAAATATTATTTACTGTCTTCATGGCAAAGATAAAATAAATCAGTTATTAGAAATGAGTTATTAAAACTATTATGTTTAGAAATGTGTTGATAAAATCTTCTCTCCGTTAAACAGAAATTGGGGAAAAAATAAACAGGGGGGCTAATAATTCTGACTTCAGCTGTATATATAAATGCTTTATTTTGAGTAGTAGCTTTTATTTTTGATTGGCTACAGAGAAAACCGCTGTTGTCCTTTGTCCTTTCCTAATAAAACTTGCCTAGTTAACCTAAATAAACTAGATAAGCCTTTATAAAGCACTTTAGGCTCAATACTGTATCTTACAGAATAAAAGCATTATGTTCTGTCATCATGGCAAAAATATTATGAGAAAATAGTTGTTAAATCTGCTGTTTAAAATGTGATATAAAATATTCTCTCTATTAAATTGTCCTTTATAATAAACATTTGAAAAATAATTAATGTTTCTTATTGGTTATCCTGAAAAAATATACACCTAAACTCATAACTTAAATGATCTGGTCTGTCTTTCTTTCTTTCTTTCTTTCTTTTTTTCTTTCTTTCTTTCATTTATTTATTTCTTTTTTTCATTTCTTTCTTTCTTTCTTTCATTTATTTATTTCTTTTTTTCATTTCTTTCTTTCTTTCTTTCTTTTTTCCTTCTTTCTTTCTTTCTTTCTTTCTTTCTTTCTTTTTTCTTTCTTTCTTTCTTTTTTCCTTTCTTTCTTTCTTTCTTTCTTTCTTTCTTTTCTTTCTTTCTTCCTTTCTTTCCTTCTTTCTTTCTTTCTTTCCTTCTTTCCTTCTTTCTTTCCTTCTTTCTTTCTTTCTTTCTTTCTTCTTTCTTTCTTTTTTCCTTTCTTTCCTTCTTTCTTTCCTTCTTTCTTTCTTTCTTTCTTTCTTTCTTTCTTTCTTTTTTCCTTTCTTTCTTTTTTCCTTTCTTTCTTTTTTCCTTTCTTTCTTTCTTTCTTTCTTTCTTTCTCTCTTTCTTCCTTTATTTCCTTCTTTCTTTCTTTCTTTCTTTCTTTCTTTCTTTCTTCTTTCTTCCTTTCTTTCCTTCTTTCCTTCTTTCTTTCTTTCCTTCTTTCCTTCTTTCTTTCTTTCTTTCTTTCTTTCTTTCTTTCTTTCTTTCTTTCTTTTTTCCTTTCTTTCTTTTTTCCTTTCTTTCTTTCTTTCTTTCTTCCTTTCTTTCCTTCTTTCTTTCTTTCTTTCTTTCTTTCTTTCTTTCTTTCTTTCTTTCTTTCTTTCTTTTTTCCTTTCTTTCTTTTTTCCT
>NC_079448.1:47333721-47528721 GCF_903798145.1 Danio aesculapii | reverse complement strand
ATTGTAAAGAAGCTCGAGTTTCTGTGTGTACGTAGCTTTTTCCACAAGTAAATGCTAGTGAAGTGACTCTCGGGTCAGGTCTGGAGAATTTATGGCCTCATACAGACCATTTTAATGTAGTGATGTCTTTGGCCAATGAACATTTCCTGCTTGTTATTAAACCATTTCATAACTATAACAAAATGCAATTCAATTATAACTTAATGTTAAAACAGCTATCATAACATTATTTATCAATATTTGTCTCTTTTTGGATTCGTGGAAGCTGTAGAAATTTCAAAATATAAAATAGGAAATGCATTGGGACCATTGTTTTGTTTACATCCCTCAAACTAACGCTGCATTTCTGTTTTATTTCCAATTCTTATGACATGAGTAGACATGACTTGTGCAGCCTGTTCGTGTACCTGCTGTCTATGTTGACCTGCTGTCTTTTAACAAATTTCCAATTTCAGATGCACTAATGTTAATCTACTCACTCCATTGTGCTGTTTGTTTGTCAGACAATATTACAAATGGCAATAGAGCAGACCCTCTACACTGTAAAAATGGCTGTGATTTCAGCTGTCAAACACTAAAAATAATACAGTAAAAATCCATAACCTGGTTAACAGTATGTTTCCTTAATATATACGGCGAATAACCGTAAATTGACTTTCCCAGAATTCCCTGCATGGCACATCACTTTTTATGCTTTTTGTTGACATTATTATGGATCTTTTTAGTTGTTTCCCCATCAGTTCTGTACATTAGAGATTTATGTTACATCTACAATGTTTATTTCATGACTTTAATTTTATGCGTGTTACCATACTGGTGTTTAGTAGCTGTGTGAATGACACTGAGCCCCCTTTATACACTGATACACTTTTCTGCTTGTGGGGAAAGTTGTTTGTGATGAGCATTAGTTCATTATGTAACTTACTCATCTCCACCTGCATATGGCTGTGTTAACCTGTTTAACTGTGTAACAAAGATGTTGGTAATTCAAAATACAGACATGTTACCTCTATGAATTAATGAAATACGGTAGTTTACTGTAAAATGAGAAATTGCTTTTACGATTTGTACCATATTTTTAATAGTGAAATACTGGCAACCACAGCTTCATTACACTACATCACTACTTCATCACTACTTCACTACATTACAGCTTCTCATTCAAAACATTTTTTTTTAATAGCAGGTGATAATCGCACCAAAACGTATTAAAGGGTAAGTAAATTATAACAGCGCAAACTTTTCTGTAACCGTAGTAGTGCTGTGCGTCGTTTGTTTAATATTTTTAGGTTATGTACTGACTGACTGACTGACAGGTGCGTGATGGGTGAGACCAAGCAAACACGATGTATAGCCGTTTCACTTTACTTCAGGATGCATTAATGCCGCTCTGTAGGTCTATTAGACACATTCATAAATATTCCTAGCAAATCTAATAAATGCTGGAGACATACTCGTCACATAAACGCACTAAATCGCACTTCAGCAGTGTTTATTTGAGAGCGCACAAGAAGATCTGCGCGCTCTTGAAGCGGCTTATATTTGAGGGTGCGTGCAAGAAGTTTTGTGCACGAGCAGAGGAAATTGGCGCGCAAGCAAAGAAATTCGCATGCTGTAGGCTATTACATAAAAGCAATCTTGACTTCTATTACTGCGCTCACGACATTTGTCATTGAAATAACGCCACAGGTAGTTGGTAGATCTGTGTAAAAAAAGGCCTGCCGCCACAGCTGGAAAAAATCCTAGAGGAAACACTGATACATAATCAATATTTTTTCCATTATCATGCAGCCCTAATAATGTGTTAAATACTCCAGCTCATCATGAACACAATTTCCAAAAAAAAGGATGCAATCAAGACCACAACTCCCATGATTCCACACTCAGTCACACCATCATCAAACTACACCTTTGTTTGTTGTAAATATGTGCCCTCTAGTGGCAAAAATTACAAACAGTGCCTTTAGTTAATGCATAACTAAATATAAAATAATATTCATCCGAGATCTACCAAATTCTATTACGTTCCATGTTTACAAGTTAAATTATGGCTGCATTCATGGGAATCACAGGGCCACAGAGAACAGCATCACAAAGGGAGAGCTGTAAAATCACAGAAATGTGCCATTGTTACAGGATCTCTCTTGAAACAGTCACGTGACCCTCTTGTGTCCTCTGGGGCTGCTGGATCTGGAAAGCAGACACTGAGATCAAGGTTTCTCTGCAGACCTGAGGCTCCGGAGCCGCAGTTGAGTCTGTGTGTGATTGAGCATGAATGTGTTTGAACATTTCTGTCTGACTGCAGGTCCAATTGCTCTCTGTGCTGCATGTGTTGCTATTGTGATGTCATTGTGGCTTTCCTGTTTACTATTGCAACTCCAGTTCAACCTTTGTGGGAAGGTGCGTTTACACAGAATAGCTGGAAATAGAGTCACAAAATGGCATTAAGCATAAACTCTGAATTATTAAAAACTGAATTAAAAAAAAGGCTAGACACTATAAGCTATTTTCCATGGACCTAGATATTGCCTGGTATAAGATTCTGATGGTATGATAACCCTGGATAAAAATATCATGGTTTCATAGCATTGTGATTGCTGCTCTAAAATGGGTTCTTTTTAAATGTCTGGATAAAAACAACACCTTTTTCCCATTGAGTGCAATATATTTTATTTTATACAACAGTTCTGTCTGGTTCTTGAATCTGATTGGCTGATAGCCATGCGATAGTCTGCAATATCAGAACTCCTATAGCCTCCTCACCCTTCTGTATTACTCCACCCTCATAGAGTGAGAGCAGATCAATAAACTCACTACAGTTTGACAAATATTGCAGCTGTTGGACAACATAATGTACTTCTGAGTTTTTTTCAGGCGAGAATGTAGTTGTTTAGATTACAACTATGCAGTTTATTTATAAGGAAAGTGCCTGTTTAAATGTTTGTTATTTCTGAGCGCCACAAGATGGCGACAGAGACCCCATAAGCCTTAGAGGAGGAAAAACCCAGTGTAATTTTAAACTACAGCTGATCAAATCATTATAAAACTGGTGACTTTAAGGCGATACTCTCTTTTGTATGTTGTGACGTTAGTGATGTATTTATATTATAGTAATTGTAGTGTGTTGAGTGTGAGAAGGGATTCGCATATATTTTGTGTTGGCCACTCTTTGTATAACCAAAAAGTAAACAGAAAGAAAGAAGAAATGTGTTTCGCGTTTTTTCTTATCACAAACACAACAGTAATCTGGTAGTGTTGGCGCTGCTTTGGCTTTTTCTGGTTAATTATTGTGATCTCCTGATTGCAGCAGAGAAATACAGGGAAATCTCTGTAGACTGATGGCATTTCATGCCGTTCAGCTTTATAATCTTAAAATGTGAGCAAAATCACCTGTTTTGTCAACACTTTAGACAACTAGAGAATCATTCAAACACTAGCTCTAAAGTGATGTTAGTGAAGTAATAACGCTTTCTGCTGTTCTGACGTCAGCTGCAGATGTGTATGAACGGTGGAAGAAAGTAGTTCCTCATACAAAAGAGTTTTTAGACTCTCGTGTTTGATTTTTTTTTTTATATACATATATTATATATTATGCGGTCAAACTGTTGTATAAATGCAATATCACACTCGTAGCAGTGCAATATGGCTGTAAATTTGTGACTGGTGGGACACTAAGGTGCACTATATACAGCCATGAATATTGAATTGGATGAACAAAATTGGCCATAGTGTGTGTGTGTGTGAATGAGAGAGTGTATGGGTGTTTCCCAGTAATAGGTTGCGGCTGGAATGGCATCAGCTGCGTAAAACATATGCTGGAGTAGTTGGTGGTTCATTTCGCTGTGATGATCCCTGATAAACAAGGGACTAAGCCGAAGGAAACTGAGTGAGAATGTTATTATGTTTAGAAATGTGTTGTAAAATGGTATTAAAGTAAATTTTAGCAGATTTAAAAGCATGACTTTTCCAAACTGCTGCAAACATCATGCTCTGGTTTTCTCCACATTCATGTGCCATAGGTGTATTGGATAAGCTAAATTGGCTGTAGTGTGTGTGAATGTGAGTGTATGGGTGTTTCCCAGTGCTATGTTGTGGCTGTAAGGGCATCCCCTCTTTAAAACATATACTGGATAAGTTGGCAGTTCATTCCGCTGTGGCGACCATTGATGAATAAGGGGACTTAGCCAATGGAAAATGAATGAATGAATGAATGAATGAGAAAATTGTTTTATGTTCAATTGACTTAAATTTGTAAAAACATTTAGCTCAACTGATTTGTGTTTGGACAACATGAATGAACTGTGTGGAACTCTGGATTTTTTTACACTGTTGTTATGAAATCATAGTGATATGTGTGTTTATTATTGCTGCTGGAGTTCATCTGTGTAGGAAGGTGTGCTTTTGTCAAATATCTGGAAATAGAGTCATGAAATGGCTTTGAAATGTGGAACTGAGTTCCCGTGTGGTACAGGGTCATGTGAGAGTTTGCTCAGAAAACGTTTTCTGTTTTCCCAGAAGCGTCGCTCGCTGACCACTCAGCTCATATATATGATCATATTTCTTTCTGAACTTCATCAAGGGGTTTTCTGGGTCAGAAGTGTCATGACTAGTCATACTGAGGGGGTCTTAAGAAGCATTTCAGTGGAACTTTGGAAATCAGCTATTTCTGTTGAACTTCTCTGAACTTAAACACTGAACTTAAATCAGTTATTATCTCTCTCATTCTCTTTTCGGCTTAGTTCCTTGATTAATCTGGGGTCACCACAGCGGAATGAACCACTAACTTATCCAGCATATGTTTTACACAGCGGATGCCCTTCCAGCTGCAACCCATCACTGGGGAACATCCATACACACTCATTCACACACATACACTACGGACAATTTAGCCTACCCAATTCACCTGTACCCGGGTGTCTTTGGACTTGTGGGGGAAACCCACACAAACACGGGGAGAACATGCAAACTCCACACAGAAATGCCAACTGACTCAGCCGAGGCTCGAATCAGCGACTTTCTTGCTGTGAGGCGATTGTGCTACCCACTGCGCCACCATGACGCCCCTCAGTTAAAATCTGTGTAAACTTAAGCAATTATATTTGTTAATTTTGTTGTGCAATATAGATTTTCATAAGAAATAATTTAATTTTTCTTATTATTATTATTATTATTATAAAAAACTAAATAAGTTATGCATATGTGGCTAAGAAATAACTATTATATTGTTTCTTGAGATATACATACCATATTAGCTTTTTTTATTGATAAATCTGAAATCTGTTAAGGTGATTCCTACAGATTAGTTTTGACAGTTTACTTATTTAATCAACAACAACATTTGATATGAAAATTATTGTAAGTATTAAAGTGTAAAGTAAAAATATTGTAATATTTTATTAAAGTGTTAGAATTTAAGGGAAAATCTATATAAAATAACAAATAATTGATTTTGGTAATTTAAAAATATATTTCTATAATATTTTATGTATTTATTTTATTATTATTTATTATTATTATTTTATTTTTTATCTTTTTAAAATCATATTTACATTTTTTATATTTCTGGCAGATTATTTGTTGATTTTGTTTAATACTTCATTCTATGTAGAGCTTCACAATTTTGACTCTTTACTGTAGTCTTGTGTTATGTTTATTCCTACTTGTAGTTTTTTGTAAATGTCTGTCTGTGGATGTCCAGGAAAAATCATTTATATCAAATCACTGCAGATTAAAACGAAGGTTGGTCTTTTAATTTTGGTGCATTTTTATTAATGTAACAAATAATGTAATAAATAGAAAGTTTTAAATAAATACAGTAGTTTAATTTGATATAAATGTAAGATTTTAATAATAGAATAGTGTTGTGTATTTTTATCATCCTCATATAATACTGTTGTAGTTTATTCATTGATTAAATAGTTTTTTTTATTTAGTATATTTAGTATACGTCCTTTTGATTTAATTAATTACATTTGTATCCATTGATTTTTATAACAAAAGTTTGTCTTTGGATTTTTTAGTCATTTTGATTTTATATTTAGTACTTTTGTGCATAATTAATCTGGAATCAAAAGATATATACATTTTCAGTTTTTCTACATTTCAGATCTTTTTATTCATTATTACAGTTAACCAAAACAACCATGCAATGCACATTTTCTTTATAGTTTAGTTCAGTTATTCAATGCTATGGCAAAAAAACGACCTATTTTTCCATCTTATATCTGAGGCAGGACCACAATTGAAACTAAAATTGATGCCTAATGAAAACTGGTGACTCGTGCACTCAGAGAGCAGGGCTTTCAGATGCTTTCTCTGAATGCACGTCTTTATAGCTACTGTTTGCACTGATCTGAATTAAGAAATCAGATGATGCTGTTCGCTAATCAGATCTATTACCCCTGACCTCCTTTTCTAAAATAAAGCCTGCAGACTTCCTCTTTACACAGCTTTAATTCCTTATCTTTTTTTTCCATGGAGCTGTACGTTTTCAGATTTTTAGCTTTAGACTTTTTAGCTTAAGTTCTTTGTTTTTTTTTTTTTTTTTTTTTTTTTTTTTTTAGTGTAATAAAAATAAGCATCCAGAATACACATTTAAGTGTTTCTTTTATCACACTTTAACCATTTGCATGTGTAGATGCAAAAAAAATAGATTTTCTCCTTCTCTGAGCCATAAATCTCAATTTCGGTGAACTTTACAGTTTTATTTGTATCTTTATTCTGATGCTTTTTACAGAGACAGTTGTGACAGTTGTTTTATGTTCAATCATCTTAAAGGTGCAGTAGGTGATCTGCCAAAATGCTAACCGTTTAGCATAATATCTTTGAGAAACAGTCCCTCCCCTGCCGTCCAAAGCCACGCCTCCTAAAATCATGAACGTGCACCTTAAAGATGACCATAGACAACCCACTAGATCATGTCAATTTTTAAAAAAATTTATTCACTAATTTTATATTAACTAATATTATTATTATTATTATTATTATTAAATTATGCTATTTAGCATTATTTTATTTCTTAATTTCTATACGTTTTATTATTATATTATTTTGTCTTCTAAAAGTTTTAAAGGAAAAAGTGGAAATCTTTCACTATATCTGACGTCAAAGCATTTATGTTCTTTTTATTCAATAATAAACAATAAATAAATAAATAAATAAATAAAAATCACAGAAGGGCTTCAAATGTAAATTTATTTATATTTATTTATTTTTAGCAATTTTTTTTTTTACATTTGAAGTCAAAATTATTAGCCCCCTGTGATATTTATTCTAAATATTTCCTAAGTGATGTTCAACAGAGCAAGGAATTTTTCACAGTATTTTCTATAATATTTTGTCTTCTGGAGAAAGTCTTATTTGTTTTATTTTGGTAAGGATAAAAGCAGTTTTTAAAGTTTTTAAAACTATTTTAAGGTCAATATTATTAGCCCCTAAAGCAATATTTTTTCCATTGTCTGCAGAACAAACCATCGTTCTACAATAACCTGCCTAATTACCCTAATTAACCTAGTTAAGCCTTTAAATGTCACTTTAAGATTTATACTAGTATCTTGAAAAATATCTAATAAAATATCATGTACTGTCATCATAAATATATATAATTCTATGTATTATAATACAAAATGTATATAATTCTGACTTCAACTGTACATAGAATTAAATTTAAATCTTTCTGTCTGCTCTTGATATCAGGCTATGATTTTGCTGCTGTTCTGGAGTGGTTTGCGGAGCGCGTGGACCGAATCATCCTGCTCTTCGACGCCCACAAGCTGGACATTTCGGATGAGTTTTCAGAGGTGATCAAGGCCCTGAAGAACCACGAGGACAAGATGCGCGTGGTGCTGAATAAAGCGGATCAGATCAGCACACAGCAGCTCATGAGGGTTTATGGAGCCCTCATGTGGTCACTGGGGAAGATCATAAACACTCCTGAGGTGGTGCGGGTTTATATCGGCTCCTTCTGGGCTCAGCCGCTGCTCATCGCTGATAACAGGAAGCTGTTTGAAGCTGAAGAGCAGGATCTTTTCCAGGATATTCAGAGTCTGCCGAGAAACGCAGCTCTGAGGAAACTCAACGATCTGATCAAAAGAGCACGTCTTGCAAAGGTGACACTGACGCTTTTGTATATTTAATACACTGAAAAAAATGATTCATTGGATTTACTATGTGTTGTTTAAGGGAAATGGTTGCAAACTATTTATATGGGCTGAATTTAAACAAACTAATTCAATTTAGTAATGTTCAACTTAATTTATTTAAATTCAGCCCATATAAATTGTAAAATAGAAAGAATTTAGTAAATCCAGTGACTCAATATAAAGTGTTACTGCATTTAAACGTTCAAGGGTCAGAGATCAATACTTTTATTCAGAAAAGATGCAAGAAAAGATGGTCAAAAGTGAATTTATAAAGGGATAGCTCACCCAAAAATGTTTAATTTGTCATCATTTACTTTTATTTTACTTAAAGTAATCCTTTATGAGTATATGTTGAGCACAAATAAAGATATTTTGAAAGAAAGCTGGAAACGTGTAACCATTGACTTCTGCAGTAATTCGTTTTCACTATGGAAGTGAATGGTTATAGGTTATGGATTTCTTCAGAATATTTTCTATTGTTTTCAACGGAAATCATAATGGTTTGGAACCACTCGAGGGTGAGTAAATAGTACATTTTAATTTTAGGGTGAGTTGTCCCTTTAACTTGTTATATTTAGATTCCTGATAAATGATGTTATTTTAAACTTTCTATTGATTAAGGAATCCTAAAAAGCGGATTCTTTTTACTCGACCTAATTTCAAACATGTAAAATAACTACAATGATGCTAATAAATAAAACAAAAACTATTCAATAGAAAACAATACTAAAAGCTGTTTTAATTTTAATTGTACAAAGGAGCATAAGCTTATTAAGGGAAAGTCTTATTTGTTTTATTTCGGCTAGAATAAAAGCAGTTTTTAAATTTTTTAAAGACCATTTTAGGGACAAATTTATTAGCCCCTTTAAACTTTTTTTTTTTTCAATAGTCTACAGAACAAACCATCGTTATGTAATACTTGTCTAATTACCCCAACCTGTCTAATTAACCTAATTAACCTAGTTAAGCCTTTAAATGTCACTTTAAGCTGTATAGAAGTGTCTTGAAAAATATCTAGTCAAATATTATTTACTGTCATCATGACAAAGATAAAATAAATCAGTGATTAGAAATGAGTAATTAAAACTATTATGTTTAGAAATGTGTCAAGAATCTTCTCTCTGTTAAACAGAAATTGGGGAAAAAAAATAAACAGGGGGGTTAATAATTTTGACTTCAACTGTGTATGTGTGTGTGTGTGTGTGTGTGTGTATATATATATATATATATATACTGTGTGTGTATATGTATGTATGTATGTATGTATGTATATATATATATATATATATATATATATATATATATATATATATATATATATATATATATATATATATATATATATATATATATATATATATATATATATATATATATATATAGTAAAGTTTCACACTATTTCCTTTCTTACTATTTTAAAACAAAAATGCTATATATAACAACCTATATAATACGCGTATTACTAATTTACTTAACAAAACATTTATTTATTATTAGTATTTTTAATATCCGATAATTTTATAACAGTTTAACTATTTATATGACTTAAATTTGATTTATTTACTTAATTTTGGTAATGGAATCATTAGCAATGTTTCCATGCACCTATTTTTATTGCGCATTTTGTATATGCGTTTAAAAAAAACGTTGATGGAAACACCAAGATGCGCATAAAATTTGAAACTGCGCATAAACGAATGCTCAAAACCGAGTAGGAACAACTTTATTCGATAAGAAAAGTGTGCATAAACTATGACGGAAACACTTTTACCAAACAAATTCCTGTATGTGCATTAAAAAGTCATGTGACTTTGTTATAAGAGATCATGTGATGATAAAAACGTGTGTGAATAGACGGAGCGCATTGTGAAACTGAGTTGTTGTTTTGGTTATTGTAAAACGCATTAAACATTTCAGTATTATTCATTCATTCATTTTCTTTTCGGCTTAGTCCCTTTATTAATCCGGGGTCACCACAGCGGAATGAACCGCCAACTTATCCAGCATATGTTTTACCCAACGCATGCCCTTCCAGCTGCCACACAGAAACGCTAACTGACCCAGCAAAGGCTCGAACCAGCGACCTTCTTGCTGGGAGGCGACAGCACTACCTACTGCGCCACTGCATTGCCCATTTCAGGATTAGTGTTATTATATTAGTAATGACCTCCAGATTTTCAAGAGCGTCTGAGCTCCACGTCTCATGGCTTCAAACTCACCACGTGTTCATTGAGTGTCGGAATTGTCTTCTGAGGCGCAAGTAATTTATTAAATACAGAAAAGATTCACGCAGCTTCTCTTATCGCTGTAAATTACGTTTTTACTGTTGATATTTGGCACCAGTTAAACAGGAAGTGACTATTTTGTCCTCTTTGACTCATTGAATGGAAACGCTGCTTTATTCGCATGTCTTTAATGCGATATTGCAGATTTGCTCATACATTTGATTAGCATTTTTGAGTGGAAACATAGCTACTGTTCAGTGTGTTTATGAAAATGTTTTTTTCTTTTGCACTTTTATGAACTTTAATCCCCACTGAGTCTGATTACAGGATTTGATCCCTCAGATTAAGTTTCACGTCTTATTTTCATTATATGAAGTAACCCAATGCTTGTGAGAGGCTTCATTTTAACACGCTGTACTGCACAGATGCTATTTGTATATAATTTGAGTCTGTATATCCTTTTTTCTAGGTACATGCTTACATTATCAGTGCTCTGAAGAAAGAGATGCCGAGCGTGTTTGGCAAAGACTCAAAGAAGAAAGAACTTATTAACAACTTGGGCGCTATATATGAAAAGATCCAGAAGGAGCACAACATTTCTCCAGGAGACTTCCCAAACCTAAAGAAAATGCAGGTATGATGTTTTAAAGTGTTTGGATTCACTATTGAAAGACTAAATGAATATAAAGAGTCAATATGATGCTTTGTAATGCTTTTACTTTCCATTAATGTGTGATGTTAAAGATCTGAAAGGTGACAAAATTCATAGTTTTTGGTTTAATTTAAATTTAAAATCACTTTAAAGGGCACCTAGGTTAGCCCTATTTTCAGATTTAATATAAGTGTTTTGCATCTCCAGAATGTGTCTGTAAAGTTTCAGCTCAAAACACCCTTCAGATTTTTCATTATACCTTTTGCAAGAGTCTATTTATACATTTTTGACCTAGGGGACTGTTTTGTCGTACTGCTCCTTTAAGGCTAGTCCTCCCCGCCCACCGTTTCTACGTGCCTTTCTGCGTGCCTTAATCTCCTCCCTCGGCTGCGTCAGACAACAGACAGACATAAGAAAGCAGATCTCATGTAGCGTTTGTGAGAAATACTACAGTAAGATCTTTACTAGTGAGGATTTGTTGTGCAGTTGCATCGAGGAGTCACACACAATGTCGTTACAAAGTTCACGCGCGCACACACACACGCACACACAGACAGAGCGCCTGTTTAGCTTTGCACTCTTTTTTGCACGCATATGTGACAGGCTACAGGTTAATCTCTACGGCTGTATGAATATCTGTTATGTTAATTTACAAAATAAACCTGATTTAACGTCCACAAACCGGGATTGAAGCGTCTTCTTTTATAATTGTTCTGACACGCGGCTGTGCTGATGAAGTAAAGCTGAAGTAAATCGCTGTAATTCATTACACACATGCTCTGTTTTAAAACATTTTAAACATGTGAAACTCACTCTTGATCACATTTTATGAAGATTAATGGTCCTAGCAAACTGAACAGATCTT
Source organism: Danio aesculapii (assembly GCF_903798145.1). Classification (NCBI taxonomy): domain Eukaryota; kingdom Metazoa; phylum Chordata; class Actinopteri; order Cypriniformes; family Danionidae; genus Danio; species Danio aesculapii. Next base: position 47,516,838 of record NC_079448.1, on the reverse strand, counting down.
TTATTCCCGGTGGCTTTGCGCTCGTCCTCTCTTGTTGATATGATTATGCACATGACTACCGGACATGTTAATGCGCGCAGCTGTCAATCAATATTGGTGGGCGGGGGGACTGCACTCCTACGTAAGGTTGCGGTCGATCTGAAAACCGCTCCAATTGGTCCACCGTTTTTATGTTGTTAAATTTGAAAAAAAAAGGACTGAGTGTGTTTATTTCACCCCAATATGATAGCCTTTACACTATACATGCACATATGTCTGTCCAAACACTTTGAAAAGTAGATTTTTTACCATAGGTGCCCTTTAAAGCAATTTTCACTTGGCGGCCATATTTGCAACAAATCTCTTGCTTCATATGAGATCGACGATCTGCAGTTATTTCAGTTTTTTTGGTATTTATCTTTAAGAAATCACTGAAGGCATATATTATGTCATCATAATGATATAATGTGGCAATAAGATCGTAACTGTACTGTGTATTTACACAGTGGCCATATTCCTCTATGTAAACACACCAAAAATAACATGAACATTATAGCAGACTCTGTAAAACTTGGTTTTGAGTGTGGTCCTGAAAAATCTCAGTTCGAAGGGGTATTTACCCCTTGCCCATAGCCCTACGCCTTCAAGTTAAAGAGAATTGGAACACCCTTACCCCTTCACAGGAACGCTCAAAATGAGGGGTAAGGGGAAGGGCTAAGGAATAGAATAGGGATTAGGCCTAAGTCCCATATGAGGGTCTATACCACTCACTAAAATACCATCACAGGTTTCTTTAAAAATAACAACACCTTTTTTTTTCTTTCTTCCAGGAGTTGCTATCTGTTCAGGACTTCACCAAATTCCCTGCCATAAAGCCCAAACTTCTGGAGTCGGTGGAAGACATGCTTGGTAACGACATCGCTAAGCTCATGGCGCTGGTACGTAAAGAGGAGGCCACCATGCCTAGCCAATCAGTGAAGGGCGGTGCTTTTGAAGGAATCTCAAACGGCCCGTTCGGTCATGGGTACGGAGAAGGCGCCGGCGAAGGCATCGACGAGCTGGAGTGGATCGTGGGTCGCGACAAGCCATCCTACGACGAAATCTTCTACACCCTCTCGCCAATCAATGGGAAGATCTCAGGAGCTACGGCTAAGAAGGAAATGATGAAGTCCAAGCTGCCCAACACGGTGTTGGGAAAGATCTGGACTCTGGCCGACGTAGATAAAGATGGATACCTGGATGACGAGGAGTTCGCGCTAGCCAATCACCTGATCAAGGTAAAGCTGGAGGGGTTTGAGCTCCCGGCTAAACTTCCCAATCATCTCGTGCCTCCATCCAAAAGGCAAGAGCAGAATTGAGGATTTCAGTGGCTTGAGCTTCATTCCAAAAGTGCCCAAACCGCATCGCTAGCTAGGTTTTTTTATTGAAGGAAAAGAAAATTGACATACAATACGACATTAATCATTACAGTTTCCTTCTGTTTTAACCCAAGCACCACTCGCAGGACCTAAACATCCCAAGGCAGCTTAAAACAGTGTTTCCCAAGCCTGTTCCTGAAGGCACACCAACATTACACATTTTCAACCCTTCCCTAATCAAACACACCACAACCAACTCATCCGAACATAAGAGACTCCAAAACCTGAAGTTAATAGGTCAGATAAGGCAGACATCCAAAATATGTGCTGTTGGTGTGCTTTCAGGAACATGGTTGGGAAACATTGGCTCAATACAATAATTACGGTCAAATATTGTAATTTTAATGGAAAATAATAACAAATGGCATGGAAGAAGCAGGTGGAAGAAGAAAAAAAATAATAATAAAATCAAATTTGCAGGACTACAAACTACATTAAAGACAAAACACAATGAAGCGGACACAAAGAGATTATTTAACAGCTGGGAAATTCCTCCAGATTTGCAAAATATGATAAAATAGGTTCCTCCGCTATCTAGTTTTGACCATACTTTTGACCAATGTTCTCCAACTCAATTCCTGGAGGGCCGCAGCTCTGCATAGTTTAGCTCCAACCACCCCCAACTCACACCTGCTTAATAGTCTCTAGTAGTCTAGAACACCTTGATTAGTTGGATCAGCTGTGTTTGATTAGGGTTGATGGAAAACTGCAGAGCTGCGGCCCTTCAGGAATCCAGTTTGAGATCTATGCTTTTGAATAACCGGTGAGCAGGAGCGGGTTTTCTGTTTTAAATGCGTAGATTTGTAGGCAATGGAAATATGCTTTGGCTGAGAATGATTGGACTGAGACCATGAACTAATGTGCCAGTGACAGACTTTCTTTCTTCTCTTGTTAAGTTTTAGAAATGGAGAAACCACTATAATAGCGCTGAATGAATTTAATTAATTGCAGAACTTACTTGTGGTACTGTTTATTGGGCATTGAGAGCGAGGAGATTTTGAGGATGTTAAGGGGGGTGTTTAATTTACAAATAAGTATAATGTGAAAATAAATATTCCATTTATGCCATATAGGTCTCAAACTCAATTCCTGGAGGGCCGCAGCTCTGCACAGCTCCAACACTAATCAAACACAGCTGATGTAGTAGTGTTTAGTAGTCTTGAACACCTTCATTACTTCGATCAGTTGTGTTTGATTAGGGTTGGAGGAAAACTGTGCAGAGCTGTGGTCCTCCAGGAGTTTGAGACCTATGATTATGCTCTATGACTCCAAATATTATTGCTTTTTTTGGGCAATACTTCCTTAACTTATTCTATTCCTTGATAGCAATTTTATCTGTTGCGTATTTTCAATTTTGAAAATGTAATGTTGAATGTATTCTCTTGATTTAATTTCTTAAGGGTGTATCTGTACTTTCCTTTGGGAGCTTGTGATTTGAAATCCTCATCTTGAATGCAGCGATTATGTTGACCAATAAAAGAGTTTATTTGTAATCTCCGCTTCAAAGACTTTTATTTCTTTTTTGTTTTTCTAATTTTGTTATTATTCAAAATCTTTATTACTTTCCAATAATTGTGCAACAGTCATAACTCAAACTATATTGTATCAGATTATATGAACATCTTATTAATGCCTGAAATGAGTGAATTATACTGTACAATATCTGCATATACAGCGGGGGAGATGACTATTGAACACGTCACCATTTTTCTCAGAAAACATATTTCTAAAGGTGCAGTTTACTTGATATTTCCCTGGATGTTGGTAACAACTAAATAAATCCATATATGCAAAGAAAACAAATCTGTTTCACAAATTAAGTTAAGCATAATAAAATTACGAGGGGAAAATGTATTGAACACATGAAGAAAGGGAGGTGTAGAAAAGCAGAGAAAGCCCAGACAGCAGCTGAAATCTCTTAGTAGTTCTTCAGCAACCCTCTGCCCTTCCTCAGTGTAAATGAATATTAGCTGCTTCAGTCCAACATCTACATTATCAGGATGATGAAGATAAAACCAGGGTGGGCATTTCAGCAAGACAATGACCCAAAACACAGCCAAGGAAACTCTCAGATGCTTTCAGAGGAAGAAAATCAAGCTGTAGAATCGCCCAGCCAATCACCTGACCTTAATCCAATAGAAAATACTAAATAAAGATCAGTTTGGATAGACGAGACCCACAGAACCATCAAGATTTTAAAACTCTGCTCAGGTGTGAGTTTTTCACAAAGGCTATTTTGTTTTGTTTTATTTTTGTTTATAATTATGTTATTATGCAAAATCTTTATTACTTTCCAATAATTGTGCTACAGTCATAACTCAAACTATATTGTATCAGATTATATAAACATCTTATTAATGCCTGAAATGAGTGAATTATACTGTACAATATCTGCATATACAGCGGGGGAGATAAGTATTGAACGTCACCCTTTTTCTCAGAAAAAGGAAAAAAGAAATCCATATATGCAAAGAAAACAAATCTGGTTCACAAATTAAGTTAAGCATAATAAAATTACGATGGGAAAATGTATTGAACACATGAAGAAAGGGAGGTGTAGAAAGGCAGTGAAAGCCCAGACAGCAGCTGAAATCTCTCAGTAGTTCTTCAGCAACCCTCTGCCCTTCCTCAGTGTAAATGAACAGCTGCTTCAGTCCAACATCTACAGTTGTAATCATTGTTATTCAACCCCCTGAATTATTAGCCCCCTGTTTATTTTTTCCATCCAATTTCTGTTTAACAGAGAGAAGATTTTTTCAACACATTTCTAAACATAATAGTTTTAATAACTCATCTCTAATAACTGATTTATTTTATCTTTGCCATGATGACAGTAAATAATATTTGACTAGATATTTTTCAAGACACTTCTGTACAGCTTAAAGTGACATTTAAAGGCTTAACTAGGTTAATTAGGTTAACTAGGCAGGTTAGGGTAATTAGGCAAGGTATTGTATAACGATGGCGATGACGACTATCGAAAAAAATATATAGCTTAAAGGGGCTAATAATTTTGACCTTATTATTTATTTATTTTTTTAATTATTTAAATTTAATTATAGCCCAAATAAAACAAATAAGACTTTCTCTAGAAGAAAAAATATTATCAGACATACTGTGAAAATTTCCTTGCTCTGTTAAACATCATTTGGGAAATATTTTAAAAAGAAAAAAAATCATAGGGGGTTGAATAACAATGATTGCAACTATACGTTAGCAGGATGATGAAGATGATACCAGGGTGGACATTTCAGCAAGTCAATGACCGAAAAACACAGCCAAGGAAACTCTCAGATGCTTTCAGAGAAAGAAAATCAAGCTGTAGAATGGCCCAGCCAATCACCTGACTTGAATCCAATAGAAAATACTAAATAAAGATCAGATTTGTTAGACGAGACCTACAGAACAATCAAGATTTTGACACTCTGTTGAAGTCTGTGAAAAAAAATCACACCTGAGCGATGATTGTGACTTCATTCTCCATATGAGAAATGTCTTTAAGCTGCTGTCACCTAAAAGGTCTTTTAAATTAAGTATTAAATACGTTTCAGTAGTTCAGCACTTTCTTCTCGTCTCATTCCATTGTTATTGCACATAACTCGTTTTTCAGATTTTTTTTTCTTTTGTTTTATTTTTATGTTTGTATTGTTTGGGTTTTTACCAAAATCTGGTTCAATTCCATGTCAACAGCTCCTTCAGAAACATTATTCCCAGGAAAAAGACATGACGTGTTCAATACTTATTTTCCCCGCTGTACCTCAATTAATACACTTGGGAAATTCTTGGAAATTTAAATTTACACTTGAAGCAAACAAACTCTGATTAGTAATTATATTATTTTCTACATTTATGAGAAACCTTAAATTGAATTACCCACAATGACCTGGACATTAAATATGCAATAATAATAATAATTTATGTTTATATATAAATAATAGTTCTGAACAAATATTATTTGCATCCAAAATAAAAGTTTGTTTTGACATAATATGCATGTGTGTACTGTGCATATTTATGTATATATAAATACACACGTGCATGCATATATTTGAGAAAATGCTCATTTATATTCAGATATAAAATATATATGTAAATTATACAAATGATATGTAAATTTAAATATCTCTGACAAATGTTTGGTATATTTTTGTTTCTATCTATGTGTGTGTGTGTGTGTGTGTGTGTGTGTGTGTGTGTGTGTGTGTGTGTGTGTGTGTGTGTGTGTACCACATGTACATAATAAATACATTTAATACACATTATGTCAATACAAACTTTTATTTTGGATGCGGTAAAGCACTAATAAACAAATCTGTTGTGCATTTTGACTGTTTTTTGTTCCCCTATTAAACTTGTGCAGTTTTTAGAAAATGTTTGTGTCTTTTGGATTAAAACAGGCCCACATGTGTTATGAGAATTAGACAAGATATAGTCAAATCTTTGGATGCCAAACGCCAGCATTGACAGTTATGAATGTTGCGCAGATATAAATCTGTCATCTGTGTTGATGAGTGCTGACAGAAGACGTTGAATCTGAGTGGAAACACTGAGGTTGTTTTGGAATGGCAGTAATGCAGCGACAGCTTCATATATTTCTCTCTTATCAAGATGTTGTTGAGGCATGTCGAGGTGCTTCATGCAGAGTCTTGTGTTTCCTTTGGCAGACTTGATTATTATTGATTTTTTTTCCCCTGTTATGCAGCTGAATATTACAAGTTTGACATAATGTGAACCGCCTTCCAACACAATAGTACAAATATTAAAAATAGTAGTACAGATATCTGTTTTATTTAAAAATGTTTGTTGTTCAGAAATTATTTATATATAAAAAAATTAAAAGCTGCTTTTATTCTAGCTGAAATAAAACAAATAAGACTTTTTCCAGAAGAAAAAAATATTATCAGACATACAGTGAAAATTTCCTTGCTCTGTTAAACATCATTTGGGAAATTTTTAAGAAAGAAAGAAAAAATACATAGGGGGTTGAATAACAATGATTGCAACATCTATATTAGCAGGATGATAAAAATGACACCAGGGTGGACATTTCAGCAAGACAATGATCCAAAACTCAGCTGAGCTGACTCTCAGATGCTTTCAGAGAAAGAAAATCAAGCTGTAGAATGGCCCAGCCAGTCACCTGACTTAAATCCAATAGAAAATACAAAACAAAGATCAGATTTGTTAGACGAGACCCACAGAACCATCAAGATTTGAACACTGTTGAAGTCTGTGGAAGAAAATCACACCTGAGCAAAGCATATGACTTCATTCTCCAAATGAAAGGCGTCTTTAAGCTGCCATCATATATATTTCAGAAAATGCTTATTTATATTCAGATATAAAATATATATGTAAATTATACAAATTTAAATATCTCAGAAACAAAAATATATCAAACATTTTTGTCACAATGTATGTGTGTGTATCACATGTACATAATAAATATATTTAATACACATATATTATGTCAAAACAAACTTTTATTTTAGATTTTGTCTCTCTAGATGACACAAATGCATGTTAGTTTGCATTGAGTTGCTCTCAGCAGTTTTTTTTATTCAACATGCTATAAAAATGATCCAAATAAACATTTCTTAACTCTTCAGTCAATCAATCAATCAACCTTTATTTATATAGCACCTTACTACAGCCAATTTTGACCAAAGTGCTTTACACCATTCGTTACCTTAGTGCCATTATTCATGGGTGGCCACAGCGGAATGAACCACCAACTTATCTAGCATATGTTTTACACAGCGGATGCCCTTCCAGCTGCAACCCAGTACAGGAAAACATCGATTCCCACACCAATGCACTACAGCCAATTTAGTTTATTCAATTCACCTATAACTGTTTGGGAAGCCGGAGCACCCGAAGGAAACCCACGCCAAGACTGGGGGAACATGCAAACTCCACACAGAAATGCCAACTGGCCCAGCCGGGACTTGAACCCGAGACCTTCCTGCTGTGAGGCAACAGTGCTAACCACTGAGCCATTATGTCACCTGCTTTACACCAGTAAAAACAAATTATACAACACAACTGAAAAGCAGACAATGCACAACAATACCAGAGATATCAGTAAAATACAACATTAAACAGAGAGAAGTGTCAGTGCTATGCTTTAAATGCCAAATTTTAATGGCTTTTAATTAAGTGAAGTTTCATAAACTAATTTCGAGAGGAGCACGTGATGTGATTGAGCACGACTGGCCGCTCATCTGTAATCAGTAATAATCCAATCAGGGCGATCTTAGTTTACTATAAATGGATGATTTTCTTCCTACTGCTCTATCTTTGTTTGGAAGAATTCCCCCTTCCACCCCATCTCCTCCTTTTCTAAAGGGGGAGCTCTCGAGACCTACCTGATCTCGGATCTCCTGATATGCTTATTGACTGGGCGGGAGCCCTGGGCTCAAATATCTCCGAGCTCAGGGTTCTCTCCCGGGACAGCATGCCAAACCTGCTTTATACGCCAAGCATATCTAAGTGGGAACTCTTGAAAGTAAAAATGGCTTTTAATGTATTTTTTTTCCAACTCTTGTGAAGTTTAACCATTGATTATTGGTATTCATTGTCTAAAAAAGGAATCTAAAAATTGTTTTTTATTTTCAAAAAAGAAAATAATTCGCAAATGGCATTTATGGCTGCACAATATGCTTTCAGCATCGATATCGCAATATGTGAATCTGCAATAGTCACAGGGGATCTGGAATGTCAACATTTACATATTTTACATTTCATTACACAATATCTCTTCCTCAATGTTGTTAGACTTTCCCAAAAACCATTAAGCGCTGTTTATTTCATTTTCACCATTTTAATCTGTGCTGTTTACTTTATTTTGTCTATTTTTGGATAATTGTTTTGATATTTTATGCAGATGCACGATCATTTCAATTCTTTACAAATAGTTTCCTCTTTACAAATTCCTCCTGAGAAATTATATTAAATTATTCATTTTCTTTTCGGCTTAGTCGAGAGAGAGAGAGAGAGAGAGAGAGAGAGAGAGAGAGAGCAGCCTTTACCTCAGCGGCTGCACATGGCTCCTAAATAGCATAAAAGTAAGAAATAGTGGATTTCCTCTCATTTAACATCCTTTTTAAAATAACTTTATAAACAGTTTTAAGCTGTTTAAAATGTCCAAGTTTTACTACATTTCTAAACGCATTCAGCTTTCAAAAACATTAGAGGTGTTTTCAATGATGTCACTTTTTTAATGAGCTACTATCTTCTGACAGTGACATGCAGTTCATTATCACCTTAACATCATATCAGCACACATGAAGACCTCGCTCTGAACTTTCGCATTGCAGTTTCTCAGTTAATGCATTTTGCTTTCACAACACACTTTACAAGAAGGCGCAAAAGTTCCCAGTAAAGTCCTAAATGACTAAGAGAATGCAGAAAACACCACCCACAGTTCACTCTACATTAGCTGCACTTCACTGCTTTCCTACATAAAGCATGAGAACACATTGTTGCATTTGAAGGGAACTAACAAGCAATTCACAGCTTGAATATTTATATATATATTTAAATATTTAGGAAAAATTAGGGTCCAGAGTGCATAATTCCATTTATTCTATAGTTATCAAACCTAAAGACGTTGTTCAGATGATGTGTTTCACGTCATTTGTCAGGTTTTTGTCCTCAGACTACTCCTGTGTGTACTAGTTATATTATGCATCTTTTCCAAATTCTTCTGTTTTGTTTCATTGGATTTCCTACATTTCTTTAAGAGATGGAGGTAAGTGGTTGTAAACAATTTATATGGGCTGAATTTAAACAAATTACATATAGTAATGTTCAACATAATTTGTTTGTTTAAATTCAGCTTATATACATTTTTCAACAATTTGCAATGGACCATTTTTTTCAGTGTACACTCTCAGAAATAAAGATACAGGGGCTGTTACTGGGGCAGTACCATTTTAAAAGATACATATTTATACCCAAATAGTCCACAGTGGTACCTAAAAGGTGCATAATAGTTTCCAAATGTACCTAAAAAGTACCTTTGAGGTACCATTATGGACCCTTCGGGTACAAATATGTACCTTTTTGGAAAGGTACTGCCCCAGTGACAGCTCCTGTACCTTTATTTCTGAGAGTGTAGGTTATTGACCTTATTCTTGAAGTACGAGCGGGCGCAGCCATTGGAATCATTTTGGCTCGTATCTTCTGGTCTCATTCACTTCCATTGATTTCTAGACATTAAAAAGTGGCTTGTTACGCTGCTTCATGTTGCAAACTGATATTTTCTTATTGTATTTTTCTACTTTTTATGTATATAAACACACTTATAGTATATATAGTATATAGTATATATATATATATATATATATATATATATATATATATATATATATATATATATAGATAGCAAGCGGTTTGACCATTTTGTGCTGTTTATTATCACAAGTCATTTCTCCCATAAGCAACTGAACTGAGCAACTACTTCCACCTGGGGATACTCATCCCAAGGCCCCTAGAGACTAGGCAGCGCCATTGATGCGATCCAAGACCTGTGAAGAGATGATCCTAAGGTTTCCATAATCCTGGACCAGGCCGTATCCAGAGCTGATGCTGTGGTGGTCATGGAGGAATGGAATCCATGAGACTGATTGCTGAAAGACCACAGTACAAACGAGTCTCAGCATTGATCCTGTGACCTCCCGCCGGTGCCCTACTCACACCTGCAGCTTCTCTACGATGGACGTCCAGCTTCTCCAACCTCCGGCACCTAGACTGTAGCTCCACACACGATGTTCGACAAGAAGAATAATGGTTGTGTCTAACAGAGCCTGGTTTCTCTCAAGGCTTTTTTTCCCTTCACTTCGTCAAGCTGCATGGAGCTGCCCTTCGATGGATTTGCTCTTCAGTGTTTGGACTTTCAGCAGTGAAATTTAAACCATACTGAACTGAAGTAAACTGAACCGAACTTCAACTCTGAAATCTGAACTTTACTAGAACTACAGTGCTTTGACACAATCTACATTGCAAAAAGTGCTATATAAATAAACATGAATTAAATTGAATCGTTCTAAAACAATCGCAAAAACGGGCGCTCTTCTGGATTAAAGAATAGGGTCAATATAACTGATAAATATTCAGTGTAGAGATATGGAACTCAATAAAAACTTGCCAGAACTGTCAGTGTAAGTGGTTAGCACGTCGACATATGGTGCAGTAGCATATCAGGGTGTCCCGAGTTTGAATCCCGGCTTGAGAACATTTCCCAACCCTACACCTCTCTCTCTCTCCAACTTTGCTCCCTGTCTCATTACTGTCCTGTCTAAAAAAGGCAAAAAATAAATCTTTAAAAAAAACTTGATGGAACTACTTTAGCTGTTTGTTAATATGAAAATAACTGCAGATCTGAGAATGTTCTTCAGCCCATCAGAATCAAGCATTCAACATACACAATGTACATAGTATGGCTGCATGAAACTGGAAGGATTTGCAATGTTGTCGTTGAATATTATGATAACGATATTTGTTCCGATAAAATATTTCCTAGAAAATTTGTATTTTTATTTGCTATGTTTTTAAATCATTTATGTATTTAATGATATTAAAATAAACAAGTTTAATACATTTAACTAATTCTAATTAAGAAAAAACTGTCAATGTGCAAACATTTAGGCAGCGTCAGAAACCACATCCTTCCATACTATACAGTACGCTAAAATCAGTATGCGAGCCGAGTAGTATGTGCGAATTCATAGAATTCGAAAATCAGTATGCGAGAAGTACCCGGATGACTTACTACTTCCGGCGAGATTCTGAAGTGTGCATCCTGTGCATGCTGCGCTATCCCATGATGCCCTGCGAGAGAATTCTTGAATGGGAGCAAAGAGCATAGAATCACCAAGAGGCAACACTCTAGTGCGATTTATAAAACAGCCACTAGATGGCGCGGCGGCCATTTTGGAATGAAAATTCCAATAGAACAACAGCATATTATAAGTCTGTAAAATAAACTATTAAAAGTGCTGATTATTGTCATAGTAGGTGTTGTATTGTCGTCGTTCAGGTTGTATCTCAGCTTTAATGCGCTTCTAAAATAAATACATAAAAAACAAAACAGCTTCCTTTAAGTCTGTCTGTTGTCTGACGGAGCTGAGGGAGGAGATTAAGGCACGCAGAAAGGCACGTAGAAATGGTGGGCGGGGAGGACTAGCCTTAAAGGTGCAGTACAACAAAACAAAAATGAATAAAATAGAATCTTGCAAAAGGTATAATGAAAAATCTGATGGGTGTTTTGAGCTGAAACTTTACAGACACATTCTGGAGACGCAAAACACTTATATTAAATCTGAAAAAAGGGCTAACCTAGGTGCCCTTTAAATTCAAATGCAGTACCTACTGGGTAGTAGGTGGTTTCGGACCCAGTTCTAGTCTTTAAAACACTATGAATGAGTGAAAGGCTCAGCAGATATTCGGACGCTGACTCTGGGTTTCCCCCACAGTCCAAAGACATGCACTATAGGTGAATTGAATGAACTAAATTGGCCGTAGTTTATGAGTGTGTGTGAATAAGTGTGTATGGTTGTTTCCCAGTACTTGGTTGCGGATGGAAGGGCATCCGCTCGGTAAAACAGATGCTGGAATAGTAGGCGGTTCATTCCGCTTTGGCGACCTCTGAAATAGAAACTAAGCCGAAGGAAAATAAATGAATATTATTGCGATAACAATAATTATAGCAGCTATATTGTGCAGCTTTAACCCATAGTATTAAATATCATATGATTATTTAAAGTAGATTGGATGAGCGCCTCAACATGTGACTCACGCTGACACAGTAACCTGAACCCGTCTATTAGAGATTAATAACAGCCATGTGTAAATGAGTGATGCATCTTTAGAAGAGGTGCGAGACGAAAAGGCACAGAGTCAGATTTCTGGCATCCTATCCCTGTGTGTGTGTTTATTTAAATGACACTCCCTCGCCAGTAACCAAACTACTCACTCGACATAAAATCACACATTCAAATAAGAATGAATTGATTTATTGAGGATAAACCACAGTTGATGTTGAGTACATAATGACTTTGTGTTGTTTGTGCGTGGTGTCATTCCAGAGAAGGTGCTCAAATAGTTTTTTCTGTTTGTTGGTCTCCTCTGTGTTTGTTTTAGGATTACAGATGCACTTTCACAGAGACAAAACATCCCAGCTGCTTTTTGTGTCCTGAAGTTGAATGTAGTTTTCAGTCATGTGACTTGCAGGGTAAAACAGGATGAAACTGCAGATTGTCAAGTTTCTGTTTCGTTTTAAGCCGCAAATGTTTAGATTGCTCTTAAATGTAGTTGTTTAAATATATGTGGATGAACGGTAAAAAAAAATGCTTGATTGTTTTAACCCAACATTGGGTCAAATATGGATGGTTATTTTTCCAATTCAGTTTAGAATCACCTTTTTTAACTGTTAAATTTGTCCATATTAAACCAAACAATTGTGTTAAAAACCCAGCATATACGCTCACCGGCCACTTTATTAGGTACACTTTACGAGCACAGGGTTGGAAACCCCTTTTGCCTTCAGGACTGCCTTAATCCTTCGTGGCATAGATTCAACAAGATAATAGAAATATTTAGAGATTTTGCTCCATATTGACATGATAGCATCACGCAGATTTGTCAGCTGCACATTCATGATGCGAATCTCCCCTTCCACCACATCCCAAAGGTGCTCTATTGGATTGAGCTCTGGTGACTGTGGAGGCCATTTGAGTACAGTGAACTCATTGTCATGCTCAAGAAACCAGTCTGAGATGATTCACTCTTGATGACATGGCGCGTTATCTTGCTGGAAGTAGCTGTCAGAAGATGGGTACATTGTGGTCATAAAGGGATAGACATGGTCAGCAACAATACTCAGGTAGGCTGTGGTATTGACACGATGCTCAATTGGATTGGTTGCATACCTCGGTTGTAACGAGTGGTTATTTGAGTTACTGTTGGCTTTCTATTAAGTTATGTTCCTCATAGCAAGAAGGTCGCTGGTTTGAGTCCAGGGCCAGTTCTGTGTGGCGTTTGTATGTTCTCCCTGTGTTGGCGTGGGTTTCCTGCGGGTGCTCCAGTTTCCCTCACAGTCCAAAGACATGCGCTATAGGTGACTTAGATGAACTAAATTGTTCGTAGTGTACGAGTATGAGTGTGTGAGGGTGTTTCCTAATATTGGGTTGCGGCTGGAAGGGCATCCACTGTGTAAAACATATTCCGAAATAGTTGGCAGTTCATTCCACTGTGGCATCCTCTGAAATGGAGACTAAGCCGAAGGAAAATGAATGAATGAATGAATGAATGTTAAAGAGATAGTTCACCCAAAAATACAAATCTGTCATCTTATAAAGGACGATATACTGAAGAATTTGGGGAGAAAACAACCACTGACCTGCATTGTATTTTGTTGTTCCACTCCCTACTATGAATATCAATGGCTGCTTTTTAAAAATATTCTTCAGAATATATTGCTTTGTGTTCAACAAAAGAAAACAATATATATATATATATATATATATATATATATATATATATATATATATATATATATATATATATATATATATATATATATATATATATATATATATATATATATATATATATATAAGAAATTTAGAAATTAAATTTTTGGGACTAAATATATAATTTCTGATTTGAAGTGTGTGAACACACCTCTAAAATCACTGCCTTACTACTAAACACAAGCCTAGTAAGACTGATTGGCAGCCAATGGAGGAAGTCCTTACTTTGCCCTCCTCCTGGTGGGCGTTTCTATAAAGATGTGACGTCTTGTGAAAACTGTGAATCAGGAGCCGAATGAACAGCTTTACAGTCAGTTCATAAAGCACTCCTCAATCTCCCTCAAATCTACTGATTTTCCCTCGACATTAACCTCAGCTGTTCAGAAATGAGGTCAGAAGAGAACCTGTTTTCATCTTCATTTAGCAGCAATAGTGAGTTATCTCGAAGAGGTATCGGTCTGTGCACTCATTTCACCCGAACATGTCCTGGGACGCGTAGGTCATGTAGAGGAAGCCGTCGGGATCTCTGAATTGCGAATAAACTTCTCCCATACTGGCAGACAAACACGACATGTTCTTTCCTGAGACCAGCAGGTACAGAGCTTGAGATGCTTCAAGCACGATCTTACTTCTGAAAGAGAAAGACAGAAAACTGGTGAAAATAACATCTGGAAAGTGGCTGAAAGTTCATTCAAGCATCCGCCGAGCTCTGAAATGTGTGATTCAAACTGGAATATTAAACATTTGTGAATAAAGCACCACTTAAAGGCGTGGTACAGTGGGTCAGTGGTTAGCACTGCCACCTCAAAGCAAAAAGGTCGCTGGTTCAAGTCTGGGCTGGGCCAGGTGGCATTTTTGTGTGGAGTTTTCATGTTCTCCCCGTGTTGGCGTGGGTTTCCTCTGGGTGCTCTGATTTTCCCTACAGTCCAAAGACACCACTTGGATAATCTAAATTGGCTATAGTGTATGTGTGTGAATGTGAGAGTGTATGAATGTTTCCCAGTACTGGGTTGCAGCTGGAAAGGCATCCGCTGTGTAAAACATAAGCTGGATAACTTGGGGGTGCATTTCGGCTATGGTGACCCCTGAGGAATAAAGTAACTAAGCCGAAGGAAAATGGGTATCACTTTATTTTGATGGTTACTTTAATGCATTTAGTTGAATTTAAGTTAAATTGCACCTACATGCCAACTAATGCAAATTAGATTATAAATAGACTGTTAGGTTGGGGTTAGGGTTAGTGTAAGTTGACATGTACTTGCAAAGTTTCTTATAGTCAGTTAAATGTCTGTTGAAGGAGCAGTATCAGCTGATATTATGCAGACAGTCTACTAATACTCAAATGAAAATTAATTGGCATGTAGTTGCAATGCAACTTTGTCAACAAAATGTGCAATAGGGACCATCAAAACAAAGTCTTACCAGAAAATGAACGAATAAATCATTATTTATGTTTTCATACAAAGAAGCAAATTAGATTCATGCACAAATAGAATATAAAATATTAGTCAATAAAGCACTGTTTGCATTGTGAAAACAAAACTGTCAGAGTTTGGTTAGCAGTACTAATGTTTTAGGGTTTATAAGCAAAAAATACATGTTATATGCTTAAATATTTGCATTCATAAAAATAGGTGGATGGAAACATGGCTAATTCTCTGCTGCATATCGAAGACACAAACACTGTGGTCTTTTATAATGGAAAGAGAAGGAGAGTTTACACACCTGAGCAGACTGACGAACTGTCCTAATGTCAGCTCATTTGGGACTAGAAATTTGGATTTGTCCAACAAGGGAAGCTTCTTCTCTCGAAGGTATCGCTCCACTATTACCTACAACACAAAAACACATGATTTATGCATTTTAAAAAATTGTGAAATCTTTGTAAAAATAGTTGTGATATATTAAAAAAAGCATCTTACCGGTAATTTGTTGGGGAACTTAGAGCGAATAGTGCACACTTCATCCTTTCTTGTTGCTGCATTGGAAAAACAAACAGATTTGACTCAGAATGCAAAATAGTTTGTTGTTGAAATTAATATAAAGTAATTAGTACTTTTTTTGTTGCTGCATATTGTACAATTAAACAGTCTTTGTCTGATGCGCAGATGAAAGAATGATCTTTTTAAAGTAAATTAGTTTTCATTAAAATTAAAATCTTTTTCTGTTCTGCTCCCCTGGAAGAGCTTTATTACTGTTTTTCTGACAAAACAACATAACATTCATTCATTTTCCTTCAGCTTAGTCCTGTTATTATTCAGGGGTCGCCACAGCAGAATGAACCAACAACTTATCCAGCATATGGTTTGCACAGCATATGCCCTTCGAGTCGCAGCGAAACCCAATACTGGGAAACATCCATACACTCTAATTCACACACATCCACTACGGCCAGTTTAGTTCATTCAATTCCCCTATAGTGCATGTGTTTGGACTGTGGGGGAAACCGGAGCACCCGGAGGAAACCCACGCCAACACGGGAGAACATGCAAACTCCACACAGAAATGCCAACTGACCCAGCCGGGGCTTGAGGCAGCAACTTTCTTGCTGTGAGGCAACAGTGCTAACCACTGGGACACCGGCCATTGGATTTTTTACAATTATAAATATTTCATACATGTTAGAGAAACACAATGCAATTATGACAACAAAAAGAACAATATAAACAAATTAGTGTATATATCAATAGTGTAATATTAATACAAAGGAGGAAGTTGAATATCACATTCACATTATATAACAACTATGTGGCTTTTTAATGTGATAAAATAAACATTGCCAACAGTGTTCGCCTCCTTAAAGATTTAAAGTAAAGTCATGACCTACCCAGGCACTTCCTTTGCTTGAAAGGCATTACTTCCATGGATTTCTCGTAGGGAGGCATTTTTAGTAAGTGTGTCTTGAGTCCTGATTCTGAAGAGGCTGAGCCCGGCGGGGGAAGGATGTCTCGAATGCCTGCCTTCAGCTCGCGAAACCCGGCCTTTATACCGTCTGCGTGTGTGAAGGCGGAGGACAGACTGAGGTGTGAAAAAATGAGAAGAGCTCGCTCGTAATTAAAGACCTTGCGACGATATTAGGATATTAAGCGTTATATAAGCCCTTCAGAACCTTTTCAGAGCCCCTCGGATCATTAATGAAGCGGTCGTCGGACAGGAGCACAACATTCAGCGTTATTTTCTAACGGGAGTGTCACTGACAGCTTAATTATGAGTCGCGGCTTCAGTTTGTGTAACGCCACCGACGTGACAGACGTGAGAAACGGTTTGGGAGTTCACTGAACTCAAGTAGGCTAATGGGACAAACACAAGCGTATGTGCTGCGTATTTATGTCACGTGTGTGTGACGCGCTGATTATCCAAAATATATTTTTTTCATCGTTAAAAGGTGCCGTGAAATTTAAATAAAACATTTTAGATTCAGTTTAGTCTCTTAGTCTTAAGGATATCTATAATCTTGTGTGCTCCAAAACAGTCAAATTCGCGTTTAGAACATACACTCGGCCACTTTATTAGATCTGTCCAGCTGCTCGTTAACGCACATTTCTATTCAGCCAAACACATGGCAGCAACTCAATGCATGTAGACATGATCAAGGCGATCTGCTGTAGTTCAAACTGAGCATCAGAATGAGGAAGAAAAGTTATTTAAGTGACTTTGAACGTGACATGATTGTTGGTGCCAGACCATATTTCAGAAACTGCTGATCTATGGGTATTTTCACGCACAACCATCTATAGGGTTTATAGAGAATGGTCAGAAAAAGAGAAAATATCCATTGAGTGGCAGTTCTGTGGGCGCAAATACCTTGTTGATGCCAGAGGTCAAGACTGGTTGAGGACAGACTGTTTGGAGCTGATAGAAAGGCAACAGTAACTCAAATAACTACTCGTTTCAACCGAGATATGCAGAAGAGCATCTCTGAATGCACAGCACGTCCAACCTTGGGGCGGATGGGCTACAGCAGCGGGTGCCACTCCTGTCAGCTAAGAACAGGAAATTGAAGCCGCAATTGGCACAGGCTCACCAAAATTGGACAATAGAAGATTGGAAAAACATTGCCTGGTCCGCTGAGTCTCGATTTCTGCTGCGACATTTGGATGGTAGGGTCAGAACTTGGCATCAACAACATGAAAGCATGGATCCATCCTGCCTTGTATCAAGGGTTCAGGCTGGTGGTGGTTGTGTAATGGTGTGGAGGATATTTTCTTGGCACACTTTGGGCCCATTAGTACCAATTGAGCATCATGTCAACACCATAGCCTACCTGAGTATTGTTGCTGACCATGTCCATCCCTTTATGACCACAGTGTACCCATCTTCTGATGGCTACCTCCAGCAGGATAACACACCATGTCATAAAGCGTGAATATTCTCAGACTGGTTTCTTGAACATAACAATGAGTTCAATGTACTCAAATGGTCTCCACAGTCACCAGAGCTCAATCCAATAGAGCACCTTTGGGATGTGGTGGCGGGAGATTGGCATCATGTATGTGCAGCTGACAAATCTTAATAATTAATAATTAATTAATCGGTACAATTTAATCTGCCAAAACCGTTTTTTTTTTCATTATCTTCAATTAAAATCTGACCATTTTCTTTTCTTTTGAGTGATTTTTGTTCTGAGATCCCTAGCCGGAATTATCCTCAGTATCCTCAGCTGTCAATTTTAGGTTAAAAATGCTTTTGGCGACTGGCAAATTAAAAAAGAAATGCCGGCAGGGAAAGAGTTAACAGCACTGAAGCCTATTGTCTGCACAAAAATGATCTTCCTTTATGTTCAGAGCAGGAAAAAGAAAACTGGGATGACCTGAGGGCGAGTGAATGATGACATACTCTTAGATGACTGAGAACTAAACACAATGAGGTTAGTATGATGTTACAGACTCCCAACTTGCCAAGCGCCTCAGAGTTTGGAACAAAAGCCAGTTTTTGACTTCACCCGAGGCTCATCAACATGCCCCCATTCTCAATCAGGTCAGGCTGATATGAAATAAACAGTGTACGCTGTGTGCCCGATGGACATGCATATATGAAATAATAACAAGGCCAAGATGACAATAGTGTGTGACATACTGTGAGGGTAAACAAAATGCTTTGAGCCCTCACTGGCTTAGACTAGTTTTGCCTGAAAGCTTAGCTAACTTCAAAACAGGCTGAACATTTCAACATGGATTTTGAATAGAAGTTTACCAATATATATAATATGAGCCGATTGAATGCTTGATTGGCTGATGAATATTTTTTGTTTTGTTTTAATAAGTAATTTCTAATAATAATTTCTTTTGTGTTTGTCATGATGACAGTACATAATATTTGACTTGCTATTTTGTGAGATGCTATATTCAGCTCAAAGTCAGATTTAAATGCTTAACTAGGTTTATTAGGTTAACTAGATGAGGTTAATTGGACCGCTTTGTTTTATCAATCAAAAAAATAATAATTTCTGATGGGGCTTATAATATTGAACCTATATATTTCCCAGTAAAAAGTACTTTTAGGTCAGTCAGACTAAAAGAAATTGTAATAGTTTTACCTTCAGTCTATCCAACATGCATATATGAGACATACAATTGGTTATTGACTTTGTGTCAGAGTTTACTGGTGATTATAAGAAATCTTTTTTATTTGTGTTTTATTTTTATTGGGTTTTAACAATACAATCGTATTAATAACCACAACACTGGAATACATCAAGTAGAATAACAAACAAGGAAATAAATAAAATAAAAGGTCAGTTGGCAGTTCTGTGTGGAGTTTGCATGTTCTCCCCGTATTGGCGTGGGTGCTTTGGTTTCCCCCACAAGTCCAAAGACATGCAGTACAGGTTAACTGGGTAAGCTAAAATTGTCCGTAGTGTATGTGTGTGAATGAGAGTGGTTGTTTCCCAGTGATGGGTTGCAGCTGGAAGGGTATCTGCTGCATAAAACATGTGCTGGTTTAGTTAGCAGTTCATTCCGCTGTGGTGACCCCAGATTAATGAAGGGAGTAAGCTGAAAAGAAAATAAATGAATGAATTAACTGTTACTGCATATAACAACATGTATCAACTGTACCCACTTTATCTATCTATCTATCTATCTATCTATCTATCTATCTATCTATCTATCTATCTATCTATCTATCTATCTATCTATCTATCTATCTATCTATCTATCTATCTATCTATCTATCTATCTATCTATCTATCTATATATATATATATATATATATATATATATATATACACATACATAATACTTTTATGAAATTATGTTATTACGGAGAAAGTCAGAATGTGCGAATATAAAACCAACTTTACCTCTGTGTATGTTCTAATACCCTGCCGTACAGATGTAGTTCGCTGTCAGTTTTCTGTCAGAATGCAGTTGTGTTGCTTGTTGATGATTACTCAGGCCTTGTACAGTTCCGTCTTCTTGTCTTTGGCTAGGCAGAACCTCGGTTTTTAGCACTACGAAGTTTTGAATCTGGTAATCATGGAAAATTATTTCTTGCACATGACCACACAGAACAACATTGTTGGCATCCAAAGACTTGTAGGCCTTTAACTTCTCTCTTGTAAAATCACTTGGAGGTTCAATGAGATTGTATATTTCGGGCTGGATGCTTGGTCATTTCGTCTTGTCCAATATCCATTGGGAACGTGCTATCACAAATGGATCTGTCTGACAAACGTCGCTCACTTTAACGTTAATTTTGCTGAATCACTGTGTTTATCACTGGGTGACAAGCTGTTATAATACGCTGAAAGCATTATGTAAATAATATATATATATATATATATATATATATATATATATATATATATATATATATATATATATATATATATATATATATATATATATAAAATATGTAATCAATATATCTTATTTCTAAGACAACTAAAAACTCTGTACCTCATCAGATGTCATTCCCTCGCTGTAATTGCTAGTGCTCCGGGGTTTTTTCTGCCACCTCGCTGTGCGTGCATCCTGAATGTTTACAAACATGGTAATGGTCTATAAAATGACATGGGCTGGTATAGAAAATTTGAGCGGTTTTGCAAAGGAATGCCCACCCCCCTCCAATGCCCCCCCCCTGCCCCCACTTATCGTGTTTTTCAACACCATAAAACCCCCCCTCCCACTTATCGTATTTCTTTACATTTCTATACATTTAAACTTTCTTAAAATACATTAAAAATAAATACAGGCCACAACTGAACACTGAGGATGATCTCTAAGTGGCGGTTTCCAAAATTAAACCAAGAATAGATTTGTGCTGAAAACATTGTGCCCACCAGTCTCATTAGGTGAGGTTCATATTACATTAAACAAATTAATAAATGAATATAAAAATGATATGACTGTGAGACTGCTGCACTTTTTTGTGTTGTCAATATGCTCATGTTTATATAGACCTATTGTTGTGTACGCACAGTGGTGTAAATTAACAAATTACAAATACTCGAACTACTGTAACTGAGTAGTTTTTCTCAGGAGTTGTAATTTACTAAGTAGTTTTAAAAATGTGTGCGTTTACTTTCCCTTAAGTTTATTTTTAGTGCAGTATGGGTACTTTTACTCCACTATTTTCCTTCAGTCACTACTTTATTTTTGTATATTGTATATATTTTGTCACTATTATTGGCTGAGTAAAATATCAGTCTTGCAATTCCTGTCCAATCAAATCCCACATAGAAAGTAAATCACACTGTACTGAAAAACCTGAAAACATGGGCGCTTTATAAATGCAGCAAACCCTATAGGAAGCTTTAAAAGTGTGCAAGATGATGTCCAAAATCTTTACATGCAATGACGCAGAGACTGTTTTGATTGCATGATGAGAAGATAAAGGATGTTTACTGTATGATGACCGAAATCACCAAACAGCCTTAAACAATCATGTTACGTCCCAGGACATATTTTTTCCTGTTGTTTTTCTTTCTTTCTTTCTCTGCTACACCCTAGTAGGAGCTAATGAGCATCACCTGCTGCCACTTATGAACCACTCCGTGATTGGAGGACGAGAAAAGCAATGGGCATTTAAACAGCAGTTCTCCACTAGAACAGTGTGTTTTTGTGCGTGCGTGTTTTGTTTGTATATATTTAGTTTGATTCTTTAAGTATCATTTGTTGATTAGGAGCTTTAAGTTGTTTAAATTCTGTTGATGATGTTGATCATCTGAAATAGCATTTGCCTCGAACTCTTTTTGATTGTAAGTTAATTTTTGTTTTCAATACTACTTTGTTATCCACTCTTTATTCTGTTAATTTGGGATTGGGTTAGTAGGGAGGGGGTGCCATTTTTTTTTCTTTTTGTAACCATTTTCTCCTGTTTAAGTTAGTAAGGGAGTGAGTATTTTTCTTTTCTTTGATAGATTATTCAGTTCTTCCCTTTCTCTCAGTTAGAGAACGTTTGTTTGTTGTTTTGGCTTGAACCCCCTCTTGAAGCCTTTCTTTTGGAACCCTCCCTTAATCCTTTAATAAATATTGTTGATCTTTATTCCAGTTGCATTTTCTTTATCTAGTCTTTTGAGAAGTTGCTCATGTGACCTCATTGCTGACACACACACAAAACGCCGCTAATATTCTGTTGCGTTCCTGTGTCCCCCTAGACAGAGTTGAGGGGAACGTAACAAATCACTAAATGCACTACAGAATGTTACGTTTTCACACGCACGCACGCTCAAATTGCATGTAAACCAGGCATGTCCAAGCTCGGTCCTGGAGGGCCGGTGTCCTGCAAAGTTTAGTTCCAACCCCAATCAGACACACCTGGGCTAGCTAATCAAGCACTTACTAGGCTTTCTAGAAACATCCGTGCAGGTGTGTTGATGCAAGTTGGAGCTAAAATCTGCAGGAGTTTGGACACCCCTGATGTAAACGCTTAAACATTTTACAGCGTAATAGTCACTACTCTTGAGTACTTTCAAAAGGGTCTACTTTTTACTCAGACTTTGAGTAATATTTGCAACAGATACTTTTACTCTACTTGTACTACATTTTTGGGCAAGTAATAGTACTTGAGTATGATTTTTTTTTTATTCTTTCCACCACTGTGTGTGCAACGTTTATATATTTATAATCACCTCCAAGAAATGTGGGGGTTGCAAGTCACTGGCATTGTTATTTTGGGGGTCGAAGGCCAAAAAGTTTGGGAACGCCTGCTCTAGATTGTGGAAAAACATTGTGGTGCAATGTCAAACTGTCTATTTTTAGAGCACAGAGTAACCTTTGCAATGATATACATCAAGCGTAACAGCCAGAAAAGGATCATAACCTATTCATTGTGGAAGGGACATTGTGAAAACGTTTTCCAATATCGTCGGTGTGGAAAGAACACACCGAAGTGTGTCATATCTCACAATAAAAGAGAACGCTAATGCATGAGCAGAGCAAGAATTCCTGCCATTTTTTTATGTGGACGCAAGTTATTTAAGGGATTTCAACTGTACCCATGTCTCAAATGTTCTCAGTCCACCCTTCTATAAAGCAGTTGAATGCTTGATTCTGATTGGCTGATGAACATTCTAAGGCGTGCAGTTTCATTCATTTAATTTTCCTTCAGCTTAGTCCCTTTAGGGGTTGCCACAGCAGTATGATCCGCCAACTTATCCAGCATATGTTTTACGCAGTGGATACACATCTAACTGCAACCCAGAACTGGGAAACATCCATATACTCTCACATTCACACATGCACTCATACACTACGGCCAATTTAGTTCATCCAATTCACCTATAGCGCATGTCTTTGGATTGTAGGGGAAACCGGAGCACCGGGAGGAAATCTATGCCAACATGGGGAGAACATGCAAACTCCACACAGAAATGCCAGCTGACCCAGCCGGGACTTGAACCAGCAACCTTCGTGCTGTGAGGCGACAGTGCTAACCACTGTGCCACCGTCTTGCCAGGTATGCAGTTATTTCTTTTAATAGTACTTAATTAAATAAGAATTTTATTTGTCTTTGCCATGATGACGGTATATAATATTTTATCACATAGTTTGCAAGACACTAGTGTTCAGCCTAAAGTGAGATTTAATAACTTTACTAGGTTCATTACTCACTGGACAACAGTGGTTTGTTTTGTAGCCAATCAAAAAAATATATTTATTAAGAGGCTAATGATATTTCTTATGTAAAAAAAGCTTTTATTTCAGTCAAACAATGTTTTTTTTATTATTATTTTGCCTTCAATCTATCAAATATGCATATCTAAAAACATCTGTTTGTTGACTTTTGTCCAAATTGTGTCAGAGTTTACTGGTGATGATAGGAAATCTTGTTTGTGACCACAGACTGTAAAAACAAATGACGCAGGTTAGGCTGGCAGATACTGTCACCTGCTGGCTAGAACCAGTCTTGGTCGTTTATGTGTTTCAACAATGGACACTCTCGTCGCATAGCAGCCGATACAGGAACATGCTATTTGAAACCAAGCGGATATTTGATCATTGGGAAAAGTACACAAAAGCACACACACACACGTCATTACTCCAGTTAACAAAACACTTGATTTAGGTCATCGCATTTTCCTTTTAGCCTATATTGATGTTAATATGATAAACACAACTTCTTCTAGGAGGAGTTCGTGAGTGAATAAGCGTAACATGTTGTAAAGGCAGACTTGCACGCATCCGCAATACGTCAATAGAGTTTTGACTCGTTTACGTGTGGATATAATCAGACAACAGCCTTGTATAAGGGGATTCGTGGATTCCTGGGGGCCGCAAGGGTGTGCTATAGTTGGTATGTAGAAATGTATGATTGGACAAACGCATAAATATGTAATAATAATAATAATAAATAATCAAACTAACCATTTTATTATAGTATAAACATGTTTAAAAATAAAATAAATTTGATTCGAATAATCTAATTCTAAATTAATTATTATATTATATTATATTATATTATATTATATTATATTATATTATATTATATTATATTATATTATATTATATTATATTATATTAATTCATCATTACATTTGTACAAGTAAGTACAAGACAACGCAATGCATTTTAGGTCTAACCAGGAGTGCAAAAGCAGCAAGTGCAGGATGTAGGTATAAATTATAAAGTGCAATTATAGGAAAAACAATGGTGATATTTACAGATGGGTGTACTCTGAGCATTATATACAGGCTGTATTAGCTGTGAACAGAGATTTACAATAGATGAATATATATACAGGTTGCTGTTATCAATCTGAAGTATGAGATGAACAAAATTACAAATGTATATATGCAGTGGATATGTACAATTCAAGAAAATAAACATATTAATGGGCCTATGATTCAAATAAATTGTACAATTAAAATACTATTTGATTAAACAAAAAAAAAACATTAGTTAGATTGAATAAATACAATTTATAAATAAAATAGGTAAATAAATTACTAGGTAAAAACGAATGTGAATATGAGAGTATATGGATGTTTCCCAATATTGGGTTGCAGCTGGAAGGGCATCTGCTGTGTAAAACATATGTGGGATAAGTTGGCGGTTCATTCCGCTGTGTCGACCCCTGATGGATAAAGGGGCTAAGCTGAAGGAATATGAATGAATTAACATATTAATAGGCTGATGATTCAAATGAATTATACAAATTATAATAAAATAAGATTTGATTAAGCAAAAAAACATACTTGTTAGATTGAATGAGTAGAATTTATTAGGCTACTAGGTAAAAACCCATGAAGTATGAGTTGCAGTAATGTCACTTAATAAATTACTTAAAGATTTAGAAAATAATAACTTAGACATGAATTAAATCATAATTTAGACATGAATTTATATTTTTTTACATGAATTAAATTTAGTATAATATTTATTCAGGGCGACACGGTGGCTCAGTGGTTAGCACTGTCACCTCACAGCAAGAAGGTCACTGGTTCGATTCCCAGCTGGGCCAGTTGGCATTAGTGTGGAGTTTGCATGTTCTCCCTGTGTACAAACACATGCCCTATAGGTGTATAGAATAAACTAAATTGGCCGTAGTGTGTGGATGAGTGTTTATGGGTGTTTTCCAGTACTGGGTAGCAGCTGAAAGGGTGTAAAAAACATATGCTGCCAAAGTTTGCGGTTCATTCCGCTGTGGCGACCCGTGATAAATAGTGACTAAGCTGAAGGAAAATGAATGAATGAATTAAAAACATATTAATAGGCTATTCAAGTAAATTGTACAAATTAAAATAAAATAATATTTGATGAAACTAAAAAACCTACAAGTTAGATTGAATAATTAGAATTTATGAATGAAATAAGTAAATAAATTAGACAACTAGATAAAAACGCGTAAATAAAGTCTGAGTTGCAGTAATGTCATTTAATAATTTACTTAAAGATTTTCTTTTAATGACTTAGACATGAATTAAATAATATTTTTTTACAATAATTAAATTTAGTTTGATATTAATTCAAGTGAAATGTTAATCTTTAATCAAGTAACTATAAAGATACCTTTCACATTTTAATATGGTTGTCCATTCTCATCATATCTGCGGTTCTGTAACCTCATAGCGTCTAAAAGACTGAAACTCGTGAGCTCCACTTCAATAACTATCGGATTCACATTCCTCATTTAAAAAAAACTAGTCAATTCTGTTCGAAAACTTCCCCGACCAATCACCAGCGGGCTTTCTCTCTCTAGCTCCGCCCCATTCCTACTCTTTTCCTCACAGGCAGAGCAGAGCGCGAGTCTGTCGCATATTATTCAATCCACATCATCATCTTCTTCACCATCCTCCTCCTCATCATGAACCGAATGATAGCAGACGTGATGTTTCGAGCCTCTCAAAGAAATGGTTAGAAGATTTAATTAGTAGTGCGAAATAATAAGATCTTCAAAGCATGCTTTGTTGCATGTGCCTTGAAGTTGAGTTGCACCCGTGCTGCATTTTTCTGATACATTGTGGCATTGATACGGACTGTGAATTTTAAGCTGCACTCATGCTGCATTGACAGTCGGTGGTGCTCTGGCTGAAGGCGAGCAGCAGTGAACCCTCCCGTTCACCGGCGACCGCATACCGATTCAGCGCGCACAATGGCCGGACGCCGCGGTTGCGTGAATTCGCTATGGTCGGGGAGCGAGCGGGTGCGTATTGGAGAGCGACTAAAAGCGACTCTGGCCGGGATAATGGAGCTGGATCTCCTCAGGGGTCGACAGCTGGAGATGGTGGACGCGGTACTGGACGCGAATGGACCTCCAGATCACCACGGGGAAGCACCGGAGCGCGCCGCCGAGGATGGCACCGCAACCTCCCGCGGGCAACAGGTCAGTGGGGACGTGGGAATAATATTACCCAACATGTTCCTTGTCATTTGATTTATTTATTTATCTTTTAACTTTGATGTGCGCGTCGAGGTGGATCCCCCGCTGGTGGCACCTGCTCGGGTTGCATGACCTGTACAGGACGCGGCTGTGTTTACATTTCAGAATCACAGCACACACCTTTTTTTTTCTTCTTCTTCTTTAACGTGTGTCAAGGTTGAGTTGGAGTGCACTGCTATTTTAGGCCACTGCACACACAATGCATGTTGATTGCGCCATTGGAAAATACAGACTACCGTATACTAGTGGTATCCTATGGAAATCATGTGGGCTGTGAGTTAGTGTGGGGGCAAGCTGTGCCATTTTGATGAAGTTGGGTGAGGAGAAATGAGACTAAAAATATTCCTAATTAAATGTAAGGATGTATATTGTCTACTATAATAAGACGTGATCTTACAAATATGATCATATATATATATATATATATATATATATATATATATATAAAGAAGAAATGAGACTGAATTATTCCTAATTAAATGTCAGGAGGTTTGCTGTTTACTATAATAGGAGAGGATCCTAGAAATATGATTTGTATATAAAATGGTAGATGTAAAATGTTAAGGATAGGTTGAATCAATGACCAGTGTTAAATATAACATATATATATATATATTAACATAACTAGTTATTTATAAGTTACTCTAATTTGATTGTCTCATTTTGTCAAAACTAGACAAAAGAAAAAGTTTGATATTCATAAAAATGTGTTTATACACTGTAAAATCCTGGGTTTTACACACTTTATCTTTGTGTTAGGACAACATGAAGGAATTAAGTGAACTTATGTGTTTTTATTTACAAATTTAAGTGGATTGAACATAAAACAGTTAAGCTGTCCCCAAAATAATCTCAATAATCGTGCTGTATTAAGTTTTTTTATACAAGTAGTTTGAAGAAACTTTTTTTTTTCAGTGTAGGCTTTTGATTTATTTGTTTGGCAAATAACAGTAACTTTTATTTAAAATATAACCAGTAAGTAGGCCTATATTACTAAAAGATATGATTATTCCCTGAGCCTGCTTACAAAAATAAATGCAAAGAAATACAGCAGACTGTAGAAAACTGTAGAAAACCAGTAAACTTCCAGGAAACATAAGGATATTTCTTTTCCCAAAATCATTAATGTATTGCAATTCTGAAGTCCTTTCTTTTTGGTGGAAATAATCCACAGTTTATTTTTATATATAGGCTGCACGATAGTCTTCCAGCAAGAGAGTCGCTGTTTTGAGTCCTGGCTGGGCCAGTTGGCATTTCTGTGTGGAGTTTGCATGTTCTCCCCGTGTTGGTGTTGGTTTCCTCCGGGTGCTCCGGTTTCCCCCACAGTCCAAAGACATGTGCTGTAGGTGAAGTGGATGAACTAGATTGGCCGTAGTGTATGAGTGTGTGTGTGAATGCAATGCGAGAGTGTATGGGTGTTTCACAGTACTGGGTTGCGGCTGGAAAGGCATCCACTGCGGATAACATATGCTGGATAAGTTGGTGGTTCATTCTGCTGTGGTGACCCCTGATAAATAAGGGACTAAGCCGAAGGAAAAAGAATGAATTTGATATATTTCTAGTCCAAGAATTATCAATAATGAAGCATTTGCAGCCAAAGCTGATATATCCACTGATATATTGTGCATCATTTATTTTTTAAGGAAAAATGCTAGAAAAACTGAATAATGTAGACAAAGTTTGCTTTGATATACATTTTTTTTTCTCTGCCATGTAGAAAATTCATGGTTGGCTTAAAAATGACAAAATATTTTTGCCTAAATTGCATTTTCTTTCCTAGATGTACAACATAAATGTAGGCAACTGCAAACACATAGCTTTTTACAAACACACATCCATGTGACAAATAATGCACTCTTTTATACAGGGAGGCACAATTTACCCACCGACACATCTTACCCCACTATCAGTCCCCGGTCTGTTCATACCAATGTTTGACAACTATATTAATTAGGGGTGTCAAAATTAATTGTTTCTTCAATGTACCGTGCTCAGTGATGGAAAGAGTACTGAAAATTCATACTCAAGTTAAAGTACCATTACTTGCCCAAAATGTAGCGCAAGTAGAGTAAAAGTATTACTCAAAGTATGAGTAAAAAGTGGCCCTTTTAAAACTACTCAACAGGAGTGAGTAGTGAGTATTATGCTTTGAAAAGCTGATGCGTTTACATGCAATCTGTGCATGAGTGTATAAATGTGCCATTTTGTAGTGCCTTCAGTTATTGTTTAAGACTATTTGGTGCTTTGAGTCATCGTACAGTAAACATCCATTACCTTCTCATCAGTGTCTAAACAGTCTCTGGGTAATTGCATGTACAGATTTTAGATATCTTCTTGAAAACTGTTAAAGCTTTTAAATGGTTTGCTGCATTTATAAAGCGCCCATGTCTTGAGGGACTTCAGTATGATGCAGTTTACTTTCTATGTGCGATTTGATTGGAAAGGAATCGCAGAACTGATTGTTTACTCAGCCAATCCCCATACACAAAAATAAAGTAGTGACTGCAGGTTGAAGGAAAGTAGTAGAGTAAAAGTACCGATACAGCACTAAAAATATACTCAAGGGAAAGTAAAAGAACACATTTTTAAAACTACTTAGTAAATTACAATTCCTGGCATAAAATACTCAATTACAGTAATTTGAGTATTTGCAATTCCTTACTTTACACCACTGACTGCAATGCAGATGCGAACAATTCAGTATCGGTTCAGTAATAATCATAACTGGTTATTATGTACTGACGTAATTTATCACATATGCGTTATATGGTGGTAGCTTACTATGGCAAGGGAGGAGACCGCGAGTAATTAAAACACTACAACTACTTAAAAAGCAGATAACTGCACAATTCACTGCTTGTGAGTTTGCTGGACAGTCTTTCACAGACGGAAAGTACATCAGAACCCAACTACGGAGAAAACGAAAGCTGTAAACTCTCTCTCTCACCAGTGTTGGGGAAAGTTAGTTTATAAAGTAGTGCATTACAATTTTGAGTTACTCCCCCCAAAAAGTTACTTATTGCATTACTTAGTTACTTTTTATGGAAAGTAATGTGTTATATTACTTTTGAGTTACTTTTGAGTTACTTTTTCTGACCTGGCTGAGGTTTAATCTCTTTCAAAACTTGCAGATATTTTTTTCTACTTTTTTATTTTATTTTTTCCAACACTGTCTCTGACTCTCTGTGGCTCATTTGACCTTCTGGTGGGTTCCTGAGGTAACTTTTTATCTCCTTTCTCGGCTGTTACAACAATAACCTTACTTGTGGATACGGACAAGAGCATGTCTGCAGAGCAAGTTTTCTCCACCGTGTCGCCGTCTATAATGGTCGCCGCAGTCGTTTAACATCAGTGTCCGTGTCACTGCTTGCTGAACAGCCAGAGTCGCGCTGACCATTAGAGCCAATCGCAGCATTTCCTGTTGAGAGCGTGACCAACCATAGGTGTTTAAGAATTCGCTCAACAACGCTCAAAGCAAGCAGGATGATATTTACATTTGTTTATTTGCTATAAAGGCTCAGGATACATTCAAAAAGAGTGTTTCGTTTGAGCAGGTAAAATTAAAGGTACTGCTAAATTTTAATACAAGAATTATTGTGTTGCTAAGTAAAATATTAAATTCTGTATGGAAAGCATTGTCAGCGCACCGTGATGCACCGAGATATCGATTTGAACTGAATTGATGGCATGATAATCGTAACTGAACTGAACCATGACACCAGTGTAAATTAGCACCCCTAATATTAATAATAATAATAAAGTCCTACAATATAAAATAATCAGAGAGTGCACACCATAAATACAGCAGGTACAGATATAATTTTGTTACAATAGATTTTTTTTCCACGCTGAGTTACAAAAAAACAGCCAATCAGAATCCATTTTGCTTTCAAGAGTTCACACTTAGATATTGTTTGACAACTGTTAGCAGGTTTGGCATGCTGTCCCGGGAGAGAACCCTGAGCTCGGAGATAGGTGAGCCCAGGGCTCCCGCCTGGTCCATAGAGCATATGAGGGGAGTACGAGATCAGGTGGTTCTCGAGAGCTCCCCGTGGTAAAGGAAGAAAGGAGGAGAAGGGGTGGATGGGGGGTTTCTTCGGAAAACGAAGATAAGAGAGTAGTTCTGGTTAGGCTACTTATAGTGAGTTGGGGTTAATCTGATTGGCTAACTAGTGAATGTAGATGAGTGGCCAGCTGCAGTCAATCATATCACGTGCTCCTCTCGAAATTAATTTGTGAAACTTCACTTAAAGAGCGCAATCAGTGAAGGTGGCAGACTGCAAAACCGCATGTTTATAATAAGCAGAATGATGACGTGCAGTTATTGTTCTTTGGTTACAAACTGTTGATGTGTCATGGTGATGTTTTAGTACCGTGGACCCCTAACAGGTGCGGTTCAGATGTGTGTGTGAAATGGGAGAAGGTGGGAAGTGAGTAGGCCTATGTAAGAGACTATAGAAGCACCATTGTGTGTCTTATATAATGGACAGCAATGCCCGCAAATATGAAAGACGTTTAATTGTGGAAAGTAGCTCATCAATTATTTCTCAAGTTCCTCGTTTATTATAGGTCATTTATATAATTATCCAGGCTAGCATCTCTGAGATCAAAGCCATGTGATTAAGAGCCCTCGCTTTCATGGTGCACAAAAGTGTTTTTGCAAATTTCAGAAAGGCTTTTAAAGGACACTTTACAAGTCCAGCGAAACGCATGCATGAGAAGCAGCAATATGTATCATGAGACAAAAAGTATTAGTCATCATCAGGGCAATGTTGTTGGCTCTCCACCTACGCCACTTCCATTTGCATAAACACCACATGGAGAAATGTTTCTGTTGTCGGCGTCACAGATATCACCTCTCCTGCTGCCCGCAGAGGGAGAGATAAAAAGAGCGGATGGAGGGAAACGGACAGAGAGATGGAGAACGGGGGTGTGCCATGAAGAGCGACTGATATGTTAACCCCTCGCTAGGATGGACTGCAGTATCCGGTTGCATCTCTAACATGCATATTAGGGCTGCACCATATTGGAAAAATCTAACATTGCGCTATTTTCTTAGTCTGCGATAGGGCTGCACAATTAATCATTTCAGCATCGATATCGCAATGTGTGCATAGGGCTGTGCAATTCATCGAAAATTCAGTTTCAATTTCGATTTTGGCTTCTAATAATTATGATTAAGCATTAATGGAGATAAACGATTACTGCATCATGTACTTTGATTACTGCAAAGCTCAGTTTCACGTGGAAATGACTAAAAGCATGTGCTGTAATGTAACTTTTGCAGCACGGGATGTGCATAGTTCATCGATATACACTCGAATCATGTTTTTAAAAGCGTGAATGAGACCGCATGCTGTTGTGTGTGTGCGCTCTCAGCCTCAGAGACGAGCACAGCTCACACATCTAACGCCATCTTAATGCGAGCGCTTTAATGGTCAAATACATGCACATTTATGTCAAAACGCGGTGTTTAGTGATTATTCGTATTAACCCTCATTTGTGTAATAAACAATCGACTTGAGAATCAAAAGACATGTGAAAGAGAAACCATTAAACAGAACTGCACTGCTCTTAAAGTGACAGCGCTCAATATTCCTGCTGCTGACTGTTTTTATCATTAATCAAACAACAAAAGGAGAAAACCCCTCACTGCTCTTGACTGAAGGACTTTTGTGGCTACAATTAAGTTTTTTCTTACTGTTAAGATGCTTAAGGCACAATTTGTTTCATATTTTTATTCTATTGTATTTATTTCCCTTTACTTATTTGCAGGGAGGAAAATAACTGCATATATACAGTTGAAGTCAGAGTTATTAGCCCTCCTGAGCTATTAGTGACACTTTTCCCCCAATTTCTGTTTAATGGAAAGAAGATTTATTTGCAATCCATTTCTAAACATAATAGTTTTAATAACTCATTTCTAATAACTGATTTCTTTTATCTTTACTATGATAGCAGCACATAATATTTTACTAGATATTTTTCAAAATACAAGCATTCAGATTAGTGTGATTCAAAGGCTTAATTAGTGTAATTAGGCAAGTCATTGTATAACAGTAGTTTCTTCTGCAGACAATCAAAAATAAATATCGCTTAAGGGGGCTAATAATATCGAGCTATTAATATAGGTTTCAAAGTATTTAAAACTGCTTTTATTCTAGCCGAAACAAAACAAATAAGCCTTTCTCCAGAAGAAAAAAATATTATAGGAAATACTGTGAAAATTTCCCCTGTTAAACATCATTTGGGAAATATTTATATATATAAAAATTCACAGGAGGGCGAATAATTTTTACTTCAGCTGATAGTCGTTTTGAATAATCGTGATTACAATTATGACCAAAATAATGGTGATTATGATTTTTCCCATGATCAAGCAGCCCTACGTAGTGTATGAGTGTGAGAGTGTATGGGTGTTTGCTACTGTAGTGCTGGCTGGAAGGGCATCCGCTGCTTAAAACATGCCGGAATAGTTGGCAGTTCATTTTGCTGTGGTGACCCCTGATAAATAAGGGAATAAGCCAAAGGAAAATGAATGAATGAATCTCTATTAATGGTCTTATGCCTGAATGCTTTTATAATCCTCCTCATACAGTCACAGGCCTTAAAATCACATGCAAACGATAAATTATAATCCAGACTCAACATTGCATATCCTGTGATCATGATCTGGCTATTGCGAATGATCACACTGCGATATCAATGCTGAAACTATATATTGTGCAGCCCTAATGCATATAAGCTTTATTATTGGAATAATGGTATTTTTTTGGGTCTAACGGTTGATTGCTGTTATTCAGTGGCTGAAAAGCTCTTCCTGCTTCCTCACCTTGCCATTATAAAATGACGTTAGTCCATTTCCTGTGTCAATGAGTGAATTGAATGAGTAATTCCTCTGTCAATGGAGCTGATGTGCCAGACTGAATACACATATCATTATATCCATTATGTTATGTCCATTTGCATCATTAGCCTCATATAACGCAGCTCTTCGTCCTCCTTCTGGAATTGATTGGTAGCTGGAGAATGGCCAGCGGACCCTGTGTGAGCCCCGTATCAGGTTTCCCCCATTGTGCAAATGCTTCTTCCAATTCCCATTCCTGGTGAAATGAAATAAATTGCAACTGTATACCAGGATAATGCAGTATAGATTCTGTCTGGATGTGCACATGAACGAATTAGAGACTTTGGGAGGTATACGTGTTGTGTCGGGCAAGTCAGTTTTGCTATACAACCAAGAGCATATAATTTCAAAGCAGTTCTGGTCATCATTTAGATTTCGGTATTAAAAATAAGGCTACGTCCACACGGCAATAATCATGTTATTTTCTTTTACAGATTCTAGTAGTTTCACATCCACACACGTATTGTTTTTTTAACATGTATTGTTAGTTAAAATGTGAAACCTTTATTAAAACTAGTGTGGTTCAATACATCGAAAAAGTATCGTTATCGCGATAATAGTAAATGCACTATCAATATTGCAGAGAAGTGCAGTAAGTTATGTTCCAAGCATTTGTGTGCTGCATGTGAAAGTTGTTTATTAAATCTGACCAATCTGATGAGGTCTTTACTATCTTCATTTCCAACTCTCCTGTAGTTGCTGTTAGCTGAACCTAGAGCTGAAAATAAACACTAATGCTGGGAGACGAGAGAGAGAAAAATGAAAACAGCCAATAAGAAGGTTTTCGGTCATTCGTGGTGTTTTAAAGTCTAAGGCCCAATCCCAATTCTATTTTTGTACCCCTACCCCCCAAAGTGTGAAGGGGAAGGGCTTCAAAATTTACCCCTAAGAAACAGGATAGCGCTACAGCACCTGCACTCGTCATCAAGATCTCTTGCTTCATATGAGATCAGACGATCATGACTGCTGTAGTTATTCCAGTTGCGTTATTTTTTGGTATTTATTTTCAGGAAATCACTAAAAGCATCAGATCATAATGATCTAATGTGCACTGTAAAAAATAAACCGTAAAATTTACGGTAAAAAAACAGCAGCTGTGTTTGCCAGTGTTTTACCATTAAAAATATGGTACAAACCGTAGGAGTAATTTCTAATTATTACAGTAAACTACCGTATTTCATTAATTTATAAAGATAATATGTCTGTATTTTGAATTACCGACATCTACACATCTTTTGTTACACAGTTAGACAGGTTAACACAGGCATATGCAGGCGGTGATGAGTAAGTTACATAATGAACTAATGCTCATCACAAACAACTTTCCCCACAAGCAGAAAAGTGTATCAGTGTATAGAAGGTGCTCAGTGTCATTCACACAGCTACTAAACACCAGTATGGTAACACGCATAAAATTAAAGTCATGAAATAAACATTGTAGATGTAACATAAATCTCTAATGTACAGAACTGATGGGGAAACAACTAAAAGATCCATAATAATGTCAACAAAAAGCATTAAAGGTGATGTGCCATGCAGGGAATTCTGGGAAAGTCAATTTACGGTTATTCGCCGTATATATTAAGGAAACATGCTGTTAACCAGGTTATGGATTTTTACTGTAGCATTTTTACAGTTTTTTACCGTTGAAATCACGGCCATTTTTTACAGTGTGGCTATAAGATCGTAACTGTACTGTGCGTTTACACCGTGGCCATATCCATTAGTGTAAACACACGAAAACAACATAAGCATTATACCGGACTCTGTAAAAAGCTCATTCCCAGCCACTAGACTTTTCTGACAGGGTATTCGATTGTCATTGAGTGTCAGAATGTTGTGGAACTGCTGTACAGGGGGTATTATTAGGGATTATAGATTTTTATTTTGGAGTTGTTTTTTTTAAAGCATGACGATTTAAATTTTTTTTACAAATTCCCAAAACAGCTTCAAAAAGTATCTACGTTTTACAAATTTAGTTCAAAGATTAATGATAAAAACTGAAAACTTTAGACTGATTTGGCAAAAAGATATTAGTAGTGATATAGATAAAGATACCTGGGATAGAATTCTTTCTCACAGTGGAAAATATATAAAAGAAGCAAGAGGTAAATTTATACAGTATAAGATACTTCACAGGTATTATTACCCTCCAGTGCGACTTTTTAGAATGGGATGCTTAGATGATAATAAATGCTGGAAGTGTAAACAGGAGATTGGTACATACTTTCATGCATTATGGCAATGTACAAAGATTCAACCCTTTTGGGAATCTGTGTTAAGACAATTTAATATCCCTCTCTCACCCAGGATATGCTTTTTAAGTGACAAAACTGAGGATCCACATATTACAAATGATGAGTTCACCCTTATAACTATGGCCATTACTACAGCAGCACGTATAATACTGAGGTTTTGGAAAGATATTCAATGCCCTACACTTAAATTATGAACGGAATCCATGATTGAGAATGTATCATGAGAAAATGTTGGTCAAAATGAATAGCGATTAAAAGGAAATATATGGGAGATTTTCTTTTCCTTACTTGAAATATGAATGTATCTATCCTGTTATGCTCTGTACTATTATTTTTAGTATTTTTATACTTGTGTTACTGGTTGTCGAATTATTTATTTATTTTCTAAATTGATGAACAAATTTATAAATTGTGAAGAACTTGATATATTTGTATGGGATTGTCTGTTATATCAAGAAAACACTAATGAAAAATTTAAAATAAAAAAAAAGCATGATGGTAAAACACGAACGCGGTTATGAATATATTAACACATGTGCTTGGTTGTTGTAAAAATTCGTAATAATGACAAAAAAAAAAATACAAATTTGTGCATCTCCTGACTTCCATGTGCAGCTATGCTGTGATTGTGGCTGGTGCATTCTGGGAAAATTTCTTACCTCTTGGTTTCGAGTGTCGTCCTGAAAAATCTCAGTTTCGAGGAGTATCTACCCCTTGTCCCCTTCCCCTTAGCCCTACACCTTTAAGCTAAAGAGAATTGGGACACCCCTACCCTTTCACGTAAATGCTCAAAACAAAGGGTAGGGGTTAGGAGAAGGGCTAAGAGGTAGAATTGGAATTGGGCCTAAATGTTTGCACCTTGACATAGTTTTTTATTTTATTTTTTTATTAGCTCAGAAAATGATCTCTGACCTGATTTTCTTTTATTACTGTATTACCGTAAATTATTAAAAAAAAAAAGGCTGATATAATAGCGTTTTGCAAGTTATTTATAATGTAAGAAATATTGTTATCGCAACACTGAACAACAATATCTTAATACGTACAGTTGAAGTCAGAATTATTAGCTCCCCGTTTATTTTTTTTCACCAATTTTTCTTTAATGGAGAGAAGATTTTTTCAACACATTTCTAAAAATAATAGTTTTAATAGTTTGATTTATTTTATCTTTGCCATGATGACAGTAAATAATATTTGACTAGATATTTTTCAAGACACTTCCATACAGCTTAAAGTGACATTTAAAGGCTTAACTGGGTTAAATAGGTTAACTAGGCAAGTTAGGGTAATTAGGCAAGTTACTGTATTACGTTGGTTTGTTCTGTAGTCAGTCAAAAAAAAAAATAGCTTAAAGGGGCTAATAATTTTGACCTTAAAATGTTTTTTAAAAATTAAAAACTGCTTTTATTCTAGCCGAAATAAAGGAAATAAGACTTTCTCCAAAAGAAGTCATAGGATACTTTAAAATCAAGGAAAAATACACTGAGCATGCACATGTAGTCCTTCAGTAGGCTGAGTTCAGACGTAAAGTTGATGGTAAACTCATATATATCTAAAAAGAGATAAGTAAAAGAAGAAATAAGTTGAAGTAATAGACGAATGATGTATGTGGTAATGGGGTGGGAAAACAATAAGCTCGTGCTTCATCCCACTCCATTTTCGACCATGTTGAAATGTATTGTTTGTTAATGATATTTCATGTATGATATTTTGTTCGAACATAAATGAATCAAATCAAATCAAAGCATAAAATATCTGATGCGTGCAACTGTTAATGTGTTGATACAGCAATGCTAGGTTTTGTTTTAATAGTGCTAATAAACTTATCAGCACAAACATATCTCTTTAATCTGCCATTTTTGCTGTTACCACTATTTGTGGAGTTTATCCTCCTCTCAGTTACGTGGCACAGTGATATAATTTCAAAAAAGTAGCATTTTGCCGTTTTAAATAGCACAGTATGGCGCTTTAATCCTCTATCTCTGTAATCCATTATCCAAAAGTTCATTTCAGGACACTGACAATGCCGGTGTTGTGTGGATGAAATGCCAAAGCAATATTACAGTTTTTTGGAATGACCTAAATCTGTTGGCATGTGGATCGGGCCTAAAATTAAACTACCACACTAAAAAAACCTGAACCGTATACAAGAGCAATAATGCCTGATGATCAAATAGCTAAAGGGACTGTTCATCAAAAAGTGAAATCATGGTCATTTACTCACCCTCAGGCCATCCAAGATATAGGAATGTAACTTTCTTTCTTCAACAGAACAGTATTTATAGCTGAAACCATTGTCCTCTGGTATCAATAATATGGCGGTCAATTGGTGTGGTCACTTTTTAGATTCAAAAGAAACATGTGCATGTAAATAATGATGATTATCCATGGCTCCTAATTATGCACTAAGGCCTACTCCGAGACGTTTAAAGTTCAGAAAAGGAATCAAAATCATTGTCAGAACATTCTGTCTTCAGTGGCACAACAGGGTATATGCAGGGCTAGTGTTTCTTCCCATACTGATAAACTTAATGTGACTTTTTTTCCATTTTATACGGTACCTTTTACAGCATCAATGTTGTAATGTAATTAAAATATAACCAATTAAAACTTTGCCATTCATTCAGTTGCTCAAGCGTAAAACAAGATGAACAGCTGTTTACATGCACATGCCTGTCAGGATTAGCAGGCTATTTGACCTAAAATGGTTGACCCAGGTTACTGACAAATTAAAAGTCCTTCCGCATGCTTTCACATATACCCTACTGTAATCAGACGAAGCTCCAAGAACACTTTTGTGCACTAAAAAAACTGTAAAAAAAACAACTTTGTTTGCCTATTTTTTTTCTCTTCCTCGTCAGGATGTTAGGGTCTTTGTTTATTATGGGCAATACAATGTATTGACATTAGAGTCAACACCATGACACACAAGCGTCATATTGCCCATTGTAAACACACACTGGGACCTAGTGCAGCTGAAGAGAGGAGGATATATGCCCAATTCAGACAGTGCTAGTTTTACAAGGGGATGTTAGAGAAATTTCTGTTTCATAGACATACATTGGGATTTTAATCATGTCCAAATCTCCCATGTCTGTCTTTTTCTCACACGACCTCTGCTAAAATGAGCTACTCTTTTTTGTTTTTTAAGCAACCTCTGGAGTCCTATAAGAAATCTAATCCCATTCGGATGTCAGTGTCTTATTCCTGAAAATGTTTTATCTAAAACACCTTTTCTTGTATGTTTTTGTCAACATGATCTACCAATCTCTTGGCAATTTGTTACTTTTTGATTTAGTGGCTAATTCGTATGAATTTGTACAATCTAATTTGTACAATTTAGTACGATTTGGTCATCCCCAATGACGGTTGGGTTTAATTCAATTCACCTTTATTTGTATAGCGCTTATACAATGTAGATTGTGTCAAAGCAGCTTCACATAAAAAGTCACAGTAAATAGGAACAGTGTAGTTCAGTTTGTAGTGTTTAAGTTCAGTTCAGTTTAGCTCAGTTCAGTGTGGTTTAATAATCACTACTGAGAGTCCAAACACTGAAGAGCAAATCCAACGATGCACAGCTCTATAGATCCCGAACCATGCAAGCTAGTGGCGACAGCGGAGAGGGAAAAAAACTTCACTAATGGCGGAAGTGAAGAAAAAAAACCTTGAGAGAAACCAGACTCAGTTGGGCACGACCATTTTAATTTCTCCGCTGGCCAAACGTCTTGTGCAGAGCTGCAGTCTCAGCAGCGGAGGCTGGAAGCTGGCCTCAGCGAAGACTCGTCTGTCTCTGGAGCGTCACAGGAATCAGTCTCATGTTCTCCACTCCTCCATGACCACCACAGTAGCTGCTCAGGATACGGCCTGGTCCAGGATATTTAGGGGGAGGAGGGACGGGGTTGGGTGCCACACCTCCTTTTTAAAATCGTACATTTTTGTACAACTGAACGTTTAAGTGAACAAATTAGCCACTAAACTGACAAAACGTAAAATACTTGCGTTTTCTTGTGAGATCAGGCTGGATCTACCGTACAACCACTAGACTAGAGCACTGGTGTTCAGGTTTCTGCGCAGCGATAATGTGGGTGTGTTTACTACCCTGCAAAAATTTAAAAAAATTAAATCACGTAAATTGTTAGGACTAGCTACTCCAGTCTCAGTTTCAGATATGAATATTATTATTATTGCTGTCAATTACATAATGTGAAAATTAAATATATTTACATATAATATAATACATTTATATCTATAAAACATTATTCCAGTGGGTTTATTAAAAGAAATTCTATAAAACCATCATGTTAATAAAAAAGAAAGTATATTGTTTTTTTAAATAACTTTTATCAAATGTATAAGGGCTGCATGGTGGCGTAATGGGTAGCACGTTCGCGTCATAGCAAGAAGGTCACTGGTTCGAGCCTCGGCTGGGCTAGTTGGCGTTTCTGTGTGGAGTTTGCATGTTCTCCCTGTGTTCGCGTGGATTTTCTCTGGGTGCAAAGACAGGTGCTATAGGTGAATTAGGTAAAACAAAATTAGCCGTAGTGAATTATTGTGAGAGTATTATGGGTGTTTTCCAGTACTGGGTTGCGGCTGGAAGGGCATCTTCTGCTGGAATAGTGGAATGGTTGGCGGTTCATTCCATTGTGGTGACCCCTGATAATTAAGGGACTAAGCTGAAGAAAAATGAATGACTGAAAATACATTTCTAACCTTAATTAATTGCACACATTTTTCTATGCATCTTGGCCGTGCTGTATGCGCGGTTACAATAATATGTGGATGGAAGCAGCGTGTGAGAAATAGGTGTTGTTTTTTGTCCAGTGCACGTGGAAGTGTCGGTGCACGTGTTCCTCCAGCAGTGAGAGAGTTAAAGTATTGCTGCTAAATCGGATGTGTGGGCGAGGAGAGGAGAAGGAGAGCGAGGGCAGAAGAGAAGAGAGGCTGACGGTTCTCTGAAGTGAAGTGGGGGAGGCAGTTTTCTCTCCAGGACTGCTGGTGTTTTTTGGGAGGGGGGGGGGGGGTCTCACAGAAGAGATGCCTCCTTCATGCTGTTCCTCTCACTAGGCAACCCTTCCCCCGTCTCTACTTTTCTCAAAACTCTATATCAGTCTCCTTATGCCCTCTTTCATGAGATGGCCATCTTTTCTTTCCCCCAAATGTCCTGCTCATGCTTTGCTTTTTGTTTATCTTCTTACATACACAGTTGAAGTCAGAATTATTAACCCTCCTGGATTATAAACATGCCTGTGTATTTTCCCTCAATTTCTGTTTACCAGAAAGATTTTTTCAGCACATTTCTAAACAGAATAGTTTTAATAAATCATTTCTAATCACTGATTTATTTTATCTTTGCCATGATGACAGTAAATAATATTTCACTAGATATTTGTCAAGACACTTCTATACAGATTAAAGTGACATTTAAAGGCTTAACTAGGTTAATTAGGTTAACTAGGCAGGTTAGGGTAATTAGGCAAGTTATTGTATAATGATGGTTTGTTCTGTAGACTATCAAAAAAAATATTGCGCAAAGGGGCTAATAATATTGACTTTAAAATGGTACATAAAAAATTCAAAACTGCTTTTATTATAGCCTAAATAAAACAAATAAGGCTTTCTCCAGAAGAAAAAATATTACCAGACATACTGTGAAAATTTCCTTGCTCTGTTAAACATCATTTGGGAAATATTTAAGGTAGCACAATCACCTCAAAGCAAGAAGGTCGCTGGTTTGAGCTTCTAAACTATTATATTTAGAAGTGTTTTGAAAAAATCTTCTCTCTGTTATACAGAAATTGGGGGAAAAAAATAAACAGGGGGTCTAATAACTGTGACTTCAAATATATATATGTATATATATAGCTCTTTTCTGGGAACTCAAAAAACTTTACAGCTTTTCTTTTTCTATACAGATGTGTTTTAACCAATATAGCTGTGTGTTCTAGTAAAACTGTTTTGTTTGTCGAGTTTTGCAAATGACTTTGGCGTTCAGGCAAATTTAAAATCAAAATGTTCTCATTCAGAGCAATTTTAAATATGTAACCTATTTAGACATGCTTCTATTCATTTTTAGACAACTCAATACTAATGTTTTAACTTTAGGAGTTAA
The DNA here is from genome assembly GCF_903798145.1 of Danio aesculapii. Classification (NCBI taxonomy): domain Eukaryota; kingdom Metazoa; phylum Chordata; class Actinopteri; order Cypriniformes; family Danionidae; genus Danio; species Danio aesculapii. The sequence goes on along the minus strand of NC_079448.1, from coordinate 47,474,308 downwards.
GAAAATGGCCACAATTTACATTAAGGTTCTATTCAGATATGTACTAACATGAACCAAGAATGAACAATACCAGCGCAGCATTTATTAATCATAGTTCAACATTTCCTAATGCATTATTAAAATCTGAAGTTAATATTGGCTCATGCACTGTTAACTGTATTTTTTTGTGTTAACAAAGATGAACAAATACTGTAATAAATGTATTGTTCATTGTTTGTTTGTGTCATTAAATACATTAACTAATGAAACCTAATTGTAAAGTGTTTCCAAGAAATGGACATTTGATAGAATAACTATGAAAAGGGGGAAAATTGCAGTGTGTTTATTGCAAATTTTCAATGAAATGTTCTAATATAATAAAACATACATTAACATGTTATTCTAAACCTGTTCCTAATGAATCCAAAGACACTTTCAGTTTTTAACATCTCGTCTTAATGTTTTCCACAGCTGTGTATTTTTGGAGTCTGAGCTGTGGGTAAACTGCTGGAGCAGAGATAAGCCTGGTCAAAGTCTGTCTTTCTAAAGCCATTATCCCCCCTTCTTTTCTCCGTCTGTCCTTTGTTTCATCATCTGTCTTTCTTCGCTCTCTGCTTATTAACTGCCCTCCCCCGACCTTTTTTTTTTTTTCATTTGGCCAATGCATCACCTGCATTGTCTGCTAAAAGTCTGACAGAAGGCCGATCGGACTTAAACCACAATAGTCTCAGGGTTTGATGGGATTCCTCAGAAGTGGGAGACTCATTGTGTAAGGGAGAGGTTTGGGATCAGGAACAGTGAAATACTTCATGCAGATAAGAGAGTTAAAACTTCTGAGTGAACTTTAACCAAAGGATTGCTTTCATGAGACTCTGGTAAAGTCTGTTTAAGGTTGTGGCTTCCTTTTACAGGTGTGCTGTTTTGTAAATATATACATCACTGATATATGACTTTTATCCTGGTTTTAGCATTCGTTTCGGGTTATTTGATCACAAGAGGTCAACTAAGACGAATCGTTGTTTACATCTCAGATGCACGTAGTACTGGTCGTATTTCAAGGAGAGCGTCTCTGATTTCAGGACTACATGTGTCAGTGATTGTCGTCAGTGTTAATGCATATTGATGAAGCGTAAGAGAGATCTGTTTTGATTGGTTAGATTAATTTAGTTGTAGTAAACGTAATAACTGACCCTAAAAATTTCAATCCACTCAATCCTCAATGCAGTCCCAAACTATTGTGAAAAGTACATTTTTGAGAGAGAGAAAAAAAAAAGTGGCATTGGTGTCACATTATATAATAAATAAGCTGTAAAAATAATTTAAACTAAAATATTTAGCTACTTCCTCTCATGGTAACAGCATTGGCAAATATTTGTACATTATAACTGAATGTTTCTTTACTTATTATTAAGAAAAAGGTTATTAACAATATATAAATGTAATGTTTTTATTAAATCTTTGGAAGTTGTCTTTAATGAATATATTCATTCATTCATTCATTCATTTTCTTTTCAGCTTAGTCCCTTTATTTATCAGGGGTTACCACAGCGGAATGAACCGCCAACTTATCCAGCATATGTTTTACGCAGCGGATGCCCTTCCAGCTGCAGCCCATCACTGGGAAACATCCATACACTTTCATTCACACACATACACTACGGACAATTTAGCTTACCCATTTCACCTGTACCGCATGTCTTTGGACTTGTTGGCTGAGGCGATCGTGCGACCCACTGCGCCACCATGACACCTAATGAATATATTTTTTTTAAGGCTGCACAATATTGGAAAAAAACTGACATTGCGATATTTCTTTTTTTCTGCGATATATAGTGCAATATGAATATAGTTTCACAAGATGACTCCATTTGGAAAGAATTACAAATTTTATATTGATTGGAATGATTTGTAGGTGAGTGCATCTACATAAAAAAGACTATATTAAACAAAGTAAAATTATTTAAGCCCAAATGAAAACAACAGAACAAAGATAAAAATTAAATTAACAACAGTCGAGTCCAACGGTGGAGTCGAACAGTACAAAAGTACAGAAATTCGACATGTTAAATGTGAAATAACACTGAATGTTCAACAATTAAACAGTACTAATCATAGTTAAAGCAGCAAACTTGATCATTTGTTGTGCCCGAATAGTTTAAATTCACTTGAAATCTTACAGTCACAGGTGTTACTAGAGTTAAACTTTGTCTGTTCTGAACTGTGTTTTCTGGTTAATTATAATCCCAACTTGACATTGAAGATTCTCACATTCCAGTATCAATGCTGAAACAATGCATTGTGCAGCCCTAATATATATATATATATATATATATATATATATATATATATATATATATACATACATACATACATACATACATACATACATACATACATACATACATACACACACACGATGGCTCAGTGGTTAGCGCTCTCGCCTCAAGTTCGCTGGTTCGAGCTAGTTGCCATAAGTTCTCCTCTTGTTCGCTTGGGTTTCCTCCGGGTGCTCCGGTTCCCCCACAGGCCCAACACTTGCGCTATAGGTGAATTGGATAAACTAAATTGGCTGTATTGTATGAGTGTGAATGAGAGTGTATGGATGTTTCCCAGTACTGGGTTGCAGCTGGAAGGGCATCCAGCCGAAGGGAAATGAATGAACGAATAAATAAGAAAAACAATTATATTTAGATGCATGCATTTTACGTCCTCTCATGGTAACAGCAATGGAAAATAGTTGTCCATTATCACTGAATATTTATTTTGTTATTAATTAGAAAAAGATTATTAACAATATATAAATGTAATGTTTTATATAAAATCTTTGTAAGTTATCTTAAATATATATTTATATATAACTAAGTGTATTGGATTGCTTTATTGTGTTATTATTAACCTTTATTGGGTTATTACATTTTTTAAAATCAAAATAACCCAATGCATTGGGTAAATCTATATAACCCATTCATTCATTCATTCTGTTTTTGGCTTAGTCCCTTTATTATTCTAGGGTCGCCACAGCGAAATGAACCGCCAACTTATCCAGCATATGTTTTACGCAGCGGAAGCCCTTCTAGCTGCAACCCATCACTGGGAAACACCCATCACAAACATACACTACAGACAATTCAGTGTACCCAATTCACCTATAGCGCATGTCTTTGGACTGTGGGGGAAACCGGAGCACCCGGAGAAAACCCACACGAACATGGGGAGAACATGCAAACTATACACAGAAATGCCAACTGACCCAGCCGAGGCTCGAACCAGCGAACTTCTTGCTGTGAGGTGATCGTGTTACCCACTGCGCCACCATGACACCATAACCCAATGCATTAAAAAACCCATAGTTGGAAGGTGCTATAATAATCTATAGTTGGTTTTTTTGTTGGGATATTTTGAATCAAACTATTTTAAGTGTAAAAAATGCTAAAATATATAAATATTTAATTACATAGCTCAAATCTAATTTTTTTTTTACCATTTTTGTGTTCGTATGAACACAATAAATGTTTTTAATTGTGATTTTTTTTTATATTAGGGGTGAGCAGGTACGAAAGTAACGGGACAAAAGTGATTTACTGGAAGCCCTGACAACATTTGATTTCCAGGTTATAACAGCACATTCAACCCTTGATGGAGCTGCCAGATATCAGCGGTTAGGTCTGAATTTCAGTTTTTAAATGCAGAAAATAAATTATTGTAACTACTTTTTAATTTACTACAAGCTGTGTTTCTTTTTTCATGTGTCACGCTATGATTAATCTACAGGTTATTTGGTGCAATAACACATCCTTAAGTTTGTCTGAGTCTTTCAGTTTAAAAATAAATCAGGTTTAAATGGAAAGAGTTCCTGTGGGGACAACAGTCACGCTGTTATTTACGTCCCACTGCTAATAGACGAACCTTATTTTTCACAGTCACATTAGAGTTTTCAGTGTTTATAATCAGATGTCTTAAAAAATAATGCCTATTGCCAATAATAATAATAATAACATAAATATTTATAAATTATAGAAATTGTTAACATTTTGCACTGTTGGATTGCTTTTGAAGGATGTGACGGAGCTGAAATTTGAAATGAAAATGCAGTTTAATATTGTTTTGCAAAAATAAAGGACTAAATATGTTTGCAGTGAACATTAACAAGGTCATAGTCAGATATAGTTAAAATAAACAAGATTAAGCCAGTAAATCTAGCAAATGTTGTTATTGTTGACCCACCGTGTGTTACTTTTGTCCCTGTCTATGGGGTCAAAAGTAACAATGCGCATCTTTTGTTTAAAGTGAAGTTATATTGGAGTTGTTCTACATTGATACAAAACATCAGCTGATATTGATAGACCCCTCTTATGAGGTAGTGACCACAGCAAAACATATATTTCTGCTAATAAATATGATCTTTTAATTTAGGTTTCTATGAAAAATGCTACTTTTATCCCCGCTCTCCCCAAATATATTAAACTTTAAGTAAATTGCCAAATGAATTTTATTCAGACAGGTTTTTCAAACTACTTTTGTGAAAATAAAGCATAAACTATCGACTTTCTGCTTAACAGATTTTTGTTTTTATGTAAAAATAAATCCACTTATTATTTTAAAATGTTTTCAACATGGTCAGAATAAGTGTGTACTAGATTATATTCATTATATTTTGCTCTAAATAGCATATATATTTCACATTGCACCTGTATATGAAGCTGATATTCTGTAATGTTGTGCACTCATGCATGAATTTCCCTTTTTAATTTTTTTTATTGGATGACACTGGATGTTCAAAACTGTTTACAAAAAACCCATTTGTTTTAGCGCAGGTCTTGATTGACAGGTGAGTAGGTGATGCTTCGCTTCTCTCTGGGATGCATCATTATGATAGATTAGTGTTTATCTACAGATGCCATGTGAACACACACACACACACACACACAATCTGCATGTGTAGTAACAGGACTCCTCCATCTGTTTCAGAGTCTGTCTCCTACAAACCCCGACCTGTCCTGTCTGGCCTCTACAGGAGAGGGCATAAGCTCCCGCTGGTCCACACTGTCCTGGGACGTCCCATCTGATCTGCTGTCCTCTCCAACTCCAGACTTCACCGGCAGCGACTCCAGACCCAGCTCAGGTGCTCATCCTCCACATTCATTTAGAAGAGTATGGAATTACAGTTGTGCCAGTAAAAATGAACAAAGCGTAAAATAAATGAAGCTAGAGTTATAGTCTATAACTAATCTAACTAGTCGTTGGCCACTAGGGCGCGATCTGAGTGAACCCGCATGATTTGTGTATTTTATGGTATTGGGTCATAACGAATCTGCGTTTGCTGAAATTTACATGAGCTTGCCAATTTGATATGCATTTTGAACCATTGATTCAAAACAAAAGATTCATAAAAGTTTCGAAGCTTCATGTAGTTATACTTCGAAATCAGTTATAAGCTCACTAGTGATGGGAGAAACGAAGCTTTTCATAACAACTTTTATTTTTATACAAAAATATCAACTGATCCAATCGCTTCGCAAAATGATTCTCTGTTTTGAAGCGTTCGAAGCGCCACCTGCTAGGGACGCCTGCTCGGCAAAACTCTTCAAACAGAAAGTCTTAAATTATAGGTATAACCTATCAAATGCACTTATATTATTATCTTTAAATGTTCTATAATACACAGTCTGCATAATATGCGTCGTTCTACTTATTTTCAAGGTTTATATAGTTTGTTCCATTTTGAGCTCTGGTAAACATGACAGTAAAACACTATTAACTAATACTATTTTTTCATAAATTAAATTTCCACATGAAACCCTTTATATTTTTACAAATGCTTCATTAAAACATCTACAAAGTCGTAAAACTGATCTAAGATCAGGTAAAAAAAACAACTACGAAACGTTCAGTCATTGGTCAATAGGGGGCGATCTGAGTGAACCCACATGATTTGTGTATTATGGTATTGGGTCATAACGAAGCCCCATTTGCTGAAATTTACATGAACTTGCCAGTCTGATATGCACTTTGAACCATTTATTCAAAACAAAAGATTCATATAGGTTTGGAAGCTTCATGAAGCAGGACTTCTAAAGCAGCCATCAGCTCGCTTGTGATGGGAGAAACGAAGCTTTTAATAACAACGCTTATTTTTATACAAAAGTATCAACTAATCCAATCGCTTCGCAAAATGATTGACTGTTTCGAAGTGTTTAAAGTACCACATGCTAGGGAAGCCTGCTGGGCAAAAAACTCTTTTTGAGTTAAACAGGATGGTGAAAGACTTAACTAAGGGTGCTTTCACACCTGCCTTATTTAGTTCGGTTAAATCCCACTAGAGTTTGTTTTCCCTCTTGGTGTGGTTCATTTGGGCAGGTGTGAATGTAGCAATCGCACTCGAGTACGCACCAAAAGTGGACCAAAAAAGCGTATCAAGACCTCCTCCGAGATGTGGTCTCGGTATGCTTTCAAACGAACCCTGAAGCGGTTTGTTTGTGGTGAGAATATAAGAACCCAACTTTTTTGACTAATCCAGCTGCTGTAGTCCGATGTGCTGTTTTTCAGCTGCAGCCGCGCTTCATTCTCGAAATGTGTAGTTTGTCTGAAGTGATGTATACAAACTATATAGTATATTTTACTATGAGCAGGGATACAATTAGCCAGCGCAGCCGTCCCTCCATAGTAAAAAGCGGCATTTTGTGTCTGCTGGTTTGTTTACTTGCGGCAGTTCCATTGGCATTTTCCCACATGTTACTTCTGACCAATTGAAAGGCAGTTTAGGAAATACATTCAATAACATCTGGCCAATGAGTGATGTGGATTTTGTCACATGACTGCATTTTGGTTCTTTTCAACTGGTTCGGACCAAAGCAATCAGTGTGGTGTGAAAAGGACCCAAAACGGCAGAAAATTGCTACAATGTATCATTTGTTACCCTTGCTCAGGACCAAATAAACCCAACCACAGATATAAACGTACCCAATACTTTTTTTGATAAATTGATATTATATTTGACAAATGCCTCATTAAAACATCTACAAAGTTGTAAAAGTAATCTGATATCAGATGTAAAAAAAAAACAAACTAGAAAACCCGTTCAGTTCATTGACCACTAGGGGCCGATCTGAGCGAACCCACATGATTCGTGTGTGTTTTATAGTATTGGGTCAATGCAATCGAAACCACTGACTTTTCGAAATTGATGATGTAATGAAGCCTAAGTTGCTGAAATACATGAATCTGCCAGTTTGATATGGGTTCTGAACCATTGATTCAAAACAAAAGATTCATAAAGGTTTCAAAGCTTCATGAGGCAGTGGTTTGAAAGCAGCCATCAATAATGCTCTCCACCCTGTCAGAGCTGTCCATCAAAAGGTCACGAGCCAATCAGAGTCGACCACTGTTAATCCCGCCCTCAGATGTTTGTACCAAAATATGGTAAGCGTTACTCGCTAAACTGCATAGTCAAATGATGATTTGGAAAACATATCTTTACAAATTGTTAAATAATAGAGCGTATTTGGAGAGTTTTATTCAGAGAATGTTTTTCTTATTGTGTAATGGTATGTTTTTAATGTTTTCTGGGAATGTATATTAGGCTACATCATTTTTATTTTTACTGGCACAAATATAACTCCATACGAGAGCACTTGTGTCTGTTTTTGTGTGTTTGGAGCTTTAATCAAGGCTGAAGAGCCCCTGAACCATGCCGTGTCGAGGTGCTCCTCCAAAGCTCTTGATTATTAGTCATTGTTCTGCTATATTGCTTCCCTTTTTAGTATTTGGCATTTGGAGAGTTATATAATTATTTAGTCACAGCTGGTTATTCCTGGCATCGTGTTGTGTTCAGTTCGACGGATGACTAATCTAAGGCCTCAAAAATGGAAACAAATATACTGTTAAAAGTTTGTGGAAGTTATTATTTTAAAGAATAAATACATAAGCATTGTGAAATGTTATCATAATTTCAAATAACAAAATTTACCAGCAATTGCTTAAAGGTGCTGTATATAAGTTTTTGACTCTTGTAAAGCATAAAAATACCATAATATAGTTGCAGATATTTAAGAAACATGTCAAGTGAACATTGTTGTTTATCTGAAAAACAATGCTGAAGTCAGTTGTTCTGCTTTGAAAACGTGAATTACGTGCTGGAACTCTGTCTTTGTTTTGGTCATTTAACCTGCCCACTGCCACTGTAGCCAATTATATTTCAGCACCCCGGGTTGCCTTGGTGGAAAACTGCTTATTTCATTCATTCAGTCAAGAAGGCTCTCAAAGTGTGTGTCCATTACTGAAATGCAACCTCCGGTGGGCAGTTGCAGACTCAGAGGCAGACGCAGATTCAGAGTTCTACATAAGGTTAAAATTAGCAAATAATATAAATACTACAAACAAACATAAGGTGAGCAGGTTACATTGTAACCCTGTGTTCTAACAACGGGCTACGTGAGGAGATTTGCAGTGCCAAGCAATTTGGCTGTTTGCACCAGATGAAACACGACATTCTGAGCCACAGAATAGTGCATTCACTGCACTCTAACGAAATGGTAAGGTTTATGATCTAATTACTACATATTAAACCTCATTAACATTAATAAATGCACATGCTGAATCACTGATAATTGCTGGTGTGCAGTGAGTCACAGGTCTGAAGTTTGTTTTGGTTGTTTTGAACCAGGAGTGCAATACCTAGTTCAACCACTGGGTCAAACTTACATACTGCACCTTTCAGTCTATCATTTTATTCCTCATTTCTGAAAATTTCTGCAAGAAATGTTCAATATTATCAATATTATTAGGATTTTTAACTCATTTCTGTGACGGAAAGAAATTTTTTAAAAACGTAACTTTATTTTATTTTTTGCATAATAAAAGCTCTAGATTACATTTTTATTTTAAATTTGGAAGAAATGTCATTGGTAGCTTACAGAGTAAAGGAAAAACGCTTTTTTTCCCCACACAACTACGAATCATAAATTTGTATTTATGAATATTCAAGTGGTCTTTTCATTTTCTTTGTAAAAAATGCATCAAAAATAATATATACAATATTATATATATATATATATATATATATATATATATATATATATATATATATAATAAATAACAAGATTCGCTTTATGCACTTTAAATACTGACTTGTATTTACAGGAATTAAAAACACCAAACTGAATGACAACATATTTAATTATATATATATTTGTATTATATATATATATATATATATTTATTCGTTCACATAAAGTTCTAAACATATCAAACATCAGGCCGCACTGACATTAAGCTTTCAAATTAAGGCGGGGGCCACAAACTATCGTCCCGTGGGCTGCGAGCTTGAGACCCCAGACTTAGAAGATTAAAACAGTGTAATTTCTAACTACAGCTGATCAAATCATTATTACACTGGTAAGTGATATTCTAAGTCGATCTCTCTCTTTTGTATGTTGTAGTGCTGTATTTATACCATATAATTGTAGTGTATTGAGTGTGAGATGGGACTTGCATGTCAGGAATGTGTGTTGTGTTGGCAGAAAGAAGAAATGCCTGCATGTGTTTAGCATTCTAATCGCAAACACAACAGTGATCTGGTAGTGATTGCGCTGCTCTTTTTCAGGGTTAATTATTGTGATCCCCCAATTGCAACAGTAAAATACTGTAAACTGTAATACTGTAAGGAGATACCTCTGTAGGCTGATAGCATTTCATGCTGTTCAGCCTTATAATCTTGAAATGTCATCAAAATCACCGGTTTTGTCAACACTTTAGACATTACACTAGAGAATCATTCAAATACTAGCTCTGAAGTGATGTTGGTGAATTAGTACAGGTTTCTGCTTCTCTGACCTCAGTTGCAGATGAGAATGAATGGCAGAAGAAAGTGGTTCCTAATAAAAGAGTTTTTTAGACTCTCCTTTTGATTTTTTTATTATATACACGATTGTGCCGTTGAACTGTTGTATAAACGCAATATCACATTTGTAGCTGTGTGATATGGCTGTATATCAGCACTGGTGGGACACTAAGGCACTGTGATATTGCTCAAATATATATATATATATATATATATATATATATATATATATATATATATATATATATATATATATATATATATATATATATATTATCATAATGTCAATATGTCATGTATTTACAGAAAATATATCTCTATTACATTTGCCTCAAATATCATTTAGTCTAACGTTAAAAGGGATACACACTTTAGCAATAATATTGCACTTCAACACTGAAACCTTCGACAAAAAGCAGAAATTCATCAGCCAGGGGGGAAAAATAAATAATCGGTGAAATCTAAAGTCTTTTTCCTCTCAGCTTTCCCAGAGAAACAAGGCCCGCATGAAATTGTAATCCATTTCACTCAAGCCAGCGTATACATGACTCATGAGTTTGAATGGCCGGAGGCTCAGTTTTGAAACAAATGATTCAGTGTTGACCTTTCAACTTCACCATGACACATTGTTTCTCTGTTTTTGGCAGGTCTCTCACTTTACTCTGGCAAACATTAACTCTGGCTTTAATGGCAGTCCCATCATTTATATCATGTGTCAGCCTGAGGCGCTGCTCGCTCTCAACTCATCTTTCATTGTGTGGTTGTTGTTTTTTTTGTGGTCAGGTTTTTACTCGGTCAGTGGAAGCTCTCTGTCAGACTCGTGTTTCTCGGTGTCCAGCGAGGCTCCTGGAGGCTCTGGGAGAGTTGGCTGCAGGCCTCGATCTCTGGATCACAGCGCCACACACTGGAGGGAGGCTGAAGCTCGTGGTGCAGACGCTCCTGAGGGAACGCTGGATAAACATGACAGAAGACCCTTTTCTACTGGTAACACATTTGACTCTTTTATTTGTACATTTGCTCAATTGAAATAGAACAAAGATAAATAATTCTGTAAAACAGCAGTGAGCATTTAATGAGGGTTATAAACTAAAAACTAAAGAATACCATCGCGATGCTCATTTCGGTTAATTTTGCCTACAGACATCCGCTGCTCGTTAACTGAATATTAAGCCTTAAATGGTCAGATTTATATTTAATTATTATTTAATTTAAATGATTTAATTTTTTTATTATTTCATTTTATAAAATGAATTAATGTGTCTATTTTGTGTCTGACACATTAAATATTGCATTTTAGAATACTGATTTATGTTAACATCCAAACAGCAGCATACAGAACGTACTAACGACAGAACATCTTCACGCACATGCAGTGTTCCCAACAACATAGAAAAACATAATAAACTAATACTAATAAATAATAATAGGCCTGCCCTAGATATTTTTTACTTAAAATACAAATGTAGATTACAAAACGAAAACACTGACTGAATCATCTTAAACCATAGGCTGTTTTTTTCCAATCACGTTTTTCCCTCTGTCAAAATAGCAGGCTACCCCAAATCGATCGCTCCACAGAAAAGTCTGTCAGCATTTTTAATACAAGTCATTAGTTTAAAGATTACGTCTTGAGCATCTGATTTTACCTTAGAGCTTGTGTGCTTTTATTTCCTCTGTCTCACTCATGGTTTATGCGTGCGTTGCGTGTGATGAAAGCGCATATGTTGACTTTTTGTAAAGTATAGGCTACTATAGCGTATATTTTGTTGTCGTTTACATATGATATTGCATTAATTTGCATACGTTTTATAAGCTATAAAATGAAAAAGCTTCAGTTTGGAGTGGAGTTACTATCAGGGTTTCCGCAGGGTCGTAAAGTCTTAAAGTCTCAAAAAAGGCCTTATAAATTCTTAAAATCACTGTTCTTGGTCTTAAATAATTTACCACAGGTCTTATTTTCCATGTAACGCTACATCTAATGCTGATTTAAATTCTTTTTTTGTTGTTGTTGCTTGGTTTTCATGGTGTTGTAGTTTATTTTACTAGTTCAAATGTAATTTGCGGTAATACAACTACAAATGAGACCAACATGCGATAGCTAATTAGGCATGGGACGATAACCGTCTTCAAGGTATACCATGGTTTGCAAAAGTCAAGGTTTTAAAACCGCAAAAATATTTTGCTATTCCGTTCCTAAGGTATGTGTGAGAATTTTATTTACATTTTTTTTTTTTGTTTTTAAGGACAACAGTGTCTTAAGCAGAAAAAATATCATATAAATGTAAAGAAATGTGTGTTTTTGAAACAAATGAAGACAGCAGAAGTCAATGATTTATTTGAATTACTTAGCCTGACATGTTACTGCTCCAAAATAGTTAAAATATTTCACAAAATAAAATATATTGTGTTCACAGGTGAAAAAAGTTTTAGTTTTTTTAGAGCAGTAATTACAATACTGTGAAACCGTGATATTTTTATCCAAGGTTATCATACCGTCAGAATCTTATACCGGCCCATGCCTACAGCTAATCAACTTTCTGCTATTGAACTCTGTGCGTGCAGCAAATGTGACGTCATCGCTGTGTTTGCGGAGGTCCGCTTTGGGTGCACGTGACATGATTTCGGCTGACGGAGCTCACAAAATCTTTTGAGACTCGGGTGAACAGTTAGCGCAGTGCCATGTTTGATTTGAGTTGAATACATTTACGTTTAGTCATTTAGCAGACACTTTTATCCAAAGCGACTTACAAATGAGGACAAGGAAGCAATTTACACAACTATAAGAGCAGCAGTGAACAAGTGCTATAGACAAGTTTCAGGTGTGTAAAGTCAAAGAAGCAAAGCATTTTTTTTTGAGAGAGAGAGTACAGTTAGTGGTATAGCCAGAGAGGCAGTTAGAAAGAGCTTTATTGCCAGGTATGTTCACACATACGAGGAATTTGTTTTCGTGACAGAGCTTCTACAGTGCAACAGGATAACAGAGACAGGACAAAAAACAGATAATAAATATATAAAAAAAAAAAAAATAGAAAAAAACTGATTAGGAAGGAAAGTGGAGACTAAATAGTTGAGTTTTTAGTCGTTTCTTGAAGACAGCAAGTGACTCTGCCGTTCTGAATATGAAACACTTTGATGAGATATTGTCTGAAACAAGTATGACTGTACAGACATCTTTATGATCCGTCCATTCGTAACCAGATGATCAATAATTCTTGGCTAGAAATTGCAACAGTAGGAAAGGCGGAAAGTTTTTGGAAAATTTGGAAAAACCTGAAGGATGAGTTTGTTAAAACAAAAAAAGAGGCCATGGCAAAAGTGGAGACCCAGGTGGTTTTATTATTACAGAAACATGGTTTTCCACCAGCCATAGGTTTTACACTGATGTATGTATTACAATTTTGGAATTTAATACAATTTAATAGTTACGAACTAAAATTAAGTAACAAATTGTGCATTTAATAACTGGAAAGAAATATTTAAACCTATCGGTTTACAATATATTGATGCCCAATTTCTAGGCTTTATTGGTGATAATGGTCAGGAATGTTGGACCATTATTGCCTTTTTAGCTTATACAGTAAGTAGAGGACAGAAACTAGCCAGACAGTAATGAATGAATTGTTGAGTGGGCAAAATAAAAACAAAACGTCAGTATTTTTAGTAAGTGTATTTTTTTTTTCTTGCCATTAAAAAAAATAAATAAAAAAAAATTGTAGAGCAATCCATGTTCTGTTGCCATTAATATTCAACTTTAATAGGTAGAACTGTCAGAGATATGAACAAAGCAAGTGATGCATCAAAGTTTGATTTAAAAAAATCTTGAATGGTTATAAAAATCTTTATAATAAATTATAAAAATAATAAAAACAATTAGTTTAAAAGTTTTCAATGATATTATTGATATAGTTCTGGAAACTTACTACTTCTCTGTTTATCCGTCTGACTTTACAGTGGATTTCTTTCGACCACCCCCTGCCGTTTCAAAGAATATCACAATGGCGGAATCAGCCTTAAGATGTTTTTTCTGTAGTTCAATGGTGCATCTAACCTGTCTTCATCACTGTTTAATTTAAAAATATTTATTTTACCACTAATTTTGTGATTTAGGATTTTCTCCTTATGTGTATGCGTGTTTTTGACATTGTGATATAGGTCTTAAAATGAATACTTAATGGTCTTAAAAAGGTCTTAAAGTCTCAAATTTGACATTATGATATCTGCAAAAACCCTGTTTGTGAGTTGAACACAAAAGAAGATATTTTGAGGAAAGCTGAAAACCTGTAACAGTATTTGTTTTTCCCTACTATGGAAGTCAATGGTCTATGGAATTCAATGGTTGCAGGTGTACAGCTTTCTTTAAAACATCATAGTTTGTGTTCAGAAGAAACAGAAACATTGGAAGTGAAGAGAGAGTAAATTATGAGAGATTTTTATTTGGGATGAACTATGGTCCGTTTGTTGAATTTAAGTTACATTGCATCTACATGCCAACTAATTCTCATTAGAATACAAGTAGACTGTTAGGTAGGGGTTAGGTTTAGGGTTAGTGTAAGTTGACATGTACTTGCAAAGTTTCTTATAGTCAGTTAAATGTCTGTTGAAAATAGTGTTACCTGAACTATTTCTTTAAACAGACACAATCTAGAGAAAACTCTATTTAAATATGTATATATATTTTTATTTAAAAAAGCAAACTTTATTGCATACTAAAATGAGAATGAAAATGCATAACGTTTCTATTTTTTTCTTTTTCTTTATGAACAGGGGATCTTGAGCTCAGTAGCCTCATCTTTCTGACAGACCTTTGTTCCAGTTTGGGAGGGATTCCCCCGGGCTCTCTTTTACCATCTTCTAACTCCAATCCGCAGCTTCAGCTGGACCCCAAATTTTGTGCCGACCTAGTTTCTCGGAAGACAAAAGAGGTGTACCCTTACCCTAGTCCACTCCACGCCGTGGCTCTCCAGAGCCCTCTGTTCACCACCTGCCAGGATCCTTCACCCACCCGCCTGTCCCCCAGCCCAGAGAGCGAGCAGCCTGTGGAGTCGGAGCTAGAGGAAAATCCTGTAAAAATCCAGCCTCCAGCATCTCCTTCCTTTACTCAGCTGGAGCAATACATCAACCGTTTAGTCCATCAGCATCACTGCAGGGTGGCCGCAGAAGCTTCCAGTCGTGGACCCCAAATAAACATTGCAGGGACTGGTTATGAGGGTCTCCACCCAAGAAGTGCTTCCTCCTCCAGCTTGTCCGGCGGTAGCCTGACTCCTTGCAAATCAATCCTGGGAAATTCGGCAAGAGTTAGTCTTAGCAGTATTGGGAAACGTGCAAGTCGCAATTCCATCAACCTTGGAAACTTGCCTTCGGTCACTGGCGAAGATTTTAACATCAGCTTCCACCTCAATCTGAATTTAAATCTCAATCCGAATCTGAACAAGACTTTGAGTGTTGATGCTAAAAATGTGAAGGAAGAGGTCTCGGGATCATGCGGACATCTTTCTGCTAATATAGTCACTCCAACTGCGTCCCCTTCCTCTTCCACATCCACCATTACTAGTACTCCAAACTGGAGCAGGAGACCAAGGATCTCCACCTGCCCTTCTTCAGTGAGCAATCGAGGGTCTCTGGAGATCCCTGGGAAATCCTTTGGGTCAGTGGGATTCTCTAAATCATTAGATTGGAGTGGAGCCTCGAGGGAAGAAGCAGAAGGTTGTCCTCCAATTAAAGCTTTGGAAAGTCCTCCCAAACTCAACGAGGACTCTGCAGTTGTCTGCGAGATCTCTCGTGTTTCAGGCCTGCCGAGGTCTGTAGTTCTTGGATTGATGGAGGAAGGAGTGGAACTGGATGCTGAATGTTTTGGGAGTGAACGAGAAAGAGGTGTAGGCTCTTCTTCTCCGAGTACCATGCCTACAATGCAATCCACTCGGCCCTCATTTCAGCATTCATTTGGATTAGATCGAACACCCCAATCAAACACCTGGAGTGGACAGGATTACATATCTCAACAGCATCGCCTACAAGTTTCCCAATCGGACTGCCATTCAACACTGACTTCGCAGTCAGGAAGCCCTCGTTCAGATAATTCAGGTCCCACTCCTCGTTCTTCTCCAATCCTGCCTTTCCCACATAATCAATCAGATCCAGGATCCTCGCCAGGCTCGTCTCACACCAGAGTCCACTCTCCTCCAAGGCTACTCTCAAATTCACCCTTCACCCCTGCTCAGTTATCAGTATTTCGCCGTGACTCTCCATCCCAGTGCTCTCTTCCACGCTTTCACCCTTGCAGTTCCCCATTGGAGGGTCCGATTCGGCCTCGTGGAGGTTCCCTCAGACAGAACACTGGAGCTGGATGGAGACCTCAGGATAGAGGCTGGAGGAGGAGCGGCGATGGGGAACGGCTTTACCAGGGTAAACATGCCTCCAGAGAACTTATCCGAGCTTCAACAGTCAGTAGCTATTCAGGAAGAGACTATGGCTCTGGGTGGGAGGATGAAATGAGTACTCAAACTCCTAAAAAAGGTGGGAAATTTTGGAAGGGTTTTGAAACTCGATTTTGGGGAAGAGAAGAGGAAGATGGCGATGATGATGAGAGAGATGTGAGAGCTGGAGGATTCAACTGGAGGCACACTTCGTTAAAGGAAACTTCGTCTAGTAGGCAGGATCACAGAGGGAATAACTCCAAAAAGAAAGGCACGAGTTGGGACAGTCGGAGCTCAAGCCTCCGCTTGTCTAGAAGAGCATTATTTCGAAGCGAGTCTCAGGGAATTCTGGAGCCACACTGGCAGAAACGGGACAGCAATCAGTGGCGTTCCTCATTTGAGATCAGCCGTGCAGGACGGGGATCAGAGCGTGCTCGAAATCTTGTTCGGAAAGAGGAGAAACATCACTCTTCTACTGCAAGTCTTTTCCATCTCTCTCGCTCTCAGAGTCTGGAGGGAAGCAGTCATTCGCTTTCTCCTCTTTCGTCTCCATCGCTCTCGCCTTCTCCTCCACCTTCAGCTCCTCTCACCCGCTCCAGATCTTTCCGCGACCTTGGACGGAAAGTGTTTGGCTCCATGAGGTCCCTCAGTTTTAATAAAAACCACAAGTCAAAGAAGAAGGACTAAGGACGTCTTTTTTTTTTTTTAATGGGCGAAACCACGCTGCCAACTTTTTTCCCCTGCCCGACATTCTCTTTCTGCTCGTTTTAGGTGCTTCTGCATGCCATGCTGTGTCTCTGTGCACTCTTACGGTCATAGTGGTGCTGGTGTTGTTTTTACAATCAACATATATTATGCTTCAAGAAGCACTGTAAAGTATTTGCTGACCAAACACAAAAAGAGATGTTGTTTGAATTTATGCTCAGGACTTGTTTTGAAATGTTTGAAATGATTGTTGAAGTGCTGAAACATGATTAAATATTAATAAAAGTATTTACAGTTTAATACGATCCTTTTTGATGTACTTGGCAATGACATGTGTTGTTGCTGCTGAGCAAAGTGTTTTGGTACAATAGGATTATTAAAAATCTGCTGTTGTGGGTTTATTATTCAATCCTTTTCCTTCAGCTTAATCTCTATTTCATGGGTCACTACATTCACATGCACCGCCAACTATTCCAGCATATGGTTTACGCCCTTCTAGCAACAACCCAGTATTGGGAAACACCCATAAACACTCATTCACACACGCACTCATACACTATGGCCAATTTAGTTTATTCATTTCACCTATTGTGCATTTGTTTGGACTGTGGGGGAAACCGGAGCACCTGAAGGAAACCCACACCAACACGGGGAGAACATGCAAACTCCACACAGAAATGCCAGCAACTTTCTTGCTGTAAGGCGACAGTGCTATCTACTGAGCCACCGTGCCACCCCATAGCTGATATTAAATGTCTTACATTGCACATACTTTTTGTTGAGTTTTTGTCTTGTTTCTAGTCCAAAATAATATAAAATAACATAAATAATCAGCCGATTGTTTCTGTTTGAAATAAGATTATTTTACTTACCCATTGGCACATCATTTAGCTTCTTTTAATAAATAAAAATCTTAATTTTGACTGAAAACAAAACAATATTTGTACTTGTCTATAAAATGCCTCGATTTTAAAGGGTCACAGTTTTAGAGATGTTGACTGTCATATACTGTATGTGTCCTAAGTTGCTAAAAACACTATTAGGACACAAAATTGGCTGTTTTTGCATTGTTTAGATCACATTCATTCTTCTGGTTTGAAAAGAAATTTTAAAGCAGCGTCAAAGTGATGCGATCAGCGTGGAAACTGAATGTCTGTCCTGTCAATGACGACATTGAGTTTTCAGCACACTCTATTATGAACCAGATGCAACTTCATAAATATACTTGATATAGCTCTGAAGACTTCTTTTAGCTGTTACAGTGTTCAGAGAGATGCCATGTTGTGTTGCCGACCGTAATTCAAACTAGTAGAAGAATTGTTCAGAGACATGGGTCGTCAGTGTTGCGTTTATAAATGTGCTGCAACGAAGGTTTTGTTTCCATTTTCCCGCAATGAGACATACCTTTGTCAACATGATTTAGTTACCAAGTTTACAGTAATATCACTACAATAGTATGGACTGAAAATCCTCTACTTCCACACAGCTCTCAGATCCGCTCTCCGAAACACCGTCCATCTCCCCTGCGTCTTGATATAGTGCACATACTAAAACTTTAAGGCCCCATTCACACTAATAAATTTTCATTTTAAAATGCGTGAGTTTTGCTACGGTTACGACTTCCATTCACAATACGCCAGTGTTTTCGAGCCCTGAAAATGGAGAGTTTTGGAAATGCTGAAGGGGTCGTTTTGGTTTTAAAAACGCTGCTGCTCCGCGTTAGTGTGGATGGGAGACATCTGAAAACGGAGGCATGTCTGCTGAAATTGATTGATTTTCCTCAATACTAAGTAGCCTTCACAAAGTTCAGTCTTGCATGCTTTCCTTGTGAGTTTAGACTTTACATGTTTGATATGGAAAACAAACTCCCGAGGACACGTCGGGCAAATTTTCAAGGGAAAAAGTGTACTTTATAACACCATTCACATTACTCTGCAGGCTACGCTGTTTCACAATAAAATCTTAATCTCACAATTTTAACAATAAAATAAAACATGATATAAAAAAACTGCCTATTTTCATTTTGATATTAACAACTTAACACCAAAAATCTTGTGTAGCTACATATTCATAAGCGTCATCTTCGCTGTATGCATATTTATAACAAAGCGGAGCCTATACATAACTGCCTCCTGAAAAATATGAAACACCCTCTCTTTTGCTGAATATCAGTTTTAATAATCAATAATGGCCATTATAAAAGTATAATGTACAATAAGTAATAGATTCAAAAGAGTCTTGGAATATGTCGTTAGATAGAGACAACAAGATGAATTAAATAGCATGTTTAACAAGTTTAGTGGTCGATCCTTGATGAACTGTCCGATGTGTGCAGCTCTCACCTGGGGTTTTGTGCTTAAAGCACCCGCTGACTGCCTTAAGCTCAGACGTCCACATACGCTGCAGTGCATGCCAGAGTGTGAGTGTGGTCATGTGATGATTTTCAGCGGTATTGACCTTATTCTTTAATGCAGAAGTGCGATCGTTTTTGCGATTGTTTTAGAACTTCCAACTCAGCTGCCTATGGGAGAAATGACAAAGAATAATAAACTGCTGAAAATGGACAAACTACTTGCTCTACATGCAAGTGTTTTCATGACTATACAGACAAAGTACAATAATATAATAAGAAAATATCAGTTTGCCACATCAAGCAGCAAAAACAAGCCGTTTTTAACGTCTAAAAATCAATAGAAGTGAATGAGAACGGAAGTCTCGAGCCAAAAAGATTCCAATGGCTGCACCTGCTCGTACGCGGAGAATAAGATAAATAGTGTGGATGGAGATTATTTTTTTTTTAGACATGCTGGGTGAAACGCCAGTGTGGACGTGAATCGTTTTCATTCTAAAACGCTGTTTTAAAACTAAAATGTAGTGTAAACAGGACCTAAGAATTTGGACGAGAACGAGACAAAAACTCAAAAAAAAAGACAAAAGAAAGAAATAGATTTTTGCTGAGTATTTTTTGCATGTCACATTAGAATAATCCATTAACAACCTAAAAGCATCAAGTTTGTTGTGAATGAATTAATTTTGCTTTGAATTCTTTCAAAAAATATTTATTATGATAAACAAAATCACTGAACAAAAAAAAAAAACCACAGCTAGAAGCAACCGAATGCAAAACAAGCAGCTGGACATCATGTTTAAGACCCGACTACTGCATTTTAAGTGAATTGAAACTCTCTTTCAAGTTACCACGTTGCACCAGATTTCAGCCACACATTTAGTCTTGCCATGTGACACCAGTAAATGGCATATGCAGCAAATTACCCACAGCCCAGGGCAAAACATCCCACTTCCTTTGGGATACTGTCAGCTCTTTGAGTTCTTTGTACTTGATGGATACTCCTGCTGAGTAGTGTATTAGTCCATTTAGACCAGTTCCTGGGTCTTCTCCTCTGCTTGTTTCTGTTTGCTGAACATGCCTTTATACAGCGCCTTCTCCTTCTGGTAGTCCTGGCTGAGTCTTTCCTCCACTCGCTGCAGCTGCTTCTTGACATCCGCATCTGAAATGAATGTCATCATCAGTTCAATCAAAGCACTGAAGTGAACTGAATGAAGATGTAAAACCGAGCGGTTCAATCGAAGGCTGCAAAGCGGAGGTGTTTGATCTTACAAGCTCTGTAGGAAAATGGATGAATCCACAAAATGTAATAACACAGTATTATGTAACAGGCTGAAAACTCCACAGCAGATGTGTCCCTTGTGAAAACTGTAGCTGAAATCCCTGACAGCTTATTAATTACACCAATAGTTCCCAACCTTTTTTCCTCAGGCAAGCTTTTTTTTATTCTAGTTGTTAAAAAAGCATGCCTGTTTTAAAATGAGCAAACGTGTGCAGGTATTCGACAGAGAAAGCAAAGTAAATCTAAACTGCAGGCTTATCAAACTTATAAAAACACCAGTCTATTAATAATTAATTGCAACAGTTTGAATGTCGCTCCCACTTTTTGTATGTTAACTACATTAACTAAAGAAACCTCATTGCAAAAATGTGACCAAATCTTCTTTTGTTTGTGTGTGGCCATGTTTTTACAGATGTCTGTCTATAAAGACAAGGACACCTTGGATTTAAATATAGCTAATGCAATAAAGGGAATGCAGGGGTCCGGTGACATGCTTTCAACTATTTTTAACTCGACAATCACTTCACTCAAGGAATAACACACTAGTTAAGACCAGTTTTGGGTGTAGTTTGTTTCAACTAAAGGCTACATTTATCTAGACCAGTGAAGCCCAAACTAGAGCCCGCGGGCCAATTTGGCCCATGCTAACCTTTGATTTGGCCTACCATTCACCCATCTGAGACAAGAGTGAGAATAAAGGTTAAGGTTGGGGTGAATGCCTTAAACAGAGATCATCACTAATTTAACATAACCTTTATTTATTTATTTAATTGACGAACTACAAAAAAGAAAAGTGAAATTAAATGTCTCAATTAAATGTTGTGAATTAATTGGATTTTTTTGAAGAGTTATGAAACCCTTAAGCACATTTTTAGATGTTGACATATACAGTATGTGTGTGGCACGTTGCTAAAACCACACTTTATAGGACACATTTCACCATCAAGTGAAAAATGGCTCTTTTTGTAAATTAAAAAAAAAGCGTGGAACTCCATTGTGTTATAGATGAGATTGTTTACGGTTTTATTGTATTATAAGTACAGTATTGTAAAAAAAATTCATGTGATTAAATATGCGAAATGCTGAAACCCTATTGTTTTTGTTAAGATTTTTATTCATATTATTATGCTTTAGTTTTTATTAGTCAGACCAAACTGTAAGTCAGAGAGAGCTCAAAATAGTTTGATGGTAGACTACATCCTCCCCAAAAATCTACCAAATCAGACCATAGGTGGTGCTATGGCACAAAAAACAGTTCAGACATTTTGGCCACCATTTGTACACCATTTGTCATACACTCAAAACTTTTTTCTTTTAATCCTTGGGTCACCTCGAACAAAAGTGTACAGGCGCACTTTTGGCTCTACGACGCACCTTTTGAGGTTGTAATTGATTGTATATTACACACAGTTTTACACAGCCACACAAATTACAGATCATATGATAGGCCTCATACTGAACATACTGCTCATCAAACCGTTCTTTAAAAAATCATCAGTATGTAAAAACCTACTTTTGCAAACTAGTCCCTGGTTTTTAGCTCAATTGCAACTAAACCAGCATTGTTAGAATCTCCGGACTGAGTAGATCAATAAAAAAGCTGAACTTTCCACTTTGGATAGCTGTAATGGAATCATTTACAAAAGATCATCATTTACCTACATGCCTGTAAACCCATAAGGAAAACTCAAAACGTCGCAGAATTTAGTAAGCACATGTGGCATATGAATGTAAACAAGCATGCAAAATTTTGTGGAGCAATAGGTGGCACTATAATAGTTAAAATGGGCTCAAAAACACAGTGTTTCAATGTCTGTTCATGCTCAATAAAGTGTTTCAATTACCATTTTAGCCACTAGATGGATCAACTTACAGTTTGGCATGCAGTGTATTTTCTCAAAATGGAATGACATGCTATTAAAAAATGGCTGTCATTAGCCAATTAAATTCGAGCACTCATTAAACAGTTAATGATGGCTGATCACAATGTAACTTGGTGGGCATGTTGGATGCACGGGTCTAGAGATCTGTAGAAATTAAGAAAAATCATCCACTAGGGGGCGATTTTGAGCTTTTGGAGTGTGTAATTAAACACTCAATCTATAAACTCTAATACTCTAATCGTATATTTCATGGCTGAATAAACTACTCACAGACTTCCTAACTGATAAACCTTAAGCTTCTAAAATGCTTGAACTATGATAATTGCCATTTATTTTTAAAATATTATTAAATTAGTAAGTTGCCATGGCAAATAATTGAATACAGTTCTGTATATTTAACTTTGGCCCACCACCCTCGGTCAGGTTTGGTTTGTGTCCCTTCATAAAAAACGTTTGGGCACCCCTGATCTAACCATTACACATGCTTAGTGTATTGCTCAATTAATTGAGAGATAAAGTAGTAATTAGTAGATTTACATTTATTCATGTTTTGTTTTTCAAATACTTTTCAAAATAATTCACTTTTTCAAGTAAAGAAGGTTACATTTGTCCAACAGCTGCACATGCTTAAGAAAAAAATTACGACAATGCAAAAAAATGCTTTTCTTACTTTTTTTTTTGTCTTGTTTCTAGTGCAAATATCTAAAAATTCTTAAATCAAGAAGCATTTTCTAGGCAATTATAGATGTATGACCATCTATAATATGATTTCATTACCTTGAAATGATTTGTGTTTTGATACACATCTTTAACTTTACTTAAGTATTGATTTATTTTAAATAAGGCTAAAGGGCCCTGTTTGACAAATTTAAATACCTGTGTGTTGAGACTTTTTGTGTTATTTTATGTCATATTGAGTCAAGTAATTAAATTACTATGTAATATAAATACTTTTTAGGCAAAAAGTCATTTAAATAAAGTGTTAATTATGAAATTAGAAATTAATTACTGTTTTGAAGTAACTTGCTGTGCATTGGTAGCAGTTAAGGTAGTAATTCTTTTTAGGTATAAGGTAGGATAAGGATAAACAATACCATCATAGGCAGAATTTGTGCTTCATAATTACTAATACATTGCCAATATATTATTAATTAGCCACTAGTTAATACTTAATACTAGAGTATTACCAAAATATTAAGCAAATAGAAAGTAATACGAGTCAAAGAAAAACACTGTCATTAAAACTCAATCAGACCTTAAAAAGCTCTGGCGACCTCTGGTGTGGATTGGGAAGCCATAAAATAGACAGAAAAAAAACATGTGTGATTCACCGTTAGGTTTCCCTCTGCTGGCCTGCGTGAGGTACTGTCGCGCCGCCGGAGCATCACCCAGCTCTAGTGAAGCCACACCGGCTCTGTAGAGGGCTTTAATATCAGCAGGCCTCCAGTGGAGCACCTTCAGACTGTACTCCAGCACACGCGTGTAGTCCACCAGCTCCCGCTGCAACAAACATGCTGACACACAAACACACACACACGATGAGTAACAAGGAGAATGCTGTCTTTCACATAACCTAGTACGAGTCTGGAAGATTTTCAAATGAGCCAAATCTCTTAAGCTCACACACACACACACACACACACACACACACACACACGCACACACACACACACACCTGATGAGTAATAAGGAGAACGCTGTATTTTGCATAATCTAGAATGAGTCTGGAAGACTTTCAAATGAACCAAATCTCTTATGCTTACATACGCATGCATGCACGCACACGCACACACACACACACACACACACACACACACACACACACACACACACACACACACACACACACACACACACTGAGTAACAAGAAAACTGTATGTTGCATAATCTAAAATGAGTCTGGAAGACTTTCAAATGAGCCAAATGTCCTATCCTCACCAAAGCTGCATTTATTTGACCATACATGTATTTATTTATCTTTTATGCCAAAAATCATTAGACTATTACGTACTGATCATGCTTCCTGAAGATGTTTTATAAATTTCCTACTGTAAACATATGAAAACTTTATTACTGATTAGTAATGTGCATTGCTAAGAACTTACTTTGGACAACTTTCAAGTCAATTTTCTTGACCAAATATTGTATATATCCTAATAGAAGAAAGGTATGCATTTTGACCTGTTCATCTAATAATACTATGATAATGCCAGACCAAAGTTAATTCCTAGCCTACTCAGTAAGAAAATGTTTATGTAATCATGGTTAAAACAGAAACTTAATGTTGCTGTGTTTAAAAGACCCTGGAAAATGTTCACATATACACATACAATACATTAAACCAACAACACATACAATTAAGGACATGATTATTCACCCTCCAGTGAAATTTTTATTCTTTTATTTCACAAGTGATGGTTATTTCCTATTATATGTTTCTTCACAAAAAATGTATTTCTTTTAGTTTAGCTGGAATAAAAAGAAATGAATTAAAAACTGTTTAAGTCAATATTATTATCCCCATTAAGAATTGTGTTTTTCAACTGGCTACAGAACAAACCACTGCTGTCCAATGACTTGCCTAGTTAACTTAAAGGTGCTGTATGTAAGTTAGACTCTTCTAAAGCATAAAAACACCATAATATGTTTGCAAATATTTAAGAAACTTGCCATGTGAACATTCTTGTTCATCTGAAAAACAATGCTGAAGTCAGATATTCTGCTTTGAAAATGTGAGTTACGTGCTGGAACGTCTGTCTTTGTTTTGGTTCTTTTAACACACCCACTGCCAGTTTAGCCAATTATATTTCAGCACCCCGGGTTGCCCTGTTGGAAAACCGCGCATTTCATTTCATTCAGTCATGAAGGCTCTTAAAGCATGCGTCCGTGACTGAAATGCGACCTCCGGCGAACAGTAGCAGACTCGCAGATTCAGAGTTCCACATGAGGTTATTAATGAGCAAACAATATAAATATAATAAACGTAAACATAAGGTGAGCAGGTTACATTGTAACTGTGTGTCCTAACAACATGCTACGAGATGAGATTTGCAGTGATACACAATTTGGCTGTTTGCACCAGACGAAACACGACAGAAATTTAAATACTGCCATTCAGAAGCACAGAATTTGCACTCACTCGTGAAATGGTAAGGTTTATTATCTAATTAATACATATTAAACCTCTTTAACATTAATAAATGTAGATGCTAAATCACGGATATGTGTTGGCATACACACTCAAGTTCACACACCACTTATACACTACAATTTAGTTTACCCAATTCACCTATAGCGCATGTCTTTGTACTGTGGGGGAAACCAGAGCACCCGGAGAAAACCCACGCCAACACGGGGATAACATGCAAACTCCACACTTGCACTGTTCTGAAGTTCAATTTCAGACGTTTATTTTATTGTCAAGATCTGAGGTGAACTATCTGCTGCTGCTTTTAGTAGTCTGCCAATAAATGTCATTTAAAATGCAATTCAAACTCACATTATTAGCATTTAACACGGAATAAAGCACATGAGGTGTACCTGAGGTGATCATTGTCAGTTTTCTGTTGTTCACCTGTGAGAAATAGAAACCGTTTCTAATATATTAATTCAAGGTGTTGGATAGAACAGAAACTCCTTTTAATATGGAGAATATTCCTTCTATCGTGTGCCGTTGCTTTTACATAGAACACGATATAAATCAGCCTTTAGGCTCAATTGTCATGCACACTCCTGTTGGTCCTCAATCTGGCAACCTGTGCTTGAGTTTTTTTGCTCTAGGAATGCAATCCCTAGTTCAGCCACTGGGTGTCAAACTTACATACTGCACCTTTAATTGACCAAGTTGAATACTAGTATCTTGCAAAATAACTAGTAAAATATTATGTATTGCTCTAATCATGGCAACAACAAAAAATGATAATATTGGAAATTAGTTTAAAATGTGTGAAATAAAAATCTCTCCATTAAACAACACTTGGGAAATATTAAAGCTAATATTTAAAACTAAAGGCTAATAATTAGTCTTCAACTACAGTGCTCAACATAAATGAGTACACGCTATTTTCATTCATTCATTCATTCATTCATTTATTTTCCTTCAGCTTAGTGCCTAATTTGTTAGGGGTCGCCATAGCGGAATGAACCACCAATTTATCCAGCATATGTTTTATGCAGTGGATGCCCTTCCAGCTGCAACCCAGTACTGGAAAACACCCAAACACATTCAAATTCACACACCAGTTATACACTACAATTTAGTTTATCCAATTCACCTATAGCGCATGTCTTTGGACTGTGGGGGAAACCGAAGCACCCGAAGAAAACCCACGCCAACACGGGGAGATGCAAACTCCACACAGAAATTCTTGCTGTGAGGCGACAGTGCTAACCACTGAGCCACCGTGCCACCCTACACCCCATTTTGAAAATGAATATTTTGATCCATTTCTCAGTGAATATAGGTAACATATTTTGGTGCATTTGAATGAAAACAGATTTATTAAACAGATATATTTATTAAAATAATATTTTAGTCATCGAACATCTATAGAAACAGAAATATAATATATTAAATTCATGCAAAATATTGGGGAAAAAAATTACAAATACAAAATTTCTATTACAAAGTTTTATTCTCTTGAATTTTGCTCTTTTTACATTTTTTTATTGAATATTTTTCCCTAACATATAAATTTGGGTGTACTAATTTTGGACTGTTATCATAAGTTATTTTGTTAGATTAGCTCCAGATTTGGCTTCAGTGCTGACTAATCTAATGTTAATCCACAGATATAATATTGTAAAGCATCCTTTAGACAATATTAATCTAAATGAGAGATCTGTGAGGGGTGTACTCATTCATGTTGAGCATTGTATATGTCAAAACAACTTTTTGCAAGAAACACAAACCTGCTAGATTGTTATAGCAGTCGATCTGCGTGCTCCTCAGCAACTCGTCCTGCTCCTGGTTAAGTTTGGGCACCGGAGCCCCGAACCCCTGCATAACAGAGTTTACCTCAGAGTCCAGACTGCGCAGGACCAGCAGAGCTCGATGGTAGCGGCCGATAGCAGAGCGCACGTTTCTCTCCCGGTAGAAAGCATTGCCCTCCGTCTTTAACTGGACAGCCTCCTGGAGCTGAGAGTCCAACCGAGAAGCAGACGATCCTCCGGCAGCCCCCAAACACGATGACCCATCATCCCCCGCAGGAGGGTCTGCAGCCTGAAATACATGATGACAGTGTTGAAAATCTGAAAGGTGAGAAGCTGCAGGCAAAAAAGTAATTTTTCAAGCCCCTGTCAGTTTTGAGATGTTTTTATTGCCCTTTTTATGAAAGGTTTATTCAGTCTAATGTAAAGAAACATCTAGAACACACTTAAATGTGTTTCTTTTGTCACGCTTCGTCAATTTGTGTTTGTAGACTGCAAATATACTGCTCAAAAAAATAAAGGGGACACTTGGAGTTACAATGTGTTTAGGGATGTTCAGATCCGATCACATGACCGGAAATCGGGCCCTATCACAGAGTTTCAGATCTGATCCGAATCAGACATTACCTCCAGATCAGGACTCGAATATATGTGTATATGTATATATATATATATATATATATATGTGTGTGTTTGTTGAATATATATATATACAGTTGAAGTCAGCATTATTAGCCCTCCTTGTTTATTTTTTCCCCAATTTTTGTGTGACGGGAGATTTTTTCCAACCCATTTCTAAACATAAAAGTTTTAATAACTTTTCTAATAACTGATTTATTTTATCTTTGTCATGATGACAGTAAATAATATTTAACTAGATATTTTTCAAGACACTTCTATACAGCTTAAAGTGATATTTAAAGGCTTAACTAGGTTAATTAGGTTAACTAGGCAGGTTAGGGTAAATAGGCAAGTTATTGTATAATGATGGTTTGTTTTGTAGACAGTTGAAAAAAAAATAGCTTAAAGGGGCTAATAATTTTGACCTTAAAATGGTTCATAACAAATTAATTTTCTTCTTGCTGAAATAAAACAAATTACACTTTCTCCAGGAGAAAAAAATATTATCAGACATACTGTGAAAATTTCCTTGCTCTGTTAAACATCACTTGGGAAATATTAAAAAAATAAATAAATAAATCAAAGGTGGGTGTCACACAGAAACAACAACGTGTGCAGCATGACATCACTTTGTTTTCAGAGACGCTATTGATTAAACGCGTTTGCAAACACAATGGCATATTTATTTATTTATTTATTTTTTGTTTAAATGCCTGCTGGGTATTTTAAGTTGAGGTGCTATTTGTTTTTATATTCCAGTTTTTTATATTTACTGTTGCACTAAAGTCCAAAAGTGAAGAATTGATGTTATTTATTACTTGATTGTTCAAGCTACCTCACAGAAGTGCTCTGTTAGTTAACAGAATTGTTGAATGTTAAAATAAGGTGAATTAAATAAAAAATAAGGAACATCCTGGATCTGTTTCTTTGCTCTTCTTACATCTTTTTTATGTATTATAGAAGTATCGGATCGGGTTTGACTCGTACTCGAGGGCAAAAAAACCTAATTGGGACATCTCTAATTGTGTTGTTCAAGTGATTCCTTACAATTTTTAAGCAGTGCATAATTCATATTTTTAACGTCTTTTTTGTTTGCACTGAGCCATAAATCTTCTCAGCAGCACTAACATTTAACTTTCAGTTTTATTTATGTCTATATTCTAAAAGTTTGTTTTCAGAGGGATACTAATTACCACTTAATATGTCTGATTACACAAACATTTCTAATTTTATTTGTCACATACACAGTCATACATGTTTTAACATGCAGTGAAATGCTTCCACAACCCCTCGTGACCTCACAAATAACAACAACAATTCCAGAAATTATAATAATAACAATAACAATCTAAAGTATGGAGAAACAAAAGTCATGCAATAGAAAGTACAATCAAACATAAAATATTTAAAGACTTTAGACAACATATGCACAACTTGTTATTCTATAAAAAAAATTAATAAAGGGGTTTGTGATATTTTGGAATATGATATTTTGTGAAATAATGGAACAATAAAAAAGAGCTTCCCAAAAAGCCCGCTGTAAAAAAGAAGACATTTTTAAACAATAAAAAATAATAGTCATTTAAAAAAGAATTTGGATTTTCATGCTAGTTTGTACACACATTTGTGCATTATAATTACAAAGCGCCTTAAACAAAACTAATATTCATCACTATGTTTTCCCACTTTATTGATTACATTAGGAATCACACATATTTGTTGTAACTATCGGTGTTTCGACTTTCAGCAATGACATTTACATTACACTGAACTGAACTAAACTTCCACTGTGAAAACTGGACTGAAGCAGTTTACTGAAATTTACATTGCTTAGAAATAAAGATGAATTGAATTGGATTAAGCATGCAATTTAAACATAACATTTCAGAAAACTTGTAATACAGTCTAAACCATGTCTAAAAATGTCTGTGTTTCTTAATGTAATCACTTAGCAGGAGAATATGGGGAAATTATTAGTTTTGTTTCTATTCACCTTCTCTTCTCCTGAACACACAATTGAGGTAAAGTTGGTTTTATTTTCACACATTCGGAATTTGTCCTTAATAATATAACTTCAGAAAAAACATTCTTTGCTAATACTAAAGAGTGAAATCATATCAGCGGCCAATGATTATCAAAGTACATTTCTCACAGTCAAAAAATAGTGCTAATGTTGTTTTTGAAGTCATAATTACATGTGATTCCAGACCAAATATTCAAAGTGCCATGGTAAACATAGAGATGTTAAATGAACGAAAGTGCGAATATGAACTTTACCTCTATGATAAATATTAGTTTTGTTTTTATTCTCCTGCATTATTCAGTCTTCTCTAAACACACAGTCTTCTCTAAATACACAGTCTCTGAACTGGGATCAGTATGTCAGAATTGAGGTAAAGTTGGTTTTTATTCTCGCACATTTGTTCAGTGACAACTTGTAACACACTCCCTATATTGTTTACCATGGTACTTTGAATATTTAATCTGAAATAACACGCAAGTATGACTTCAAAACATTATAACTATTTATTAGACTGTGAACAATGTTGTACTTTGATAGCCATTGGCTGCTAATAAGATTTCACTATTTAGTATTAGAAAATATGACTTTTCTGAAAGTATATTATAAGGACAAATTCTGAATGTGTGAACATGAAACCTTCACTTTACCTCAGTCCTGTCAGATCATTGCTGGTTTGGCACGTAATTAGAAAGTTTGACCATTTAAGCAAAGTTATTAGTTATTATTGGTATTAATTAGTGCTGCTGGTTCCCATTAATGATCAAGTGTCCTCTTAAAAACATAAACAGACCAGCTTAACCAGTCTAGCAGAAGTAAACCAGTTTAGAGGGTTGATCAGTCATGTTCATTCATTAGGTTTGTATCTAAACTGGTAAGTTACTAATAAATTAAATCAAGACAGAATACGCTGGCATGCAAGTTCATATAATTAAAAAGTGACTTTTTATCAAAACAGATCATTTCTATGAGTTTCAACCGCGCCCAGGACAGCATGCAGCAGCAAATGTCCGCCCTTTTGTTGCGTGCTAAAGAAAACCGTCTTTTTACCTTTTCATCCATGGCGTTTAAAGCTTTACAAAGGTTTCAATGTGCGTTTAATGCAGTAAATGTTGCTGGGAGGCTAAAGAAACGAGTGTTTGACGCTCTTCTTCGTGGTTGTTATGATTTCTGCGTGAAGCTCCGCAACACTGCCTCCTCCTGAACAAAACGGAAAAGCCGATTGGATCACGTGAGCTTTGATGACGAATCACATTACAGTCATGACGTCTGTCAGAGATGTGCGACGGTCAGTGGTTATTTATTTATTTATTTATTTATTTATTTATTTATTTACATATATAAACCGAAATTAGTGTTTGATAGCAAACACTGATACATTAGCCAATATTCTGTCGGTTTATTAAATATTAAACTTTTTTTTATAAAAAGCAGTTTATTCAGTGTAGAGAATGCTTTTTATAAAGCAAAAAAGGTCCAAATATAAGAATACCGACCCACATGGAAAAATACTATATCCTAGTAATTTATGTTTATATTTGTAATTTATTTGTGCATCATTTCTGGACATTGTTGTTTATATTTATTATTACCATCAACCATTTCAACTATCTTTACGTAACATCAAAATGAGAAATGTTTTAACAAAATTTGTGACTATTATATCTTGTATGGATGGGGGGTGGCGGGTGGGCTGTATTTGAATTTTGTTTTCTTTTTATTTATTGTTATTATTATTTGTCTTTTGCTAATTGTTAAAAAAGTTCTGATATTTAATTCTAATTGTCAATAAACATACTTATTAAAAAAATAAACAAGATTAAGCCAGTAAATCTAGCAAATGTTGTGTTACGTTTGTACCTGCTTTTGTTTAAAGTGAGTTGCTCTACAGCAGTGGTGTAGTCCTTGCTATACGCACGTATACTCAGTATGCTTACTTTTTTCCATGAGCTGTTTGGGTATTACCACTTCTGAGGATCAAAATTGCCTATACTCAGTTATTTTTCTGATTAAACTTCCCTAATTTTAGTGTATTTTTTAAATTCTTACTTAAAAAATGTATATGTGGGTAAATGTATATACATTTTTCTTTGTTTACCCCAAAATGATCTGTTTCTGATCTGCCCTAAAATGAAAATCCTAAAATTGCCCCTGTACAACAGTATTTCACATTTGTCTTAATCGTGCCCGCTACAGGGAACGACACTATATATAACACTAAAACGATGAGGCAAAGACTACTCATAAATAACAATATGCAATTTAAAAGGTTAACTACTAGTATATAATGGTGACAACAGAAAGACAGACTCCTAATAGTTTGGTTTAAAACAAGCATGCACGAATGTGACAATCAAAAAGAATGGCTGACTAATGTTTAAAGGAACCTATTAAATGTAAGGTAATAAGCCAGTAAAGAAAGTAAGTAAAAAAGCTGTCTTTGCATGTATGCACAGGACCTATTGAGTTAACTTAAATAAAAGTTAACTAAATTGTTGTATCTTGATTTTTCAGTATTAAAATGATTATGTAAGCTAAATACAGTAAACATACAGCCAATTGCCAAGGCTAGCTTATATATAATATATATATATATATATATATATATATATATATATATATATATATATATATATATATATATATATATATATATATATATATATATATATAGCTGAATCAAAGAAACATTGACTTTCGTCGTTTCTTTGCCTACTTTCATTTAAATGTGGGTCGGGTGTAATAGTACAGTAGTACAGTATTACAAAATACCTCTACAGTAATACAAAATACCACATGATTTTGATAGAGCAATGTTGTGAGTTAGTAACCACAGAAAAAATATATTTCTGCTAAAAACATATTTTAAAATGAGTTAAAAATAAAAAATAAAAAAATATTTGTCTCCGCTCTCCCCATGGCTGTCTGGTGTAAATTCAGCCATATTTAAACATTTCTATGTGAAACAAAACCAGAATGACTTTTACGATAAGACAGTCTGCCCTTGATGGATGAGCGAGTCTGACCTATTTTTGTAGTGTTTGGTCTGTTATCGGGGGTCTTACATAACAGCACCGGTCCACTGACCGAGTTAAGCTTTCAGAGGGGCGTGGCGCTGCCTTGTCATGGAAAAACCCCAACATTCACCATTACTTTCATTTCTGAAAACGCAATTGACTTAAATCTATTACACACATAGTTTATATAAAACTAACATCATGCTGCAGCTTTACAGTCACTCGTACGTGCGGATCGTGCGTCACACGCAGACCACTGTCACAAAGGGCTAAGAGTCATTCCAAAAAAGATTCGATTCTAAAGCTTTAATGAGAGAGTCGATTCTGTCTGGAATTGATTAGATCAAGAGAGAGCAACTCCTCTTCAGGAGACCCATTCAATTTAAAACTAATCATTAACTTGACTCTCGCTTGCTATTGATCAAAAGCCAAAAACATTTACGTGAACAGATTAGCCTACTTCGGGCGATTCACTTTAATTGAGTAGTTCAAATAACAATGTCATTGATTCTTATATACCATCGTGTTATTTTTAAAAAAACTTGTTATATGATATTCATGCTAAAGCAGGTAAATAAAGTCATATTTGAGCGTTAAATTACTGATAATGACGTTTCCTTTGTTTAAATTAATAATTTTTCTCACTTTCAACTTGTTTGGAATGAGTTCAAGTGAAGGGAGAGCATTTCATTTTCATTTTCTTTTTGGGTAAACTATCCCTTTAAGTGTTTTTCCAGTGTTGTAATGTTATAGTTATTATAACATGTTCTTTCACTATGCATGCAATAAAAACGTGCTTGACTACGCTTCTTTTTAGATCTTATTTACCACGGTCACGCGTTGAGAGAAAAGAATTGAAGAAGAATCATTGCGAGGAATCGATTCACAGACCAGGACTCGGACTCGGAATCGATTCCAGCGTCCATAAATTTAAAAGTCAGATCGAGCGGTTGTGTAAGAGCGTCCCGCCGCCAGAGGGGAGGAGCCACGCCTCAAATACACACTGCTTTGTATTTCTGCTTAACATTCGCAGGTATTCGCTTGAAAACAAACACCGAGGCTCCATAATTTAAACCACACTCATCTGTATATTAAAGCTAATCTGTATGGAGCTGGATCGGCGACTCTTGCTGGCCCACTGCGCCGCACACACCCTGTCGGTGTTCGCCGGGCTGATGGTGGTCGTCCCGCTGGCGCTGAACGGGTCTGCGTTTAAGGGCCGGTGCGCGCTTTTTAGCCAGGGATTCTGGAGGACGGAGAACCTGACGGTGGCCGAGGGAGAGACCCGGGAGGTCAGTCATCTGGTGGTGCAGCAGTGGGGTCCTCCGGCCGCCTGTCAGTTCGCCACTTTCGTCGGCATGTTCAGCGTTCTGTACGGGGCGGTTCAGGGCTGGAGAAGTTTCTTCTATCTGCACCGGCGGCACGACGAGTAAGTGAGCAAAACATTAAAACTATAAAACTGAAAATTAGGGTTTACCCTAATCAGTAGGGGTAAAGATGGTTTTATGTTCACACATTCAGACTTTCTCCTTAATATTATGAATTGAGAAAAGTATTTTGTGCCTATTCTAAATAGGTAAATCATATCAGCAGCCAAAGGCTATCAAAGTACATTTGTTTACAGTCAATTAATTATTGCTAATGTTGTTTTAAAGTCACACTTCATGCAATTTCTGACCTACTTTTCAAAGTAGAATGGTAAACAAGTCAACTGAGGTAAAGCTGGTTTTATATTAGCACGTTCTGACTGTCTCCTTAATAATATAATTTCAGAAAAGTATTCTTTGCAAATCCTAAATAGTGAAATCGTATTAGCAGACAATGACCAACAAAATACAACATAAATAGTGCTAATGTTGTTTCAAAGTCATACTTACATGGGATTTGGACCAAATATTCAAAGTACCATGGTAAACAATATAGGGAGCAATATAGAGAGATTGTCACGAACGAATGTGTGATTATAAAACTTTACCAGGGTTAGTAAGAGTGCTGGAAATCCTTGAATTTGAATCTAGTGTTTTTAAGATTTGAAAAGTGCTTTTATTTTTTTTATGAAGTGTTTGCAACTGCTATTGTTTTCATGATATTTTTGATAAAAATGTAATAAAATTAACTATTTAAATAAAATAATAAAACATAAAATAAATTTACATGAAATGAAAACTCTGGAGTGCATTTGCCTGCTATTTTTGTAATCTGTGCTTTTGCTTAAACAGTGTGAGAAAACAAAATGCATAAGGATTACAACCTAATAAGTGAACAATTCATGAAATAAAAGTAAAAATACATTTAAAATGAAAGATGGCATTTAGAATTTGGGTAAATTTCCTTTTAGAGAGTAAATGACAGTAAATTAATGTTGGGCTTGGGGCAAACATGCCTTTGAATACTATATAGGCTACTACAGCATCTGGTGTATTGTGATGAAGAATGTTATTCGCCACATTTGTAAAGTGCTGGAAATATATATATATATATATATATATATATATATATATATATATATATATATATATATATATATATATATATATATATATATGCTGAAAATGTAACAATAAAACAACATTTACATTATAACAGAAAACATGACAATTAAAAAAAAAACAAGAAGGTTATATTCATTATTGTTTATGATAGAAAATAGATTCGTTTTTCAGGTATATTAGTATTAACTTGTGTCGGCACAATAGTAGGCACATTATTTGTATGTACTTATATAGACTCATTAGCTAATTATAACGTCATTTATGTCATATAAAATGAATAAGTGTTTTAATGTTGCCTTGTGTTTGTCCAGCACTCTGTTCTCTGCATTCCTGACACTGCTGCTGAGCCTGTGTGTTCTGTTCCTTTCTGGAGGAGCCAGTGTGACCCTCAGCCTGGGCCTCGTGTCCTGGTGCAACACTGTTACTGACCAAAACACCAGACCCTACAGGTAAACAGCTTCTTTCAAAATACAGTCGTAAAGAAGGTGAAAATTATTAAATGCATGCTCTGTTGATAATGAATAATAATATTTAATGTTTACTGTTGATTGTGTGTTTGTTTCTTGAATGAATGAAATGCCTATATCATGTAATTAAAGTAACAGAGGCTTTATAGTGCTATTAAAATTTTATAATAATATTCAATGTATACTGTTAATGCTTCATGTTTTATGAATAATTTAAATACATCATGCTATTACAGTCACGTTATTACAGTTTATAGACTCGGATTATGGTTCAAAATTGAAATGCATGCTCTATTAATTTTCATAATAACATTTAATGGATACGATTGATTGTGCATATGTTTCATGAATGAATTAGATCTCAACACATCATGTTATTACAGTCACATAGAGGCTTTATAGACTAATTAACCCTGACTATAGTAAAAAAAAGCTTGCTCTATTGAAGTTTTATAATAATATTCAACGTTTACTGTTAATATTTCATGAATGAATACCCACATCATGAGTTTCATGAATAAATTGGATACCCACATGTTATTACAGTCACATGTTATTAATTTATAGACCTAGATTAACACATTATGGTTAAAAAAAATAAATGCATACTCTATTAATATTTAATAATAATATTCAGAGTATAGTATTGATTGTGCATATGTTTCCTGACATATCAACAAGTTATTAAAGCCACAAAGAAGCTTTACAGACTATTTAACACTGATTAGAGTAAAATAAAAAATGCCTGCTCTATTAAAGTTTTATAATAATATTCAATGTTTACTGTTGTTTCATGAATGAATTAAATGCCCCACATCATGTTATTACAATCACACGTTATTAGTTTATAAAGCTAGATTTACACATTATGGTTAAAAAAAAATTAAACGTATGCTTTATTAATATTTAATAGCAATATTTTCAGTATACTATTGATTGCGCTTATGTTTCATGAATTAAATAAATCTCTACATCATGTTATTGTACAGTCTAATATGTAATGATTGCCTCTTGCTCTGCAGTTGTTCTGAGTCTCAGTCTGTTCCACTTTATCTGGACGTTGAAACATCCTCTTTCTACTCTGAGCTCAATTGTGCACAGGTAAAGTGTCTTGTATTTCAGCCCATGTCTCAGTTCAACACAAGATGCCTATTTTTACATGTTATCCTCTGTTTTTTCCCCCGCAGATCTCTCTGTGGTGTGTAACCGCTTTATGGTTGGCTCAGTCTATTTTGTCCTTCCTGAGGCTTTATCATTCCCACAGTCAGCAGATCAGCAGACCGTGTTTATCCAGAGAGAAGGAACTCCTCCTGGGCCAAGCTCAAGCCGAATGCCCCATTCATCACCCGCATCCACACCCGCACCCTTCACACACTCCCAGTGTTTTTATTTAGTCGTACAGTGTTGCACTTTGAAGCCTAAAGTATACTGAGGTTTTTATTGTATACACAGCCTTTTGAAGTGTGTATGAAAACAAAATTTACAATACTTATTTTGATCGCACATATTGAGTTCGTTTACATGGACACCAATAATACGATTTTAATATGATTAAGACAATACTCTGATTAAGAGTCTACCATGTAAACAGTGATTTTCGATTAATTTAATCCGATTAAAGTCATAATCGAACTACACAGATATGGAATTAAGACGTGGAGTATGCCGATTTTAGTCGCATTATTGAAGTGTACTACAGACATGTAAACATCACAATCAAACTATTACCGCTGTGTAGGATTTTCGACGCATTTTGTGACAGGATAGTCTATACACACACGGCTGTTTGACACTATTTTCTGCACCTTCTGAGTCAGTGAAGTACCACAGACACCTGCATCGGGAAATGTGGAAGTTTTTTTTCCCCCATTTGGCGTGCGGTATGAAATTCCATTTAAACTACACTCTTCCAACAGTTCATACTCCCATCCAATATCTCGTTTGTCACAGGAGCATGCATAAAATGTTCCTGAATGAAAGTGAAAGTGCCGAACTGCAGTTAAAGTCCACAAAAAAAAAATTAAACACCCCAAATTACATAAAATTCCACAGTGACACAATGACGCCAATCAAACTATGTGCTATAACATAATGGGATCATGAAAGGAACACTCAAAAAGCAACTCATGCAAACACCTTAATCATATTATTATTGTCTTATTCAGATTAAGGCAGATAATTCGATTACTGATGTCAATGTAAACATAGTCATTGTTAGTCTTAAGGTGACCAATTAATCAGTGCAAGTTAATCTACTTAAAACTGTTTGTTTTCATAGTCTTTAATCAAAATCGAACCATTTGGTCTGGAATAGCTGATGATGTCAGTTTGACGGATTAGGTGGAGTATGCTTAGCCACGCCCCTGCAACCTTTAGTTTGAGTTAAGGTCTTTGCACACTGAATTCAAAATTTTCATCCGTAATTTTTGCATGTTAAAAAATAAATTCGACCTCAAATCGTATTGACACACTGCCTCCAAAACTTATGTCTGTCATAAAAACTGTAGAATCCCGTTAAATTTTTTCCGAAAAAGTGTTTGAGAGGTGTTTTGATATTTCAGAGCCACTGTACAAGCGAAAGGCAAAATACAGAATATCGTCACTTGAACAACCACTCTCGCTGACAGAGCTGTAATAAAAACAAAACTCTATTGGCTGTTTTTTTTTTAAAGGGGTGGAGCTACATTGTCCCACCCTCTCTTCATTTTTTAGTCAAGATTACTTCAAACGTTGAAAAAAAAGTGCACATTTCAAAGACTTCACAAGACCTTTAAAGTTTACTTCAAATTATTCACATTTAAACAAATATTGAAGTTGAAAGAGCAACCAGTTTCATGGCAGTGGGCGGAGTTAAATATGCTTTCTGCTCTTTGCTTACTCTCTGATTGGCGGTATTTTCTGTGCAGCATCATGGGTAATGTAGTTCTTCTGCACAGATTCTGCTATTAAACAACTGTTTTAAAAATAAGTTGAATTAATGTGAAGAGATGGGTTCAACAAAAGCAATTACAATCGATTAACAACTTTAAAAGCTCACAAGAGGTCAGTTATCAGTTACTGTTGAAAATTAATGTCGCTGTGGAGAAAATGAATGGAGTTTTTACTTCACTGAATATAATAGCATGGACACTACTGTATGTCAACATGAGGATCTGTTGCTCAGTAGTTTAATGATGTTGTTGTTGTTGTCCTCCAGTTCTTTCAACAGCCGGATTCAACGCTGACACCTTGTGGACACACTAAGTAGTGTTGTGGTTAAAGAGGTTGCAAGCTTAAAAACTAAAGTACTAAAGTATACTTTGGGCTTCAGACTGATCTAAGGCCAGTTTTAGCGATTGAAATGAAGCAATGAGACAATTGGTCGAAGATTAGCACAAAAGGGAATTAACCCCTAACCTAAACTGACAATCCCTGCATGTTACTCAATGAATAACCTCAGTATTACTTTTGAAGGACTTGCTCGATGTTTTATTTTTGTCCTGTAGCTTTTGATGTTTACTTGAATCGAGGTCAAATGTTTTGTGCGCAGCTTTATAACTTTGCCATAACAAATGTCAAAGGATTCTCAAGTGTATGAAATATTGCACTATTAATTAATCATTCTTGCATATCTGCAAGATATTGTCTGTGTGTTGAGCCGTATAATGTGAATCTGAATGAATCAGAAGATCAGCCTCATGCTCATTTTGTACTGTGAATGATTTTTTGCATAGTGAATGGTACTTTTACTCCAGCCAAACGTTCTTGTTGTAACCCAGTGAAGGTTTTTTTATATGAAGCTGTTTGTGTTGATGGAGGCACCTAACTAGTTTAGCATTGTGATGGAAATTGGACGATGGCATGTGAAGAATGTTGCTCGTCCTTTCTGAATCCTGATCCTTTGACTTGGTGGACTGTTGTGAAGCACAAACAGCTGAATAAAAAACCGTGAGGGAGATGCTGTTTATTAATGGCTCGGAAATGTGATCATTGTTGATGCTTGTGTTTTACACGGCTGTTTACACCCAGTATGTGCTATTTATAGGCTGTTTAAATAAAGGCAATACAGCATTGCATCAGTTGTGTTGTATTGTGTTGCTTGCTCCTTAACAATAAAGTTCAGTAGTACAGCAATGTATTATTGAGCGATGTCTTAAAGGCACAGTGTGTAATTTTCACCACTAGAGGGCGCATATTCACAACAAACAAAAGCATAGTTTGATGATGCCGAAAGAAAAATATTTAAGAAAGTGACAATGTTAAAGGTTCCAAGAAATTAAATAATTTTTAAAAAGATGTTAGTATCAGTATTGTTTATTTTTAATAATAATTCCTTACAGCACTTTTCTAGACACTCAAAGCACTTAACACATTGGGAGGAGTCCCCTCATCCACCACCAGTGTGCAGCATTCACCTAAATGAAGAGACACCAGCCATATTGTGCCAGACCTCACACCCCACACCAGCTGATTGGTGGAGAGGCCAGAGTGATGAAGCCAATCATGATATGAGGATGGTTAGGATTAATGAAAGTGTAAAGCCTGCAGCTCACAACAAACGTGGAAAGTTGTTGCGTGTCATATTTAACAAACCATTTACTCTGCTAATTTGATGTAATTTTGCTCACATGGAGAATTGAATATTAATCAGATGATGTCATTACGCTGCTGTGCTATCAGCCAATTGGTGCATTGCTGATCATAACTTCGAGGATCGATAGATCTGTCCTTCACAACACACGCAGCGATCTCAGATCAGTTCATCCTGACATTTTAATCTGAT
The DNA here is from genome assembly GCF_903798145.1 of Danio aesculapii. Classification (NCBI taxonomy): domain Eukaryota; kingdom Metazoa; phylum Chordata; class Actinopteri; order Cypriniformes; family Danionidae; genus Danio; species Danio aesculapii. The sequence continues at coordinate 47,433,553 of NC_079448.1, read as the reverse complement.
TCGCGAACTTCTTTGAAGAACCAAATTTGCCAGAGATCAGTTATCAAGATAAACAGATCCAGTATCTGCCAAATCAACTTAGATCATTTAAGCGAGATACGAAGAACGGACCCCAGGTTACATTGTAACCCCGTGTCCTAACAACTTGCTACGTGACAAGATTTGCAGTGATAAGGCTGTTTGCACTAGACGAAACACAACAGAAATTTAAAGACAGCCATTCAGAAGCACAGAATAGTGCATTTACTGCACCCCAATGAAATGGTAAGGTTTACAATCTACTTACACATATTAAACATCTTTAATATTATTAAATGTACATGCAGAATCACTTATATGTGTTGGCTTGTACTGAGTCACAGTTCTAAAATTTCAGATGGTTTATTTTATTTTCAAGATCTTAGGTGAACTATCTGCTGCTGCTTTCAGTAGTCTGGCAATAAATGTCCTGTAAAATGGCATTCAAACTCACATTATTAGCATTTAACACTGAATAAAGCACATGTGTACCTGAGGTGATCATAGTTCATCCTGTTGTTCACCTGTGAAGAAATTTCAGTTGTTGGTTGAGACAAAAACTCTTTATACTATGGAAAATATTTCTCCTACCCCGTCCCGTTGCTTTAGTTAGAAAGCGGTTAAAATCAGCCTTAAATCAACCTTTAGGCTGGATAGTCAGGTACACTCTGTTCAGGTTCAATCTGGCAACCTGCGCTTGAACTCGTTAGAGGAGGAGCCAAATGAAAATGTGTTTTGATCCAAGAATGCAATACCTAGTTCAACCACTGGGTGTCAACCTTACATACTGCACCTTTAACACCAAAGAATTATTCAGTGTTTAAAAAACACACACTGCTTCAAAAATAGTACAATTTCAAATCGTATATTTGGTTAATATAGCCATAGAAATATGAATACTTGAGGGTTAAAACTGTACAAGTACACATAAAAACAATAGTAAAATATTAAGTGCGACATGCAAATAAGCACAAAGTTAATTACATTTTCATTAAAGTGCATTCACCGACCATATAATAACAACAGAATATAATATAATGCTGCACTTAACTACTATTAATACCCTTATTGTTCATAATTTGTGTGTTTTTAATATACCAAAGTTATTTAATATAAGGCCTTGTTTTCTCCCTGTCAGTAAACACTGTAGTTATTACTATATCAGCAGCTGAAGAATGGCTCAGCGGTTAAGGAGAAGGTTTAGCTGGTTAATATTGCTCAGTGTTGCAGTGTTTGTCCTCCTCAACACTGGCTGTATCTGAAATCATCTCTACAGCCTCAATAGTGTACTAATATAGGCCATTTGAAGGAGAGAACGAAAAATGAGTGAGTAAATTGGAGTGCACTGAAAAGACACTACCTTACTTGTGTTTTGCTGGTTGATAAATCCCTTAGACGGGTTAGATTTTCAACTTCTTGGTCAGCCCCTGGGATAGTTATGTAATACTTGCGAGCTAGCTATTAATAATGGAATGAAAGTATTGTGGTTTCTGTCATGTATACAAACGTTGATAATTAAACAATTAAATAATTATTCATTTATAAACTTACACCAATAGGATTCCCATGTGGACGCCATCTTGTGGTCTGATGCTGAAATGCATTCATCACAGTGGATTATTAATAATAATTATGGGAGCTCTAGCCATTGTATGGAAGTCCATATCCTCCAGGTAAGAAACATCTTAATAAAGACAATTTATAAGAAAGACTTGCATGTGCCAAAATGAAGAAAGTTTCTCGTATTTTGAGAAAGTTTATCATTATTTTGAGAAAGTTTTTATTAAGGAATGTTTGTCATTATTATTAGAAAATTATTTATTTTTAAAAATGACTTTAAAAGACAGAATTTGCACTTTAAGTAAAAGATTTGACTTTTGTTTCATAATTTCCACTTTAATTTGACATAGTAAGTGATCATTTTGACTTTTTAGGTCATAATTTTAATTTCGTTGTAATTTCAATTTGTCTTAATTTTGACATTTTATGTCATAATTTAGATTTTTTTGTAAATCCCAAAATACCAACTTTAGAAATCATAATTTTGACTCAAAATTTCTACTTTTTAAGTCAGAATGTAAACATTTTTTTTTCATAATTTCATTTTGCTTAATCATAATTTTGACTTTTAAGTCACAATTTCTACTTTTTATCTCATAATTTTGACTTTAGAAATCATAATTTTGGCAGTAAATCAGAATTTAGACTTTAGTCATAATTTCATTTTTTAAAAACAAAAGTTTTTTTGATTTGCTATGTGATAATTTAGACTTTATATGTCACAATTGACTTTTTATCTAGTAATTCCAAATTTGTGTCATAATGACTGTCATAATATCTACTTTTTAACTCATCATTTGACTTTATCCCATAATTTGACTTTTCAAATCATAATGTGGACGTTTTAAATCATAATTTTAAATTGATAACTCGTAATTTAAATGTTTTTTTCTCATACAAACTTTATAAATTGTAATTTTGATCAAGTCATAATTTTAATTTGCTAAATCATAATTTAAACTTATTATGTTATCATTTCTACTTTCTACTTTATAAATCATAATTTTGACAGTAAATCAAAATTTAGATTATAAGTCAAAATTTAATTCGCTACATCATAATTTTTGTTATAATTAAAAAATGTACCTAGTTATTCCATCTTTATGAATCAGAATCTTGACTGCCAATTTTTTTTGTCATAATTTTGACTTTTTTGACATTTTATGTCATTATTTGGATATTTTATCTCATAATTTCAATTTGCTAAATAATAATTTAAATGTTTTTATCCCATAATACCAAGTTTATAAATCATAATTTCTACTTTTTAACTCAGAATGTAAACTTTTTTTATCTTATATTTCAAGTAGCTAAACCTTAATTTTTAACTTTTCAGCCATAATTTCTGCTTTTTTATCTCATTATTTTGACTTTACAAATCATAATTTTGACAGTAAATCAGAATTTAGACTGTCATAATGTTGACTTTTTTATCTCATAATTTCAATTTGCTATGTGATAATTTTTATGTGAGACTTTTTATCTAGTTATTCCAAATTTTATAAATAATATAAATGTTTTTTAATCTCATACCAACTTTATAAATCATAATTTTGACAAGTCAGAATTTTAACTTTTTCTATCTCAATTTCAATTTGCTAAATCATATTTTTTAACAATTTAAGTGTCATAATTTGAACTTTTTGTCTCATAATTTTGACTTTTGAAAGTAAATCAGAATTTAGACTTTAAGTCATAATTTCATTTGTAAAAATCTCATTATTTTGAGTCATACTCTGGACCATTTATCTCATAAATCCAAGTTGCTATAATCTGGACCATTTATCTCATAAATCCAACTTGCTAATAATAATTTTGACTATTTAAGGCAAGATTGTTTTTTCTTACCTGTCCACTTCCATATCATTGACTGTACATCGGTTGTACCCTTAATATTGCTGTGCATTGTAGGATTGATTGAACGCCCACTATGGTTTCAAACACCACTACAAATGGCTGCTCTCTCAAACAGTGCACTATTTAAGGGTATAGGTGTTGATTTCAGACACAGCCACTGTTTGCACCGTCGTCTGCAGCTGATTAAACTCCTCTCGTCTTCATCACAGGCCCTTGTTGTAAGTCAGAACCTTGCAATCTGTTGCCATGGCGATTTCCGGCTCAAGGTGAGACGCCTCGATCTGAGGAGCAAAGAATGATTAGGAAGCTAAATATTTCTCATGCAGAGCACACACGAAGGAGAAGATTAATGGCAAGAGGTGGACGGGCGAAATGAAAGGCGCCGCATCGAGTGTTTGCTGTAGAAGAGATGCAGGATTTGCTGCAGTACCTCTGACATCTGAGGGAAGAGGCTGATGGCCAGCGGCAAGGACAAACCAAAGACCAGAAGACAAACCAGGCTGTGCACGGGCAGCATCAGCCTGCGACGAGCCTGCATTAGAGGAAGCCTGATGGAGGACAGTAAGACTCCAGATCAGCAGATGTTTGCTGTTATTTACTATGGCAAAATATTTGCTGATGGCAGGAGCTTTTTTTTGTAAAAGTTAACAATATATGCAAAATGTAACCTTTATCTACTTAATGTAAAATTAAATAAGAAAAAAGAATTTTTGTAAAATCAGCAAATGTTTATTGTTATTTACTATGGTAAAGTACACTCACCGGCCACTTTATTAGGTACACCTGTCCAACTGCTTGTTAACGCAAATTTCTAACCAGCCAATCACATGGCAGCAACTCAATGCATTTAGGCATGTAGACATGGTCAAGACGATCTGCTGCAGTTCAAATCGAGCATCAGAATGGGGAAGAAAGGTGATTGAAGTGACTTTGAACGTGTCATAATTGTTGGTGCCAGACAGGCTGGTCTGAGTATTTCAGAAACTGCTGATCTACTGGGACTTTCACGCACAACCATCTCTAGGGTTTACAGAGAATGGTCCGAAAAAGAGAAAATATCCAGTGAGCGGCAGTTCTGTGGGCGCAAATGCCTTGTTGATGCCAGAGGTCAGAGGAGAATGGCCAGACTGGTTCGAGCTGATAGAAAGGCAACAGTAACTCAAATAACCACCCATTACAACCAAGATATGCAGAAGAGCATCTCTAAATGCACAACGCGGATGGGCTGCAACCGGGTCCCACTCCTGTCAGCTAAGCACAAGAAACTGAGGCCACAGGCTCACCAAAATTGCACAATAGAAGATTGGAAAAACGTTGCCTGTTTTGATGAGTCTCGATTTCTGCTGCTACATTTGGATGGTAGGGTCAGAATTTGGCATCAACTCCACGAAGGTATGGATCCATCCGGCCTTGTATCAACGGTTCAGGCTGGTGGTGGTGGTGTAATGGTATGGGGAATATTTTCTTGGCACACTTTGGGGCCATTAGCACTAATAGAGCATCGTGTCAACACCACAGCCTACCTGAGTATTGTTGCTGACCATGTCCATCCCTTCATGACCACAGTGTACCCATATTCTGATGGCTACTTCCAGCAGGATAACGCACCATGTCATAAAGCGCGAATCATCTCTGATTGGTTTCCTGAACATCACAAAAAGTTCACTGTACTCAAATGGCCTCCACGGTCACCAGATCTCAGTGCAATAGAGAATTGGGATGTGGTGGAATGGGAGATTCACATCACGGATGTGCAGCCGACAAATCTGCAGCAACTCTGTGAAGCTATCATGTCAATGTGGAGCAAAATCTCTAATGAATATTTCCAGTATCTTGTTGAATCTATGCCACGAAGGATTAAGGCAGTTCTGAAGGCAAAGAGGGGTCCAACCTGGTACTAGTAAGGTGTACCTAATAAAGTGGCCAGTAATTGTGTTTTGCACTCCCCATAATCATTACACTATTTAATAATGCACACTTAATACAGCACATAATCACTGCACTATTTGTAAATGTATGATATACAGACCTACATATCTATTTGTAATTCCTGTTTATTGCAAATAACCTGTATATTATCCAAAATCAAACAAAAAGTGCTTCAGGGGTAATTAATGCGTTGGTGCTGTTCGGATAAGGGATTCATAAAGATAAACAATAAAATCATCAGTCCAAGGCACTTGAAAAGCAAGTGAAAAAAATGAAAAAGCCTTTATTAACATGGCTATTCTTCAGGTGCTGTTTTTAAAGAATAGCCATGTTAATATAGGCTGTTTCATTTTTTAAATCACTTTTATATTTATAATCAAGTGGTTTATACTTGTTTTTTCATATTGGTGCATCCCTAATAAATGCAATTTTTAACGGTTGGCATCTCAAATCTTACTATATGATAAATTCAATTTATGCGTTTAGCAAAAATGTTTTCAGATGTTCATTTGTAGACAAAATTTGGTGGAATTACCCTGATTTTAATCCACAACTAATTAAAAATGCTCTAAGTTACTATATATATTCATTCATTAATTTTCCTTCGGCTTAGTCCCTTATTCATCAAAGGTTGCCACAGCGGAATGAACCGGCAACAATTCCAGAATATGTTTTAAGCAGTGGATGCCCTTCCAGCCGCAACCCAGTACTGGGAAACACCTATACACTCACGCATTCACACACTCTACGACCGATTTTGTTCATCCAATTAACCTGCACCTCATGTCTTTGGACTGTGGGGGAAACCGGAGCACCCAGAGGAAACCCACACCAACAAGCGGAGAACATGCAAACTCCACACAGAAACGTCAACAGACCCAGCCGAGGCTCGAACCAGCGACCTTCTTGCTGTGAGGCAACAGCCCTACCTACTGCGCCACCGCGTCACCCCAAAGCAGTAATTCCTATTAAATAATTCCTCAAGAGGAAATTTTATTTCTTTTAGTTTCGCTGGAATGAAAGAATAAAAATAAATGATAAGGTCAATATTATTATTAGCCCCCTAAAAAATTTAAAATGTCCCTTTAATATCCAAAATAACTAGTGAAATAGTGTACACTGTCATCATGGCACAAAAGAAATTATTCATATGAAATTGGTTATTAAAATGATGTTTAAAAATCAGAGATTAAACAGCACTTGGGAAATACTTGGAAACTATCAAATTAAAATTTGATATACAATTTTTTATATAATAATCAATTCCTTAATATATGCAACTGTGTCAACAAAAAGTAACTTCCTACTTTTCCAAGAAGGCCATTATTATTGGTGGAAGCACAAAGATTGGCAGCGGTAGAGCAACTCGTGTCAGTGCCGTCTCTATCAGTGCCTGAGGAAAAAGACATAAACAAAAACACTAAATGATTTTATGACACAAACAAAACAAAATAAAACACATCATACAGTAGTTTGTAGGAGTACGAATAAACCTCAACATGATGATTAGCTTTACTTTTGTGCATCTGGAAATCAGATATCACATTAATAAACATCAACAAAATAAAGTGAAGAGACACGCACATGTTTGGCAGCAATCCGAGAGGATCCCACGACATTTCCATTGCTGTCCAACACGTCGATTCCCTCCGACAGCTCATTGTGTCTCATTAGAGCCACATTGCAGATGTTTGCACTGGCTGAAAATAACAACCCATACATAGATATTAATAGTGAACTTGCTAACTAAAACTATGACATCCAGTGTCTGTAAGATCTTGATAGCACTGCATGAATAAGCGAAAATATCCGGATGTAAACTCAGATCTTTCATTGTTATTTTAGTGTCACTGACTATTGTAGCAAATATTAACTGTTTGAATTCTTTTTGGGGCGTCACGGTGGCACAGTGGGTAGCACTGTCGCCTCACAGCAAGAAGGTTGCTGGTTCGAGCCTCAGATGGGTCAGTTGGCATTTCTGTGTGGTTGCATGTTCTCCCCGTGTTGGTGTGCGTTTCCTCCGGGTGCTCCGGTTTCCCCCACAGTCCAAAGACATGCGCTATAGGTGAATTAGATACATGTAAGCTAAATTGTCCGTAGTGTTTAAATGGTGTGTGAATGAGATTGTATGGATGTTTTCCAGTGATGGGTTGCAGCTAGAAGGGCATCCGCTGCTTAAAACATATGCTGGATAAGTTGTTGGTTCATTCAGCTGTGGCGAACCCATATTAAAAAAAGGATTCATTAATTAAAGTTACATTTTTTTAAGGAAAACTGATAAATATTTCCTTTATTTGGTGAAATAAAACAGCTAAAAATGTAAAATATAAAGCATATTCACAGCACAAACATCAAAATGCTTTTTATTATATTTTATTTCAAGAGTTCACACTTAGATATTGCTTGATGCTATTACTAGGTTTGGCATGCTGTCCTGGGAGAGAACCCTGAGCTCGGAGATAATTGAACCTAGGGCTACTGCCTGGTCAATGAGCATGTAAGGGGGTCTGAGATCCGATAGGACTTGAAAGCTCCCCCTGGTAAAGGAGGAAAGGGGGAGATGGGGTCGAAGGTGGGGATTCTTCCAAGGTGAAGAAGTAAGGTGAAATCGGTTTATTTACTGTAGGCCTGGATCATATTGCTGATTATGCATGAGAGACCAGCCGTGATCAATCATATCACGTACTCCTGCTGAAATTAGTTTAAAGACTTCACTTAAAGGGATAGTTCACCCAAAACAAACAACTCTCCCATCATTTACATTCTCTCCACTAGCTCCAAAGCAGTTTGAGTTTCTGCCTGTTGAACACAAAAGAAGATATTCTGAAGAATGTTGAAAATCGGTACTAATTGACAACCATAGTAGGACAAAAAAAAAAACAAACAATGGAAATCAATGGCTATAGGTTGAGCATTAGTCTAAATATCTTTTTTGTAATAAAAGTATTATTAATAATAATAATGTTAATAATAATTTTTTATTTGATACTGTATTTTTAGACCAACTAATATAACAACTGTAAACAATCCATACAATTCCTTCATGTTGTCCCAACACAAAACAATTTCAACATTGTTACAAATGTAAGTGGATTGAAAAAAAATAACTTATTTTTATGATTTTAACTTATACATTAATTTTCCTTCGGCTTAGTATCTATTTCAAATGTCGCCACAGCGGAATGAACCGCCAACTATTCCAGCATACCTTTCACGCAGTGGATGGCCTTTTAAACCTCTATTTCTGATCAAATGCAGTGGTGGAAAGAGTCCTGAAAAATCATACACAAGTTTAAGTACCATTACTTGCCAAAAAATGTAGTGCAAGTCGAGTAAAAAAATCTGTTGTAAATATTATTGAAAGTATGAGTAAAAAGTAGCCCTTTCAACTGTACTAAAGAGTAGTCAGTGTGTGTGTAAACGTAACATTCTGTAGTGCACTTAGTTATTGTCCAGCCGGCACAAATCGTCATAGGACGTTATTATTAGGTTAGATTTAGGTTTTAGATTTTAGGTAAGTCTAGTCAGCGTCTAAGAACAATGTTATTTACATGTCCAATAATGACATCAAATGACGTTGATTTTAGGTTGTGTTAAAAAGTGACCAAAATCCAACATCTTAAACCAATGTCATATTGACATCAAATACTGACATTTATTCCTCAGATATATGACAACCAAAATCCAACTTCTGATAGACGTCATAGTGCATTAGATGTTGATATTTGGTTGATTTTAGGTTTGACATTAATGTCGGCCTGACGTTGAGTTCTAATGTCAACCTGATTTTCATTTCCAAACAAAATGCAACATCCCCACGACGTTCGGGTAAAACGTCAATCTGACGTCATGTTGATGTCGTGTGCCTGTTGGCTATTTAAGGCTATTTGGTCATCATACAGTAAACATCCATCATCTTCTGATCAGTGACATGCATCTAAACAGTCTCTGGGTCATTGCATGTAAGGATTTTGGACATCTTCATGGAAACTTTTAATGCTTCCAAACAGTTTGCTGCAATTATAAACCACCCATGTCTTAAGGTAGTTCACTATGATGAGATTTACCTTCTATGTGTGATTTGATTGGACAGGAATCAAAGGATTGATTTTTCTAATCCCCATAGACAAGAAAAATAAAGTAGTGACTGCAGGTTGAAGGAAAGTAGTAGAGTAAAAGTACCGATACAGCACTAAAAATGCACTCAAGGGAAAGTAAAAGAACACATTTTTAAAACTGCTTAGTAAATTACAATTTCTGAGAAAAACTAGTCAATTACAGTAATTTGAGTATTTGTAATTAGTTACTTGACACCCCTGATCAAATATAGACTTATTGTACATAAGTGACTGAGAGACATTTGAATGTAGTGACTGTAAGTGTTATGCTTTCACACAGTCAGCAGGTGGAGCTTCATTCAGTTTAGCACTAAAGACTCTGCTGAATCCAGAGAAATACTGTACACCAATCTGTATCTGTACACACCGACAGCTGGGAAGGGGATAAACCTCTGTATGAAGAGTCTGGTGGCAGGGTTAAACTTGCTGGATTTCTGGATCAGTACATTCAGACCCACCTACAGTAGGACAGAAGGAGAATTTACATATACAAGTAAAACAAGACAACCACACATTAAAAATACTACAGTCATGTATATCCAATATTGTAGTGTTTTTAAACCATGCCAATTTAAATTACTTGAATTAACCAGTTATGGTATTTTTATTTATATTCAAATGACTTAATATTTTAGTTTTCTACAATTATGGGCTATTTTATACTACAATACATCACATTTTACTGTAGTAAAAGCTAAGATATACTACAGTATTTATTACAGTTTATCAGTTTGCTATAGTTAATACTGCAGTATGCTAGAGTTGTAAATACTATATGTATAATATAATACTTCACCGCAGAACTGTTCAAAAACGCTATATCATTTATTATAAAATACAGTTTTTTTCATGTGGGTCGGTTTATGAATTTTATAATCAAAAATAAGCAATATGTTTATATTTATAAATATTTTTTAAATCGCAACAATAGTTTATCGTGACACATGTTTTGTGATAATTTCATATAGTGATCTCCAGCCCCAGTAAACACCTTCTGCATAATATGTGACCCTGTACTACAATACTGCGTTTATACATAATCTATATTTCTATATAATCTATACTTCTATTTATTTATATAAGAGCTTTTTTTGCACATTACACATTTATGGACAAGACACTTTGTTAGAAACACTTCTATGTCTTCTATGCTTTTTATTTGTAAAGCTAAGCTTATTTTATATTTTGTTCTGTATAACTGCTGTATATTCTCTATATCTAAAGTTCGAAATATTTTACATTTGTTATATTTAGCTTATTTTCTATGGCTGTAACTTTTATTGTATGTTTTTACTTATTTACTTATTGATATATATGTACTGTATATACAGTTGAAGTCAGAATTATTAGCCCCCCTGAATTATTAACCCCCGTTTATTTTTTCCACAATTTCTGTTTAACAGAGAGAAGATTTCCTCAACACATTTCTAAACATAATAGTTTTGATAACTCATTTCTAATAACTGATTTATTTTATCTTTGCCATGATGACAGTAAATAATATTTGACTAGATATTTTTAAGACACTTCTACACAGTCTAAAGTGACATTTAAAGGCTTAACTAGGTTAATTAGGTTAACTAGGCAGGTTAGGGTAATTAGGCAAGTTATTGTTTAACGATGGTTTGTCTGTAGACTATCAAAAAAAATATATAGCTTAAAGGGGCTAATAAATTTGCCCTTAAAATGGTTTATAAAAATTAAAAACTGCTTTTATTCTAGCTGAAATAAAACAAATAAGACTTTCTCCAGAAGAAAAAATATTATCAGACATACTGTGAAAATTTCCTTGCTCTGTTAAACATCATTTGGGAAATATTTAAAAAAAGAAACTTCTGACTTCAACTGTGTATAGTTTTTTTGCTTAAGGGTCACGGGTGGTTATACAAGCATTTCACTGCACATTGTACTGTGTATGACTGTGTATGTGACAAAAACATTTTGAATTTGAGCTGAATAAATAAGATTTCCATTGATTGAGATTGAGTACAATTTTTGGCTAAGATACAACTATTTGAAAATCTGAGATTCTGAGGGTGCAAAAAACAGTCAAAATATTGAGGAAATCACTGCTGAAGTTGTCTAAATTAAGTGCTTAGCAATGCATATTAGTGCTGTAATAGATATGTAATATGTACTGTAATATATTTACAGTAAGAACAGCTGTCTACATGGAAGATGATCCTTACTTAATATTCAAATGACTTTTGACATAGAAGAAAAAATGATAGATTTGATCCATACAATGACTTTTAGGCTATTCCTACTCATGCAACTTACAGTAAGATTATGTTTTTGTCTTATTCAGAATGAGGTAAATAACAAGATTACTGTGAGCGCACCCATAAACACTAACATTAAAAATAAAATCAAAACCAACAATGACTTACGGCAATAGAAACAGCGCTGGTCACGGCTCCCACGTATCCCTGAATAAACTTTGAGGTTGGCGTTGGCTAAAGATGACATTGTGAAGGGGACAAAACAATGAAGTTTCAGGTGCTGGAAAAGCTGTGCAATGAAAAACACTGCAGATGTGGATGCAGAACAGCCGTCTGGCCCTCAGGACACAACGATGGTCATTCAGATGGAATCGAGAAGAAAGAAACGCTTCACTGAATGACCATCTGCAACTGCACTGACAGAGTTCAAGCTTGAAACGCTGACCTGGATTGAAAGTCAAAGCGTACCTTTGTGGCGTTGCGGTTGGCGTAGTTCACACACGCATTGTGACTCTGGTTCAGCCACTGCAGGAGAGAAATTCAGGGTCAGATTCAGACTTTTTGATTGAAATTTTAATGTTAATGTGTCATTTTCTGTGAAGACACTCTTCTGGAGAAGTCACATTCACTTTAATGTTTCACCAATGACAAACCCATTTGAATCCAAGAGTTAATTTTCTAGATTCAGTATTTTTACTTCTTTACCGTGCTTAAGTACTGTACACAGATACATCAGAGTACTTTTATTTTAGAAAGACTTTTGCTTCACTATATTCCAAACCAAAATCACACATCATTTTATATATATATATATATATATATATATATATATATATATATATATATATATATATATATATATATATATATATATATATTTGCACAAGTGCTGGGCAAAGATTATTTACAATTAATCGCATCCAAAATAAAAGTATAATGTATAATTTTTGGTTTCAAAATGGAAAAATTAATAAACGGCTAGTTTATGTCAAATTTGAACCTTCTCACGAACATAAATAATTAGTTTTTCCCAAATATTTCTTTTTGTTTTCGTCAAATTTTGTTCTTACACGCAAAATGAAATTGCCATAAAACCAAAACGAATAAACAGCTTTAAAATGTGTTCTCAGTGTGGGCGGGAATTATACACGCTCCCTCTCCGCTGATTGGTCAGCCAAACATCAAACTGTGCCGTCACGTTCCCGTTTATTCATTCATTCATTTTCCTTTCAGCTTAGTCCCTTTATTAAACTGGGAAATGAACCGCCAACTTATCCAGCATATGTTTTATGCAGCAGATGCCCTTCCAGCTGCAACCCATCTCTGGGAAACGTTCCCGTTTAATAACTAGAAAATTATCGATTTTTGAAATATTATGATATTTATTCGGTAATGATCTTTTGGTTATTATTCTGAAATGCAGGATATACTGGCAAGTTAAAAGCTCTGTTGTTTCAGTGATTAGAAGTAATAATTTGTGCTGCCATTTTGCAAATCATTGTTACATTAAATGTGCATGAAGTAAGTACTGGGTACCTCATTTGACCTTACCTGTTGTACTCTGCAAATGACTGACAGTGAGAAAAACTTTACAAAAGTACAAAAAGCAACATACAGTATGACCAACCTCTGGGTAATCTTTAATAGTCATTATAACATAAAATAGGAAGAGCTTTCTCAGCTAAGAACAGATAAAATCCCAGAAATAACACTTGGAATAATAAAGCCAGAGAGATTAAGAGCATTTTTACAGTATTTATTTACTTAAAACAAATGTCTTTTGATGAGGTTTATATTTTTTCCATTGACTTTAAATTTAGCTTTAAATATAACATTCTTGTTAATTATTTAATCAGAATAATAAAGAGTTGATGTTTGGTCAACCAATCAGCGGAGAGGGGGTGTGTATAATTCCCGCCCACACAGAGAACAAATTTGGGTTTTATGGCATTTTCATTTTGTGTAAAAACAAAATGTGATGAAAAAAAAAATTAATTAATTGAAAAAAAACTACTTTTTTTATGTTTGTGAGAAGGTTCAAATTTGGCACAAACAAACCGTTTGTTCGTTTTTCCGTTTGAAATATACATATATATTATATATCAAAATATAAATAAACAAATTCTCAAATATATATGCATGCTTGTGTGTATTTATAGATACATTCAAAAATATACCTAGAACACACACATATATAATAAAACAAACTATTTATTTTGGATGCGATTAATCGTGATTCATTTTTGCCCAGCACTTTATATATATATATATATATATATATATACACACACACACACACACACACACACAGTGTAAGTCAGGATTATTGGCCCCCTTTGAGTTTTTAATTTTTTAAAAATATTTCCCAAATAAGGTTTAACAGAGCAAGGAATTTTTCACAGTATGTCCAATAATATTTTTTCCTCTGGAGAAAGTCTTATTTGTTTTATTTCGGCTAAAAAATCTGGAAGTTTTAAAGTCAAAATTATTGGCCCCTTTAAGCAATTTTTTTTTTCGATAGTCTACAGAACAAACCATCAGTATACAGTAACTTGCCTAATTACCCTAACCTGCCTAGTTACCGTAATTAACTTAGTTAAGCCTTTAAATGTCACTTTAAGCTGTATAGAGGTGTCTTGAAAATAATTTGGTCAAATATTATTTACTGTCATCATGACAAAGATAAAATAAATCAGTTATTAGAAATGAGTTATTAAAACTATTATGTTTAGAAATTGGGGATAAAAACAAACAGGGGGGCTAATAATTCTAATAACTTCACCTATGTATATATGTAACTGGCGAAATTTGATTCTTAAATGAGCTGACTCAGTTCAGTTAACCTGTTTTATTTACTTTCCTGAAATTACTTTGCAAACCGCACTGATCTGATTGCATCTGTTCTAGAGTGAACAACTCATTGATTCAAATGATCCAATCAGAGTGAGTGTCCAGTTAACGATTCACTGATTCAAATGATCAAAGCAAATATACAGTTAAAGGCATACCATTTACTCTTTTAATCTACTTTGATGATTTTCTCTTGTCCCTTAATCTTACCGTCCTTTGTGTTTAACAAAAACTCAGATAGGCTTTGAACAAGTGCAGGATAAGAAATGATCACAGAACTATTTTTTTGGGTGAACTATACCTTTATTGATCCACTGATCCAAATGATCCTGTCAGAGCAAATCTTCAGCGAACGATTCACTGATTTTTGGGGGGGTTGGGGTGAAATTACGGGGTTCCAGGCACAACCCAGTTCTGGGAAACACCCATACACTCTTGGATTCACACACTACAGCCAATTTAGTTAATCCAATTCACCTATAGCACATGTCTTTGGACTGTGGGGGAAACCGGAGCACCCGGAGGAAACCCACAACAACAAGGGGAAAACATGCAAACTCTGCACAGAAATGCAACTGGTCCAGCCTGGACTCAAACCTTCTTGCTTTGAGGCGACAGTGTTAAACCCTGAGCCATTGTGCCATCCATAAAAAACTCATAAAGGCTTCAAACTACATGATGGTGAGTACATTTCAATTTTTGGATAAACTGTCCCTTTAATTGTATTGTTACTGAATCATGTGTGTGTACAGCACTTACAATTCAATTGAGCTGAGTGTATAGTAAGGAAATCCAATTCAATTACTTCAGTCTAATTACGCATTTACAACAGAACGAGAGACTGCTGGGAATGCACAGTCAGCTTTTACGCTTCCCAGCACTGATGAGCTCAAAATGATGGGAACAATTGACTTTACCTGCCAGAAAACAGTGGAGGCCAAAGTCTGGTTAGGAAGGAGAAGACCAACAACCTGCAAGACAATCAACTGCAGATCAGAAGACTGACTAGTAAACAGCACACAGTGATGCACGTTAATAATTCACACTTATCTACAAAAACAAAGCTTTACGACAGACTTTAGAAGCTCAATACAGATTTCAACACGTCTCACGCTCAGAAGACCTGGATGTGTCAATACTGCCTCATGCATAATGATTGGATTCAAGCGTCTTTATCTCATATTTGCTCTTCTGTGTGTGTTTTTGATTTGCACTTTGATCTATTTTTTTAACAAGCAAATGTGAGACTTACGATTGGCGTCCCGAATGGCACATAGCCTGTGAAACAGACACAGATAAGAAGAGGAGCAAAAACAACAAATCACAACTCAGAGATCATCAGAAATAACCTCTACGGCTGTCCTCACTTCATTTGCATCTGCTTGAATATGCATGATGTTCTTTTTTTAATGATATGGTGAGATTGTATTGTTAATTATTTGGCATGAACAATCTGCTGCACACATAAACACGCATGAATAATTGATTTTTTTGGATGGGCAAAAACAGAACCGCATCTATAAGAATGAAACATTCATTCGTTCATTTTCTTTTTGGCTTAGTCCCTTTATTAATCTGGGGTCGCCACAGCGGAATGAACCGCCAACTTATCCAGCACGTTTTTATGCAGCGGATGCCCTTCCAGCCGCAAGCCATCACTTGGAAACATCCGTTCACAGTCATTCACACACATACACTACGGACAATTTAGCTTACCCAATTCACCTATAGCACATGTTTTTGGACTTGTGGGGGAAATTGGAGCACCCGAAGGAAACCCACGCGAACCCACGGGAGAACATACAAACTCCACACAGAAACGCCAACTGACCCAGCCGAGGCTCGAACCAGCGACCTTCTTGCTGTGAGGTGACAGCACTACCTACTGCGCAACTGCGTAGCCCCAGAATGAAACATTAATTTGATCAAAAATATAATATTGTAAAAAACTGTTCAGATTTAAAATGAATGTTTTCTCTTATTATATATTGTAAATGTTTTCTGTTTTCATGAAAACCTTGATAGATTACATGTGTAAGTATATCTGTATATGTATTCTAAACATAATAGTTTTAATAACTCATTTCTAATAACTGATTTATTTCATCTTTGGCATGATGACAGTAAATAATATATGACTAGATATTGTTCAAGACACTTCTATACAGCTTTAAGTCACATTTAAAGACTTAACTAGGTTAATTAGGCAAGTTAGGGTAATTAGGCAAGTCATTGTACACTCTCAGAGAAAAAGGTACATGGTGGTACAAATAAAGGAACAGTTTTGTACCTTTGAAAAAGTTGTACCTTATATGGTACAGAAAAGATCTTATGATACTGTTCTGTAGCTTTTATGGTACAATTGAAGGTACACAATTGTTCTTATAAAAAGGTACATAAGTGTTGGACAACTTCTTCTTTATTACAATATCTGTGAAAATAAATATGACTGGAAAAACAAAGTGATAATATGAATAATTTCCATATTAAAACCAGAATCATCATTTAAAAGCATTTGTTTAAAGAAACTCGCAAACATTAATTATTACGTTTATAATACAAAACAACTGGTAAAACAAAACTATACAGTAGGTATTGTAAACTAAACATTTAAGCATTTTAATAAAAATTTGGTAAGCATTTTCTTATAAATACATTTTCATTATTGATATCTGCACCTTTTGGCGTTTGCTTTCCACCGAGCTGGCAAAAGTCCTGCATATGCAAAGTGTTCATGCTGACATTTTAGTATTGTAAAACTAATCAAACATTGAGCATATCTCATGCATAACTTTTAAGTGATTACAAAGGTATTGTGAGAAAATTGTAGAAAAATGTTTTATATTGTAGATGGGAGAGTGTGTTTCTGAAACATTTTTGTGAAGTGTTGTTAAATGTTTAGCAAAAAACAGATCTTTTGATTTATGTTAAAGTGTTTTTTATTCTTTATTGTAAATGGAAAAGGTGCATTTACACACAAAGAAACTTTTTTAAAAACATAGTTTAATAAATGTTTTTGATGTTTTATATTTACTGAAAATAAATTGACCCATTTTGGATAAAGCAAAATGCCTTTAAATAGTTCTTGAAGGAAGACATTTGACACTGTTAAGGTACAAAGTGTCTTGTCACTGTAGTGGTGCCTTCATGAATCAGATTCCCATGAGGGGACAATCTAATCTTTGTTGTGTAGACAATCTAAAAATATATATTGCTTAAAGGGGCTAATAATATTGACCTTAAAATTGTTTAAAGAAATTAAAAACTGCTTTTATTCTAGAAGAAATAAAACAAGTAAGACTTTCTCCAGAAGAAAAAATATTTTAGGAAATACTGTGAAAAATTCCTCGCTGTGTTATACGTCATTTGGCAAATATTTGATTATTTTTTTATAACTGTGATTATTGTGTTTTAAATTTACTTTGGAAAATAGACAACTTTTTTAACTTTTTAGGTTTTTAATAAGGTGAACTTTGAAGTGATGTATTATTTAATTATTTTATATATATACAGTTGAAGTCAGAATTATTGGCCCCCCATTTAATTCTTTTTACTTTTTTAAATATTTCCCAAATGATGTTGAACAGAGCAAGGAAATTTTCACAGTATTTCTGATAATATTTTTTCTTCTGGAGAAAGTCTTATTTTGGCTAGAATAAAAGCAGTTTTGAATTTTTTATAAATCATTTTAAGGTCAAAATGATTAGCCCCTTTAAGCTATATATTTTTTGATAGTCTACAGAACAAACCATCGTTATACAATAACTTGCCTAATTACCCTAACCTGTCTAGTTAACCTAATTAACCTAGTTAAGCCTTTAAATGTCACTTTAAGCTGTATAGAAGTGTCTTGAAAAAAATTGGTCAAATATTATTTACTGTCATCATGGCAAAGATAAAATCAATCAGTTATTAGAAATGAGTTATTAAAACTATTATGTTTAGAAATGTGTTGATGAAATCTCTTTGTTAAATAGAAATTAGGGAAAAAATAAACAGGGGGGCTAATAATTCTGACTTCAACTGTGTGTGTGTGTGTGTATATATATATATATATATATATATATATATATATATATATATATATATATAGATAGATAGATAGATAGATAGATAGATAGATAGATAGATAGATAGATAGATAGATAGATAGATAGATAGATAGATAGATAGATAGCCAGGATTAGATAATATATGAAATATTAAAAGATTGAAATCTGACATGTTTTATTTCATAAACCACTAATAATCTGTCTTCAATGTTATTTGTATAATTTTTAATTTAATGATAAAAAATGAATGTTGGCGCAATAGCCTAGTGGTTAACACATGTGGTGCAGTAGCACATCAGGGCGTCCTGAGTTCGAATCCTGGCTCGAGGACATTTCCCAACCCTACCCCCCCCCCCCCCCCCCCCCCCCCCCCCAGTCTCTCCAACTTAGCTTCCTGTCTCATTGCTGTCCTATCTAATAAATGCAATAAGGCCAAAAATAAATCTTTAAATAATAATTACAAATGAAGTAGGATGTAAATCTTCAATATGCTCTTACCTGACATGCGAAAAGGCATGAATATTTTTTCCCCGGTGTCAGGGTGAATGATGGCCTGAAAGCAGACGAGTAAGTGACTGTAACACCAGCATTCTTAAAAAAATGACGGCGAACAAAGAGCTCCAACCTCTCACCTGCTTGACCTTCTGAGCGTCCCAGAGCTGAACACAGAACACAGGCCATTATAAAACACTGCAGCACATTTAGCACATACGTGATCCTTCTAAACATCACCTGCTGATCTGTGACTCCTGCGGGAAGATTCCCTCTCTTAAAATCATCCAGGAGTTTCAGACATTCTTTTAAACGACTCTATGAAGGAGAAACACTAAATCAATCAGCATTCATTTCTCAAAGTTTAATTACAGCAAAGAGAATGAAATGTTTTTATGATCAGTGCACACTGAAAATAATATCTGTTAATTAACTGGTTCAGTATTTTGTGGTGTACAAGTGTTTTCAGTTTATTTACGGTTGTGAAATGCATTATGGGATGTTGATCTCTGCTCTGTCCACTTTTGATCTTGAAAATTCAACTCTACAGTTTAACAAAGTGACTTTAATGGACATTTTCATTGTTTGAAATAATATAATGTATAAGAAATAATATATAGTCTGTAAAATAACAGAAAATGTTGTGGAAGTTTTTATACAAGGTTTTTGTCACGTAATATACAACACTAACCCAGACAATATATCACTTTAAACTAATAAAAATGTTCATAAAAGTCACTTTTTCAAAGTTTTCAAGGTTAAAAGTTGTTGGAAAAAGGATCAAGCTCCCATAATGCAATTCAAAAGCATAAATAAATGGCAAAAAATAAAAACATGAATCACAAATTGTGGAAAACTTCTAATTTACAGACATTTTTTTACAATGTAAAATGGTAAAAATGTTCTAAGTTCCTCCACTATCTACAATAATTTCTGAAGGCTTCATGACTTATCCAGTTGTTTGTTTTTACTAAAACATTTTTTTACACATCACAATTTACAGACAATTAAATATTTTACAGCTTGGCATAAAAATGTTGGCTTGTGTGACTTCAAAGTTACAAAATAGACAAAGAGGACAAAATGTTTAATGAAGAAAACGTGTTGCATTTTTATAATTTTTTCACTTTTATTGTTTAAAAATTCATACATTTTAAGCATTTTAACACTTTAAATTACATTTTGTTTACATAATGTCACTGTTTTTGTTGTTTTTAATAAAAAAAACTACAAAACAACATCAGTAAAATAGATTTTTTCTTATATAATAAATGCTAAGCAGTTTTTGTTATGATTTTGATTATTAGTATTATTTTTTATTATATTTTTGTTACTATTACTACTAATACTACAGTCAAATAAGTCAATAACCAGAAATAACATTAATTTAATTTTGTTATTTTAAATATTATTATTTTAAATAGTCATTTATTCATTTTCCTTCAGCTTAGTTCCTTATTTACCAGGGGTCACCACAGCGCAATGAACAGCCAACTATTCCAGCACATGTGTTACCCTGTTTTACATGCCCTTCCAAACACAACCCATTACTGGGAATTAAATAGTTATAGTTTTATTCATTTATTATTATTATTCTGATTGGTCAGTCACAACAGTCCAAGGTATGTTATTTGCAGATAACAACCTCTGAAACTAAAAACACAGGCTCATTAGAGTATTTTTAATCATCTTGACAGTCAGTGAATACGCTCACATCCATATTTAAACACTTGTCGTCTTGCTGCTGTTTTGTGGCTGAATAATACAAAGGTTAGTGTATGCTCCATTCAGTCATGTTCAGTTATGTCAGCTTTGCATTTAATTAAAGAATTAAAAAACTATTACAGCTCAGGACAATGTTTTGAGAAATTAAATTTACTTTTCTTGACATATGTCAGTGTGATACGATTGCTTATTTCCTAATTTAACTGCAGATTTGTTTTTAAAAGGGCTGAAGCAGGCTTTTGACAGAGACAGATTGCAACACACAAGTGTAAGTATCCATGTGTTTTTCTGTGTGTCAGTATTGATTTGTCTGCTTCATATCTACGAAGTACTTTGACCAAAATGAGTGATTTTAGCATACGTCAATAGCTTCCATTGATATTTAAAATTATATTAATATGCACAATTTCAACATCTTGAATGCGCCACCCCTATCAAAGCAATGCATTTCATATACACAGGGGCATAGCGGACATTTTAAAAGTGGGGGGGATGGCGGTATGAGATCATACGTTCATATAATTATTAATCACCTGTTTCTAAATGGTCTGTCTCTAAAATAGAGGGGGATGTATCCCCCCTGTCCACCCTGGTTGCTACGCCCCTGCATATACATATTTAATTTTTTGCCTATTAATATTGACTTAGACATAACTAATATCTGATATCTGTGTTTATAATACTCCTCACTTTAATAATACATTAAAGAGGGATATTTTGTTCACACACATGAAACAATTTCCAATCTGTGTCAGTTATGAGAGTAAAAAAAACAGATTTTTCTGCTTGTCTAGCTTATTACTTCTAAATGATGGTGTTGATATAAAAATATTGCTAACAATGTAAGTTAACCTCAGACAGCATTATAAAACTGAACACAATCAATGATTCATTTGAATCATTTAAGTCCTCTGATTGAGAGCCACTGATTTATTCACATCAATTACAACAACATAAACAAGATTTCTGTACCTCAGTCACAAACAAAGTGGAAGGGTCGATGATGTCAATGAAATGTCTCAACCTGCCGAGAAATGTGCTCTGAGGGGGAAAAAAAAACATTCCTTTATTTTCACAAACTCAGATAAAGCAAAAGACGCAAACGGGACAAACTCGTGACAGCACAAACCACAACACGGCTAAAACCTGATGCCTTGCACCTTATATTATTAGGAGACGCTCTAATTTTAGAGTCAGACTCAAATATTGAAGGACTCTAAAGACGACAAAGGATGGAGCTGCATCAACATTCAGAAATGCGAGCGGTTTTCAGAGCACCAACTGTTTCAGAGGCCCGATGGTGGAGCGTGCCAAGGGTTTATTTGGCAAAGAACACACAGGGTAAAAAAGAGCTTCAATCACACGCATCTGAATGATTTATCCAGGGAAAATACAACAGAAAATGTCACATCTCACTAGACTCTTCAGGCTACAATTAGGACTGTGCAATACGACAATATAAATTGTATGTGTGAAATAAATAGTCTATTTTATCATATTCTGCTCTAGATTGCTCATTTTAGGGCTCCACAATATCGAAAAATAATCGTTATTGTGATAATAGTAAATGCAATGTCCATATCGCAGAAAAGTGCAATGAAATAAATGTATTAAGCATTTGTGTGCTGCATTCATAGGTTGTTTATCCAGCTTGTTCTCACGTAGAAACGTAACTATTTCATGTTTGTAAGTTTAGAGGCTAAATCGTATTAATTCATACAAGTTCAGTCAAATGTAAACGTACGCTTAAAAAAAAAAAAAGGCGTGGCACCAAACCCCACCCCTAAACCCAAGCCTCATTGGGGGATGAGCAAATCGAATAAGAATTAGCCAATTAATCAAAAAGTTATGAATTGCCGTGAGATAGCATTGATTTATCAAATCTGACCAATCAGATAAGGTCTTTACTATCTTGATTCCTGTTCCTCCAGTAGAACCTAGAGCTGAAAACAAATACTAATGCTGGGAGACAAGCGTGGAAAATAAATAAATAAAAATAAAAATCAGAATTTATGGCGAGGTTTTCAATCATTTGTGAGGTTTTTTTAAACTAAATGTTTTTTATGGCGTTTTCTTTTAAAGTTATTTCGTAAGTAATATTATTGCAACACTCAACAACAATACTGCATATTTTCCCAGTATCGTGCAGCCTGAGTTTATTTTGTAATACGTAAGACTTTTTTGTCTTTTGAATAAGAAATCTGCAGGCTTGAAAGTCTAAAGTTTACCTTTTGCTTTTTATTTAGCGACATTTTGTTATTTCTGTAATCATTCGTTTTTATAAAAAGTGCTTTATATATTATTAATATTGATTTTATATTTCTACATTAATCAAACATTTGCCTGCAGGAGTTATATAAGCACATAAAATAATCGGTAACACTTTATTTTAAGGTGTCCCTTTACACAGCACTTACTATATTAATTACAATTAGTTATGCATAATTACATGCAACTAAACCTGTATTCTTATCCTAACCATATAGTAATTTAAGTGTTAACTTAAAGAAAAACACGATTTTATCAGCAATTTAAAAAACACTTATCTATGTAACGATCGCACTAAAATAAATGGGCAATAGACTTTTGTCTGAGCTAATTAAATAAAAAAAATAACTTTACATTTTAAAAGACCACAAATAAAAGAAAACCTTGGCAGAAAGACTGATTCTTATTGGCTGCTGTCATTTTCCTCTCTCGTCTCCCAGCATTAGTATTTATTTTCAGCTCTAGGTTTACCTAACAACAACACCTACTGGAGAGGCAGTAATTAATAAAGATAGTACATCTGATTGGTGCATATATATATATGTACAACAGTTCTGTCTGGTTCTCGAATCTGATTGGCTGATAGATATGCAATATTCCTGTAATAACAGCACTCGTACAGCCTCCTCACCCTTTTTTATTACTCCGCCCACATAGAGTGACAGCAGATCAATAAACTCACTACAGTTTGACAAATATTGCAGCTGTTGGACAACATGATATACTTCTGAGGCTTTTTTAGGCAAGAATGATTAGATTGCAACTGTGTAGTTTATTTATAATGATTGTACGTTGTAGTGCTGTATTTATACCATAGTAATCTGGTAGTGTTTGCTTTGCTTTGGCTTTTTCAGGGTTAATTATTGTGATGGCCCCAATTGCAACAGAGAAATGCTAGAAAATCTCTGTAGACTGATGGCATTTCCTGCTGTTCAGCCTTATAATCTTAAAATGTGAGAATTTTGTGAGCAAAATCACCTGTTTTGTCATCACTTTAGATATTACGCTAGAGAATCATTGAAATACTAGCTCTAAAGTGATGTTGGTGAATGAGCAATGGTTTCTGCTCTTTCTGACCGTCAACTGCAGATGTGAATGAATGGTGAGAGAAAGTACTGTAGTACTGTACTCTAACAAAAGGGATTTTGAGACTCTCTATGTTTAATTTTCTTTTTTAAATACACGATTATGCCATCAAACAGTTGTATAAACGTAATATAACACTCGTAGCAGTGCGATATGGCTGTATATCATAACTGTTGGGTGGCACTAAAGCACTTGGCCTGCTGCCTCGAGCCAATGCACGACTACCACAAGTACCGATATACAGCCATATCGCACTGCTACTTGTGTGATATTACTCATATTTATTCATACATATATATTGCTAAAGATGTTAGGTGACCAAACTGTTATTTTAATGAATATAACTGTTAAATAAAACGGTTTTGTATAAATGCACTACAAATTTATATTGTGAGATGAGTGTTTTTTTCCATGTCGCCCATAAATAGCTTCAATATATGGTGAGGAAAGCAAAAAAAAAAAATCTGCTGATCTGAGTTCGCTCGGCTAATAATGTTATTTCTGGGCTACAGACACTTGCTTCAAAGCTGTAAGCGCACGTCTGCAGGAGAAGACTTGTTAATTATGCATGTGTTTCTGCTCCCCGGAGAATACGCAACACAGTTTGCAGAGATGGAGAAAGATGAAAACATACACCCGTATCCTTCAGCTGCATCGATTTCACCCAAAAACAGCAGCGATAACGAGGAAAATGGTGCACAAAAGTCAAAGGCACCTGCACTGGATTTTGCCCATACAAATATATCATAACAGTGACCATAATAACTCAAGTCAAACATTGCTTCAATAGCCAATCAAAAAATAATAAACCTTAAGCGGACTAAACATTAATCTAAAAAGAAATAAGACTTTCTCCAGAAGAAAGAATAATAGGAAATACTGTGAAATTTCACAGGAGAGCTAATAATTTGGTCTTCAATTGTATACACACTATAAATATAACATATTAGACACATATACAACACAGTTTGCATAGAAAACATACAGCCATATCAGTGAGCATCGATTTCACCTAAAAACAGCAGCGATAACAAGGAAAATGGTCTTGGATTTGGATCATATAACTAAATGATAGCAGTAAATTGCACATCTAATGAATGCACCTTCTTATAAAACTGGCCAAAAGACCCTATTTATTTTTGGTATCTGGGACTAGTTCATCAATAGGGCATGCAGATTTTAATATATTCTCATTTGGGGAGCATCTGGCATGATAATCAATTGAAACTCCTGACTGCACTGAAAGTGTTTTATTTGAATGCATTCAGAGATAATATTTAAAAAGAATCAAAAATGATACTCCACTATACTGCCCTCTATATGGGTTTCTAAGCTGCATAGTAGAGCATTGCACACGAAATGCATATTTAATAATTGTGAACTTGGCTCTGAAGTAAATCCATAGAAAAACATTGAGAACTGACATGCATGTGCTGATTTCAGAGTGCATGTTTGATCACTTAGGGGGGTTTTTCCATATAAAAACGCAAAAATTAAATAAAATGTAAAAAAAGTCTGTTGAAATAAGGTATTGTAGTCATAATATCATACATTTATAATAGCATTCAAAAAAAGTGTAATGCAAATTACTGCAAAAAATGACACAAGAGATTTTAAGTGATCATTGACTGCTAATGCTGTGTATTTTTAAAATTTAACCATTAAACACTATTTTACCCTTTTGCTATTAAGTTCTTTTTAAAGGGCACCTATGGTGAAAAATCTACTTTACAAGCTGTTTGGACAGACATATATGTAGGTATAGTGTAAAAACCGTCATATTAGGGTGAAATAAACACACCCAGTCCTTTTTTTTCAAATTTAACAACATAAAAACAGTGGACAAATTGGAGCGGTTTTCAGATCGACCGCAACTTTGCGTAGGAGTGCGGTTCCCCCCGCCCACCAATATTGATTGACAGCTGCGCACATTAACATGTCTCTGTATTATATAATCATATCATCAAGACAGGACGAGCGCAAAGCAACCGGGAATAAAAGGTCTGTTCAGTTTTCTAGGATCATCAATCATCATCAAACGTGATCAAGAGTGAGTTTCACATGTTTAAAATGTTTTAAAACAGAGCACGTGTGTAAAGTACAGCGATTCACTTCAGATTCACTTCATCAGCACAGCCACATCAGAACAATTATGAAAGAAGACGCTTTAATTCTGGTTTGTGGATGTTAAATCAGGTTTATTTTGTTCATTAACATAACAGATATGCATCCAGAAGTGGAGAATAACCTGTATCATGTCACATATGCGTGCAAACAGAGTGCAAAGCTAAACGGGCACTGTTGCTGTGTGTGTGTCTGCGCTATGTGTGTGTGTTTATAATATTTTTTGTATTTCTAGAATATTTGTAACATTTACAAATCTGTAATATTATTAAATACATTTTTAAACGTATGTTACATAACTCATTTTCATTCATTCATTTTCTTTTCAGCTTAATCCCTTTTTGGCTTAGCCAACTTATCCTTACGCCAACTTACGGACAAATTTAGCTTACCCAATTCACCTGTACCGCATGTCTTTGGACTTGTGAGGGAAACCGGAGCACCCAGAGGAAACTGACGCGAACGTGGGGAGAACATGCAAACTCCACACAGAAATGCCAACTGACCCAGCCAAGACTCGAATCCGCGACCTTCTAGCTGCGAGGCGACAGCACTAACTTCTGCGCCACCGCGTCACTCCATTTTCATTTTTATTAATTCATTTATTAATTTTCTTTTCAGCTTAGTCTTTTTTTAACCTTTATTAACGTGGGGTTTTCACAGTGGAATGAACCGCCAACTTATCCAGCATAAGTTTTACGCAGCGGACGCCCTTCCAGTTGCAACCTATCACTGGGAAACATCCATACATACTCATTCACTACGGACAATTTTAGCTTACCCAATTCACCTATAGTGCATGTTTTTGGACTTGTGGGGAGAAACTGAAGCACCCAGAGGAAACCCACGCCAACACGGGGAGAACATGCTAACTCCACACAGAAATGCCAACTGACCCAGCCGAGACTTGAACCAGCAACCTTCTTGCTGTGAGGTGATTGTGCTGATTGTGTGAACAGTATATAACATTTTAGTTATTCTGCAAGATACTGTTGCGCTTAAAGTGCATTTTAAATGCTTAAGAAGGTTAATTAGATCAACTAAGCAAGTTAGAGTAATTAGGTATTAGTTTAAATTAAAAATATAATAAAATAAATTAAAATAAAATAATAGGAAAATATAAAATAATAGGAATTACTTTGAAATTTCACAGAAGAGCTAATAATAGTATATATTAATATAATTTAAATATACATAAATTGTAAATGTAAAAACAAAAGTGTCCAATGCATCTGTATGCAACAGCTTAAAACCCAGAAAAATCACAATTTGTTTTGCAAATGAGGGACATTTTGGTAATTTTTTATTGTTTTAAGATTTTAAACTGTTTATAAAATTTATTGTATTTAGAATATAGTATCTAGAATATTTGTAACATTTGTAATACATTGTAATACATTTTTAAACAAGTTACATAACTCATTTCTAATAACTAATTCATTTTGTCTTTGCTATGAGGACAGTACATAACATTTTAATTATTTTGCAAAATACTATAGCGCTTAAAGTGCAATTTAAATGCGTATGAAAGTTAATTAGATCAAGTAAGCGTAATTAGGCATTAGTTCAAAATAAAAATATAATAAAATAATCTGAAAATGCTAAATAATAAGAATTACTTTGAAATTTAACAGAAGAGCCAATAATAATATATATTAATATCCTTTAAATATACATAAATTGAATATACACTGTAAAAATGCATGGTTCCACACAATCAGTTTGTGTAGGGACCAGGGGCGTAGCGGACATTTTAAAAGTGGGGGGGGGGGGACGGCTGTATGAGATCATATGATCATATAATTATTAATCACCTGTTTCTAAATGGTCTGTCTCTAAAAGTGAGGGGGACGGATCCCCCCCGGTTGCTACGCCCCTGGTAGGGACAACAAGTAGGAATTAAGTTCATTTATTAGTTTTTACAAATTTAAGTTGATTGAATATAAATTAATTAAGTTGTCCCACAAAAAAACCTCAAGAACTGTGTTGATTAAGCTCATTTTACATAAATAGTTTGAACAAACAGCAAACATCATTTTATGTGTAGGCTGTTTTTGTGGATTAAAAATCATATCAAAAACATAACTTGCATATAATGAAATAAATGACCTTACCACCAGCATTACGATATTTACATTAAATATTCCTGAAATTACTTCAAATGCACGTGTTTAATTACCCAAAAGTTATTCAGAGTCAATATGTAGCTATTGATACCTCATCATGATGTTTGACTGATTGCCTATAGCTATTAAAAGAAAGAAATCTGTCATATGTTGACTCCTCTGAGCATAATTCGGGTGTGAAGGGGTTAATTAGGATGACCGCGGTGTTTCCATGGAGGCAACAGGACTTAAATAGATGGTCATTCATTTGACCGACACGAGATTCGCAGATAACACGATTGAGGAGATCATTATCGCATCCGTCCAGGAGGCAAAAACTTAAATATCTGAGTTAATCAGGTGCACAACCACAACTGATTTAGGAAGGGAAAAAACACAAAACTATAGTCAATTTTTCCCGCAGCTTTACAGAAAAATTATGAACTTTAATAACGTCCCGTGAAATCAGCCCCACGTTAATGCAAAAACAAAAGTGTCCAATGCATCTGTATGCAACAGCTTAAAAACCCAAAACAAACCTGTCCCGCTGGTCTACTGCTATATTTGCATATAAAAAGAAAAGCTATTGGGGATGCATCTGATGATGTTTGAGGGGT
Organism: Danio aesculapii; assembly: GCF_903798145.1. NCBI lineage: Eukaryota > Metazoa > Chordata > Actinopteri > Cypriniformes > Danionidae > Danio > Danio aesculapii. The sequence continues at coordinate 47,404,530 of NC_079448.1, read as the reverse complement.
TTCTAACATAACGGTGTAACCTTAACTGCATCCACCAATCATAACAATGCAACGAAGACAACCCAACGAAAGAAAAAAAAGCATTATAAACGCGTGACTTTCGCAACACAGAGCATGATTAAAAAGCAAAGGCATCTGCACACATATGTTGTTTATCAACGCCCATCAAAGATGCCCAGACAAAGATGCACTTTAACATCGCGGCAAACTCTTTACCTGCTCGAAACGCGGTTTTCCCAGCAGAAACCGCGGGCAGGACGCAGATTCCGCCATCTCAGCAGCGCAGGAGTGATGTTAAATATTAAAAAGGTCCATGAGACGGAATTTGTAAGAATAGTCAACTCGGGTACGAAACTAGTGAAGCAATAGCTCGCAGGGGTTCATGGGAAGTGTAGTTCTTTGTCGGAGTCGACACAAAGCAGGTCCTTCCACACCCTTCTAAATTAAAGTCTGAAGGATTTACATTTACAGCACAATCAGACAACTAAGTCAAAATCATTTGCTTATAAAATCAGACACTAGTTGTTATGTTTGTAAAACTTACGTAACGCTATTATAGCCTAAATATTTCTGAATGATAGCCCATACAGTATGACACTGGACCAAAAAAACAGTCTATGTTGCATAGCTATTTGTGCGAATATCAAAAATACACTGTATTTAAAAATTATCAAAATTTTCAGTCTAAAATTCTAAATCAAAATCAATTATCAAAATTATCGCTTCTTTTCTTTTATGCTAAATGTAGTCCTAATTAGATTAAGTGAAGATCAAGTTTCCATAAAGACTTTTCTAAATGTAATACTGTAAATATATCAAAACTTACTTTTTGATTAGTAATATGAATTGCTTAGCACTTCATTTAGACAGCTTTCAAGGCTATTTCTTCAATATTTACATTTTTTCTAACCCTTGGATTTCAGATATTGATATAATTGTATGTGTCAGCCAAATATTGTCCTATTGGAAAGCTAATTTAATTGACTCTCAGTTGATGTCAGTCTCAGTTGAATCTCAGTTGTCCCTTATGACTGGTTTTGTAGTTCAGGGTCATATAAATAAATGATTCTGAAATCTCCCTAAATAAAAAAAAAAACGTCTATAGCAATTACAGTAAAAACTACAGAGTTTTTGAAAGATACTATAGTAAAGCACTTGAATTAATCTGTTGTGGTAATTCTATAGATGCAATGGTAATACGACAACTATATACTGTAAAAAAGGGCATGGTTGCCTTAAATGTTTGTTAAATCAAATGAAAACTTAAATAACATTAAATGGACTTAAAACAGTTTGTTTAACTAAAAGAATAAGTTAGAAACTTGATTAACCTAGTTTATTAAGTTATAATTAACATAAAAGTAACTGTCGTCATGACTAATTCATACTTTGAATAGATTTACAGTCTGTTAATATACAAATTACCTGATACTGTAGTACAGTAAACTTACATTACACCATGGTTTACTGTAAGCTAAAGTATACTACAGTATTTATTACAGTTCATCAATTCCTGTTAGTTAGTACATTCATTAACAAAATGTTGTATATAATATATACAGATTAATACACTTTTCTATAGTATGGTTCAAAAACACTATAAAACCCACAATATATATATATATATATATATATATATATATATATATATATATATACATATATATATACATATATATATATATATATATATATATATATATATATATATATATATATATATATATATATATATATATATATATATATATATATATATATACATACATACATATATATATATATATATATATATATAAAATGTGAATTTTCACAGACATACTGTGAAAATTTCTTTGCTCTGATAAACATAATTTGGGAAATATTTATTTTTAATAAAATAATATTTATTATTATTTTTATTTTATTTAAAATATTTTTTAAAAAAATAATCAAAGGGGGGCTAATAATTCTGACTTCAACTATATATATATATTTTTTCTTTTTTTCTTTTTTTACATAATTAATGATTGTTAGTTCATAAAATGATAATATTCGCCTATGTTGACAGCATTTAAGATAAGAATCTGTTTGTAAGCATCTCACATTCAAAAATAATTCATCATTCAGAGCAGATCTGATGATTTTTCAAATGTCATGTGCATATATTAGAGCCATAACCACCAGAGATTTTGTGTGGGATATTATGTATTCAGAACAACGATTAGCATATGAACTTATTACACAATAATTAAAAAAACATATCTTAAATATAACACTTTGTCCTCCTAGTTGACAATAAAATAAAAAATGTAATTTATATACTATAGGTGATGTTGTTAATGCATAAAAGTGTTTAAGATAAAACATTCATTCATTCATTTTCCTTTCAGCTTAGTCCCTTTATTAATCTGGGGTCGTCACAGCGAAATGAACTGCCAACTTATCCAGCATATGTTTTACGCAGCGGATGCCCTTCCAGCTGCAACCCATCACTGGGAAACATCCACACACTCTCATTTACTATGGACAATTTTAGCTTACTCAATTCACATAGCGCACATCTTTGAACTGTGGGGGAAACCGGAGCACCTGGAGGAAACCCACGCCAACATGGGGAGAACATGCAAACTCCACACAGAAATGCCAACTGACCCAGCGACCTTCTTGCTCTGAGGCAACAGCACTACCTACTGCGCCACCGTGTCGCCAAAATAAACATTTTAATAGGAATTTAACATTCAGATTTTTGATCAAAAATGCAGTCTTTGTGAGCAGAAACATTCAAATCTGAATTTTTTCTAAAACTTTTCAAGCACATAAAGTGTTGAATAAAGTCTATATTATTATTATTATTATTATTATTATTGTTATTATTATTATTATTATTGTTGTTGTTGTTGTTGTTGTTGTTGTTGTTGTTATTATTATTATTATTATTATTATTATTATTATTATTGTTGTTATTATTATTGTTATTATTATTGTTATTATTATTATTATTATTATTATTATTATTATTATTATTGTTGTTGTTGTTGTTGTTATCCTAACCATCATTATTACTATTTTTGGGTCTAGTTGGGTTATCCTCATGTTTGTTCCACCTCAGAAATAATTAACCAAGTATGAAACATCCCATAGGAATTATTAAGATCAAATTAACAGTTAGCATATTAAAAACCAACCATAATGTCATTGCTATTTGACACTGAGCTCAAACAGAGGAAGCAGAGACACTGTCAGATTGAGCTTGCATTCCCACAACATTAATATTTCATGAAACCCATCTGCACGGCCATTTCTGTGAGAATCCTCTAGCTGTCATGAACCTGCTAACCTTAAAATCATATGTATTTTCTTTAAGCAGTAGGCTATATACAAAACAAGTTAATATTGCAGGTATTTTTAGTGTTTTAATGTTTACAGCGTATTAAAAGTGCAATAAATAATCTTAAAAGCTCAGTAGTGCCACCCAGTGGCTATTCAATATACTGTAGCACTACTGTGACTGTTGATGCGGATGACAGACCTGAGGGCAAAAACACTTATTATTGAACCACACAGTCTAACACGTTTCCATTTGTTTTAACCAACGAATATTTAGATCACTTCTCAAGTAACGAAAAACAAGCACATATGAAACATTAGCGAGCAGGGCTGTAATCATTATTATTATTGATGTTATGTGCTTTAGCCTACTGTAGGCTATACAATGGTATTTTCAACTCATTGTTAATGAATGCTACAGCATATTGTAGTATTAGCTGCATACTTTAGTTTTTCCTACAGAGCTATAGCTATTTTTATTGCTGTATTTGTTGTATCCGCAACAATAGAATCACTACAATAGATTATTAGATAAGTAAAGTATGATTAAACACTATGGGCTACTATAAAAAAATATTATGCAAGAAAGATCATTTACAAAGATATAATATGAACAAAGAGAAAAAAAGAGTAACATAAATACAATTCCAGCAAATTAAACAAGATTAAAATGATTTACCCCAAGACAAGAGTTTTACATGCAATATAATTGTTTGAGTCTTTTAAGGAGTTCAGATATAAATCAAAATCCTTTCTGAAAATAAAAAAGTAAGGGGGTTTCTTTGAAAATGTACATTTAGGGATGTAAACTTTAGCCAGAAAAAGCAACAAACTAATAATAAATTTACAAAGAGAAGGATCTAAGTTCAGACAGTAACCAAACAATACAATTGCTGCGGATATACAAGCGTTTGGAAATAAGTACACTCCCAAAATAAATGATTCAGTGTTTCATCATATTGAGTACAACATGAGCATTTAGGGGAAATATTGTTATTAAATTTAGCTAGTTTGGTATTTATTGGGTGGCAATTATGAATGATTTTGATTGAAAATTCGACAGCTTTATTAGTAAAAATAATTTTTTCAGAAGAAGCCCAAACTGCTCCCAATCTGTCACCAAATATAATATTCCAAAAACCTACGCAAACCTAGGTAAATAGATCTGAGAAGTATTAATAACTAAGTGAACATCTTTGTTTGACATAGAACTGAGAAGAGTTTGGCCAACAAAAAGATTTGTGTTGTCAAAAATAAAAAAGAATCTAAAGAATCTTTAGTGCCAGCTTTGACTGAAGGTATAACACAATCAGGGATTACACCAAAATACACCAATTTTGGGGGGGCTGATGCATCAACTGATGCATTAATTTTTCATTAGAAAGGGACATCACAGTCATCTAAGAGCTGACCAACTAAAAGTATGTTTTTAAAATTACTATAGATGTATTTAGTTTTTGTTTGTTGAATCAAGTCATTCTCTGGCTAAACAGACCACGTGATGGTTCATTACTTTAGTTTTTGTCAGTAAAGTGGATAATAGGAGCAAAATGGATCTAGAGTACTTTGTTTGGTATTTATTTAGGAGTGAATCTGCAGTGTTTATTGGTGAATTCGCAAACATGCAACAAAAGTCGTTAAGTGCGGTGACTAAGCTAATCGTTTTTGATTGGCCAGTGCCAATCACTAACTCAACAGAAACGTATTGGGATTGTTTATAATTCTTAGCATCACAAAAAAACAAAAAAACAAAAAAAAAACAACAACAACAATATAGGCTCATTGTGAAAATGTAACCCTATATACATTCCTGGAGAAGGTGAATTATGTAGCCAGAGGAACCTACGGCTGTATTTCCTCTTTAAAACAGATGTTACGGGGAGTATGACGCCGTTCCTTTTCGTGCTTACCAGCTGACCGATTACCTCCATATGGACGGCTTTCCTGCTGTTACTAGTTTTTTTCCAGTTAGGTCACCATGTTCATCAGCGGACTTGAGATGCAGAGAGGAGTTAACCATGACAATGGGGTTCGAGTTCCAGAAAGCAAACAGAAGCCAAAAAAATTAAATAAACTAGTAAATAACAGGGTGAGAATGTGGTAAAATCTGAAAACGTGGTAAAAAAAACAGGCGAGGGCTTTTCATTTTCTGGATTGCTTTTTAAAACTGTGGGAAGTGGGTGGGCGGGTCAATCGGTGCTTTTGAAAACACTATAGGTTGGATTTAGGGAAGGAGGAGGGTGGGTCAGTCGATCGGTCAGTCAGTCAACAGCAGCCTCTGGTGGATTTACGCGCGAACAGCACACACGAATAGCATTCACAAGAGAAATTTGAGATCTGAAAAAGCGTACACAACGGCCTCTGGAGGATTCGTCAAAACAAAAACTAGAAAAAATGTACCTCCTGGGATGTATTTGGCGCTCTTTTAGGTATATAGCGGTACGTTTTCAGAATGAGCCTGGGTTGAAAAAAACCCTTACATATGTGATGCTAGGAATTTAATTTATTAACACAACTCATTTTCACATTTCATTTTTTTGCCTCATTATCTTGAATTCATGAGGCATTAATTCCACAAGCTCTAAGGCTAAGCCATGTAAACATTTTCTTTCTAATAGGAAAATGGCTAGCGTAATTTAGCACACTGCGCTCATATTCTGGGAGAATATCTTAAAATAATTAAGTACGACATGTTCTTGGATTAACATCATGTTGATCCTGGAACAACATTCCAATCAGCCAATCAGAATTAAGGGATATGTTTACCGTTTATGTTAAGTTTAAGCTTACGGTTAGGTTTATGCACTTCTACATGATTGTTATCCTATTATTCCTCTCTGATTTTGGGAATAATTGACAGTTATGGTTGGGTTTAGGGGTAGGGAATAGGTATGGATTATGTTCCAGGGTTATGTTCCAGGATCAACATAGATGTTAATCCAGGATCGCATCATACCTGGCAAAACCACGACGTGCAGTACACACCTGGTAAAAATGAAGGAGAGTGAGAATTAGTTTTCAGGTGGGCGTGTCTATAATGGTGTGACATCACAAAAACTATGAGGAAACGTTCAGGTATTTTGATGAGGATAAAGCACAAATCTACACACTTCTTTATACAGGTCTCTACTGCAAAGAACTCAAACTGAAACACGACAAATGGTTTTATAACTTTATTTTCAAAGAACTTTGAAAATGAAGCCGTTTGAAATAATTAGCAATAAATAAAACAAAAAAATAAGGAAATACAAATGTGTATGTATGTTGGAAATAAATCCACAGAGGCACATAGCAAAAATGGCAATTCAAAGGCAAATCAAAACAACAAATCTGGCATCACAGTGCTACATGTTTCTTTCCTGGAACACAGAGGACTTAAAACTAGTTTATTTGAATTCAAAAATACTTTACTTTTGATGCAGCGAGTCCACAGTATCGACTATAACCCTGGACATTCATTAATTCCAATACTGAGATGTAGAACTGATATTCCAATATGGCAGGATCAACAAAATGAAGAAACGCTGAATTAAAAATTACACACTGTGAGCATAAAAAGAACAAAAACAATGGCATCAGAATGAACATCAGAGAAAAAACAAACAAACAAACGCAATGAAGTTCCAACGCAAACATCACAAAGATCTTTGTTTAACGAAAAGCATCGCTTTTGTGGTTTAGAAAGCTTAGGCATTTGCGTATCACTAAATTTGCTACTTCAGCAATGATCTGTTAAATATGCAGTAGTGCTAAGGCTTCATGAATATATTTTGTGTCGCATATATTGAGTTTAGCTCCAGCTTAGCATGTTGTTTTGCATAGCTAATGTGTTCGCGGAGAATTAATCTCGGCTTTTGTGCGAGGGCTGGATGGAAGTGAACATGCACTGGCTGAAAGCGGACAACAGTTTGCATAATGTGCATTAAGGTGCTTTTTAAAGCTATGAAGAAGTACAATATTTATTTACAGGTAGAGCAATATTTTACATCAGCTTTCTGACACATGGTGTATTATTAGGCTACATGTTGCGTATTAAATATTAACAATGTTTTAACTCTCTGGATTCATAGTGAACAGTGTGACGCATTATGTAGTCAGTATATCTGAAATAATATTTTCCTATGAGATAAAGAACTGAATTAGTGAAGAATCCATTTCTTATTTTTGCAAGTTTATAAACTCTTTATTTCGGTCTACTCCTGAATTTATAACCTACGATACATGTTTTTATCTTTGCACTGCAACTTTATTTCTAGCAATTTTATATTATAGGCTTTTTGGAAATTCTGACTTGGGGTAATTTGCTTTATATCTAGCATTTCAGGCAATCTGTTTAAAGAATTTGCAGAATTTTTGCAATTGTGAGCTCATATCTTACAGTTTTGAGTTTATATTCTGCTAATGTGAATTTATATCTTGCAATTCAGCTTTTTTTTTTTAATCGTGACTGTTTATTACAATTGCACTTTCATTTTTATTTCTGGTCTTTTTTATTTAGCAAATTTTGACAGTTTTTAATCTGTAAGCCTGTTTCTGCCATGAGATAAAGAATACAATTTTGAATAAATTAGGATTAAATATATTTCTCATTTTTGTTGCATTTCTTTTGCTGTATTTCTCTTGAATTTACATCTCACAATCCAGATTTCTTTCTTAGCACTGAAACTGTATTTCTAGCAATATTATAGGCTTTCTTACAATTCTGAATTTTTGGGGGGATTTTGTGTTTATATCTCATAATTCAGACTATTTCCGTTTTATTTCTGTTTTATTTCCTGCTATTTTAATTTTATATAACAAATTCTGACAGATTTCTTTATTTTAATTGTAAATAAACTGAATTTGTTGCAATTCTGACTAATTCATATCTCTCAAACCCAGATTTTCTCTTTGCACTACAACTTTATTTCTAGCAACTGTATTATTATAGGCTTTTTGGAAATTCTGACTTTACTTTGGACAATTTGTGTTTATATCTCACAACTCAGACATTTTATTTAAAGAATTAGCAGAAATCTCGCAATTGTGAGCTCATATCTTACAGTTTTGAGTTTATAATCTGCTAATGTGAATTTATATCTTGCAATTCAGCTTTTTTTTTTTGCAGAGAATCCTGACTGTTTATTAAAATTGCACTTTCATTTTTATTTCTGGTCATTTTTATTTAGCAAATTTTGACAGTTTTTAATCTGTAAGCCTGTTTCTGCCATGAGATAAAGAATACAATTTTGAATAAATTAGGAATAATTATATTTCTCATTTTTGTTGCATTTCTTTTGCTGTATTTCTCTTGAATTTACATCTCACAATCCAGATTTCTTTCTTTGCACAGAAACTGTATTTCTAGCAATATTATAGGCTTTCTTACAATTCTGAATTTTGGGGGGGATTTTGTGTTTATATCTCATAATTGAGACTATTTCCGTTTTATTTCTTTTTATTTCCTGCTATTTTAATTTTATATAACAAATTCTGACAGATTTCTTTATTTTAATTGTAAATAAACTGTGAATTTGTTGCAATTCTGACTAATTGATATCTCTCAAACCCAGATTTTCTCTTTGCACTACAACTTTATTTCTAGCAACTGTATTATTATAGGCTTTTTGGAAATTCTGACTTTACTTTGGACAATTTGTGTTTATATCTCACAACTCAGACATTTTATTTAAAGAATTAGCAGAAATCTCGCAATTGTGAGCTCATATCTTACAGTTTTGAGTTTATAATCTGCTAATGTGAATTTATATCTTGCAATTCAGCTTTATCTGCAGAGAATCATGACTGTTTATTACAATTGCACTTTCATTTTTATTTCTGGTCATTTTTATTTAGCAAATTTTGACAGTTTTTAATCTGTAAGCCTGTTTCTGCAATGAGATAAAGAATACAATTTTGAATAAATTAGGAACAAATATATTTCATATTTTTGTTGCATTTCTTTTGCTGTATTTCTCTTGAATTTACATCTCACAATCCAGATTTCTTTCTTTGCACAGAAACTGTATTTCTAGCAATATTATAGGCTTTCTTACAATTCTGAATTTTTGGGGGGATTTTGTGTTTATATCTCATAATTCAGACTATTTCTGTTTTATTTCTTTTTATTTCCTGCTATTTTAATTTTATATAACAAATTCTGACAGATTTCTTTATTTTAATTGTAAATAAACTGAATTTGTTGCAATTCTGACTAATTGATATCTCTCAAACCCAGATTTTCTCTTTGCACTACAACTTTATTTCTAGCAACTGTATTATTATAGGCTTTTTGGAAATTCTGACTTTACTTTGGACAATTTGTGTTTATATCTCACAACTCAGACATTTTATTTAAAGAATTAGCAGAAATCTCGCAATTGTGAGCTCATATCTTACAGTTTTGAGTTTATAATCTGCTAATGTGAATTTATATCTTGCAATTCAGCTTTTTTTTTTTGCAGAGAATCCTGACTGTTTATTAAAATTGCACTTTCATTTTTATTTCTGGTCATTTTTATTTAGCAAATTTTGACAGTTTTTAATCTGTAAGCCTGTTTCTGCCATGAGATAAAGAATACAATTTTGAATAAATTAGGAATAATTATATTTCTCATTTTTGTTGCATTTCTTTTGCTGTATTTCTCTTGAATTTACATCTCACAATCCAGATTTCTTTCTTTGCACAGAAACTGTATTTCTAGCAATATTATAGGCTTTCTTACAATTCTGAATTTTGGGGGGGATTTTGTGTTTATATCTCATAATTGAGACTATTTCCGTTTTATTTCTTTTTATTTCCTGCTATTTTAATTTTATATAACAAATTCTGACAGATTTCTTTATTTTAATTGTAAATAAACTGAATTTGTTGCAATTCTGACTAATTCATATCTCTCAAACCCAGATTTTCTCTTTGCACTACAACTTTATTTCTAGCAACTGTATTATTATAGGCTTTTTGGAAATTCTGACTTTACTTTGGACAATTTGTGTTTATATCTCACAACTCAGACATTTTATTTAAAGAATTAGCAGAAATCTCGCAATTGTGAGCTCATATCTTACAGTTTTGAGTTTATAATCTGCTAATGTGAATTTATATCTTGCAATTCAGCTTTTTTTTTTTGCAGAGAATCCTGACTGTTTATTAAAATTGCACTTTCATTTTTATTTCTGGTCATTTTTATTTAGCAAATTTTGACAGTTTTTAATCTGTAAGCCTGTTTCTGCCATGAGATAAAGAATACAATTTTGAATAAATTAGGAATAATTATATTTCTCATTTTTGTTGCATTTCTTTTGCTGTATTTCTCTTGAATTTACATCTCACAATCCAGATTTCTTTCTTTGCACAGAAACTGTATTTCTAGCAATATTATAGGCTTTCTTACAATTCTGAATTTTGGGGGGGATTTTGTGTTTATATCTCATAATTGAGACTATTTCCGTTTTATTTCTTTTTATTTCCTGCTATTTTAATTTTATATAACAAATTCTGACAGATTTCTTTATTTTAATTGTAAATAAACTGTGAATTTGTTGCAATTCTGACTAATTGATATCTCTCAAACCCAGATTTTCTCTTTGCACTACAACTTTATTTCTAGCAACTGTATTATTATAGGCTTTTTGGAAATTCTGACTTTACTTTGGACAATTTGTGTTTATATCTCACAACTCAGACATTTTATTTAAAGAATTAGCAGAAATCTCGCAATTGTGAGCTCATATCTTACAGTTTTGAGTTTATAATCTGCTAATGTGAATTTATATCTTGCAATTCAGCTTTATCTGCAGAGAATCATGACTGTTTATTACAATTGCACTTTCATTTTTATTTCTGGTCATTTTTATTTAGCAAATTTTGACAGTTTTTAATCTGTAAGCCTGTTTCTGCAATGAGATAAAGAATACAATTTTGAATAAATTAGGAACAAATATATTTCATATTTTTGTTGCATTTCTTTTGCTGTATTTCTCTTGAATTTACATCTCACAATCCAGATTTCTTTCTTTGCACAGAAACTGTATTTCTAGCAATATTATAGGCTTTCTTACAATTCTGAATTTTTGGGGGGATTTTGTGTTTATATCTCATAATTCAGACTATTTCTGTTTTATTTCTTTTTATTTCCTGCTATTTTAATTTTATATAACAAATTCTGACAGATTTCTTTATTTTAATTGTAAATAAACTGAATTTGTTGCAATTCTGACTAATTGATATCTCTCAAACCCAGATTTTCTCTTTGCACTACAACTTTATTTCTAGCAACTGTATTATTATAGGCTTTTTGGAAATTCTGACTTTACTTTGGACAATTTGTGTTTATATCTCACAACTCAGACATTTTATTTAAAGAATTAGCAGAAATCTCGCAATTGTGAGCTCATATCTTACAGTTTTGAGTTTATATTCTGCTAATGTGAATTTATATCTTGCAATTCAGCTTTATCTGCAGAGAATCGTGACTGTTTATTACAATTGCACTTTCATTGTTATTTTGCAAATTCTGACAGGTTTTAATCTGTAAGCCTGTTTCTGCCACAAGTTAAAGAATCAAATTACAAATAAATTAGGAATAAATATATTTCTCATTTTTGTTGCATTTCTGTGAACTCTTGAATTTGTATCTCACAATCTAGATGTCTTTCTTTGCACTCAAACTATTTTCAATTGTAATATTTTAGGCTTTCTTTCAATTCTGAATTTATTATGTGCAGTTTGTGTTTATATCTCGCAATTCAGGCTATTTTTGTTGTCTTTCTTTTTCAATTTCTTGGTAATTTTATTTTTATACAGCAAATTCCGACAGGTGTTTTTCATGCAAAGCCTGTTTCTGTAATGAGATAAAGAGTATAGTTGATTATAATCTGTGACTTTGTTGGGACTCTGACTGCATTACTGTCTACTCTGGAATTTATATCTCACAATCCAGATATTTGTCTTTGCACTACAACTTTGTTTCTAGCAACTGTAATATTATAGGCTTTTTGGAGATTTGATTTTACTTTGGACAATTTCTGTTTATATCTCACAATCTCAGAAATCTCGCAATTGTGAGCTCATATCTCACAGTTTTGAGTTTATTTTCTGCTAATGTGAATTTATATCTTGCAATTAAGCTTTTTTTTTTCAGAGAATTGTGACTGTTTACTGCAACGGCAGTTACATTTTAATTTCTGGTCACTTTTATTTAGCAAATTCTGACAGAATTTAATCTGTAAGCCTGTTTCCAACATGACTTAAAGAATAAAATTGTAAATAAATTAGGAAAATATATATTTATCATTTTTGTTGTATTTCTGACTGTATTTCTGTCAACTCTTGAATTTATATCTCACAATCCGGATATCTTTCTTTGCACTCGAACTGTATTTCTAGCTATTGAAATATTACAGGCTTTCTTTCAATTCTGAATTTATTTTGGGCAATTTATGTTTATATTTCACAATTCAGACTATTTTTTTTTAATTTCTTGATAATTTTATTTGTATACAGCAAATTCTGACAGGTTTGTTTTCATGCAAAGCCTGTTTCTGTAATGAGATAAAGAATAGGGTTGATTATAATCAGTTACTTTGTTGGGAATTTGACTATATTTCTGTCTACTCTTGAATTTATATCACACAATCCAGATTTTTGTCTTTGCACTACAACTTTATTTCTAGCAACTGTAAAATTACAGGCTTTAATTTGCATTTTCAATTTTATTTTGGGGAATTTGTATTTATATCTTGCAATACAGTAAATGTTTGTATTGAACTGCGACTTTATATATTGTATATTTATATGAATGTGAGTTCATACATTATAGTTCTGAGTATAAACTCTGAATTTATATATACAGTATATATAAATATATATTAAATGCAGTTAATTATGTCCTGCAAATGCACGTTTATAGGCTTTCTGATAATTCAGACTTTTATTTCAGATAATCCTGACTTTATTTCTTTATTTTAGGTTTAAATAGCAAATTCTCTATTGTCCATCAGCATTATGAGTAATGAACTCAAAGTTTTTTTGTTATTAATTAAAATAGCAATTCTAAGAGGGAAAAATCTGAATCGCAAGATAAAAGACGCAATTACTATAATTGTTTTAAATTCTGAAGTGAAAACAAGCTTCTATAGGACTGAGATTTACAGACCAGATCAAAACTAGTTTTTTGTTAGTTTGATATTACGGAGACCCGGAAGGGACGTGATGGTGGGGAAAAAAATGGGTGAAAGGAAAAAAACTGAGTGATAGGAAAATATATTGTTTATGTTTTTGTGTTCCCTCGCAAAGAAGTCCCTTGCAAAACTATTGTTTCACAAACACTTCCTATTCACTTCATACATGTCAACCCTCCAGTTTTTGCTGGGATTTTCCTGTATCTTAGCACTCTATCCCAGCTATCGTCCTATCATTAAGTAATTTCCCATATTCTCGCATATTTTTAATCTTGAAAGCACGCTGAAATTAATATATAAACGTCTGCATGTATAAGCGCTGACTGACGGACGCGCTCTTCATAATAAACTAATTCCAGATCAGCTTTTGTACACGCCATTTAAAATGACATCTCTGTTATCAAACAAGCGAAGAGCAGCAAATGAATCTCGTTTTGCTCTGTTTGATAGCAGAGGTGTCACTTTTAGAATACATACTGCAGATCTATAATGAAAGAATTTGATTACTTTAGTAAATGTTTGTGCTTATTAAAGAGAAAATTAGTTGTGTTTAAAATAAAACAAGCATGTAATGTTTACCCGAATTCCAAAGTGTCCTGCTGTCCTCCTCTTTAATTGGCATTTGGGATCAGTTTATCAGACAGAGCGCATGCGTCAGTCAGCGCTTGAACATTCATTCACTGATTCAGAGGTTAATAGCAGAATAGAATGGTAAAATACAGTAAAATCCCAGCAAAAACAGGAGGGTTGACATGTATGAAGTGAACAGGAAGTGTTTGTGGAAAAACATCTTTGCGAGATAACGGAAAAACATAAAAAAAATCACGAACTCAGTTTTTTTTTTCTTCCACCCATTTTTTTTCACGGGTCTCCGTATGATTTTGTTTCAAATACTTCCAATTGCAAGGAATGAAGAGTGTTAAAGTGACAAATAAAGAGTCCACTATTTTAGGCAGTGCTTTTATTACTTGCATCTGTGGATTTTCCTAACTTCAGAGACATTGTGTGATTTAATATGACCTCATTTCCTATTATGAAAATGAATAAACAGGAAGACTTATTTGTGTACATTCTATGAATATTTCTATCTACATTAGATCAAATAAATCAATCCAATTGCACATCTATAATTTTGTGCCTGTAGCATGTTTAGGAGTATGATAAAAGGTGGATTTGGAGCTCCAGTATTAAGCATGCAAAGCTTTTATCGTGTCTACGTGAATCTGGCAGTTTTGACATTTAATGGAGCATCACAAATGGCTTTAGGTGGATATGAGGTGTATTCGGGAAGGAGCGCTTCATTGTAGTCATTTTAGTCTGCCGCGTACCTGCAGCAGCGTGGGCGTTTGCTCCATGATGCGCACCAGCAGCTTGTCAATGTAGTCCTCCAGATCTCTGACCTGAACCTTCATCTTCTTCAGTTCTGCGTCTCGTTTCTCCAGCATCACCACCTGCACCTCGGTTTCTGCGCGTTGCTTCTTGATCTCCACTTCCTGCTGAAGCAGCAGAGCAATCAGCTCCATGTTGGTCATGTTCTGATAGTGAGCGCGGGCCTCCATCAGAGCCAACTGCACATAAAACAGACACACTTATGTTTATAAGAGAACCAGAGAAATCAGCATACTCTCCAGAATGTAAATCATCTGAAATGTGCTGTTGCTGCTATTTGTATATTGTCAAACAGCAAGATAAAAAAGTGATGAAACTGGAGCATCCGAAGGAAACCCGCGCCAACATGGGGAGAACATGCAAACTTTTTACAAATTTAGTTTTTTATTATAGCCAAACTTAAAGAAATAATAATTCCTCCAGGAGAAAAATAAAATAGAAAATACCAAGCTAGGCTTGATCTGAATACATACCCCTATATAGATTTCTGGAGAGTGCCAAATACATCCCAGGAGCTACGTTATTGCAGTTTTTGTTTTCGCAAATGCACCAGAGGCCGCTGGGTACGCTTTTTGAGATCTCAAATTTCTCTCGCTAGAGTCATTCGTGCCTGCTGTTCTTGCGTAAATCCAGCAGAGGTCGCTATCGACTGAATGACTGATCGACTGACAGTCTGACAGGACTCCTCCTTCCATAAACCCAACCGATAGTGTTTTCAAAAGCCATGATTGACCCTCCCACCCACTTCCCTAAACCCAAGCAACAGTGTTTTCAAAAGCAATCCTGAAAAAGAAAAGCCATCGCCTGATTTTTACCACATTTTCAGATTTTACCACATTCTCACCCTGTTATTTACTAGTTTATTTTATTTTTCGGATTCTGTTTTTGTCTTGCCCACTTTCTGGAACCGATCTTCACCGGACTCGAAGCCTGTTGTCATGGTCAATTCCTCTCTGCATCTCAAGTCCACTGACATACACAGCAAGCTAACTGGACAAACTGGTAACAGCGGGAAAGCCGTCAATACGAAGGTAAGCGGTCAGCTGGTAAGCGTGAAAAGGAACAGCGTCATACCGCCGCGTAGCTTTCGTTTTAAAGACGAAATGCGGCCATACGTACCTCTGGCTACATAATTAATGATCTCCAGAAATGTATATAGGGCTACGTTTTCAGAATGAGCCTATGTTGAAAAAAAAACCTGTTATCGAATTTTAATTTATTGCTTATAGGCCAAAATTCAATACAATATATCCCTATATTATTAACACAAAACCGTACTTAATTGTTTTAATACACTCTCTTTACCTTTTAACATAAACAGTATGCTATACTGAAGTCATTTATTAAAGAGCCCATATTATGGGTTTTTGAAAATGCCCTTCCATGTAGTGTGTAACACAGCTCTAAGTGAAGTGAAATATCCAGCTAAGGCTTAAATCTGTAAGTGTACAGTGTTTAAAACTATTGATTCATCTATAAAAGAGTCGACTCATAGTGCTTCAAACGAGTCGTCTTGATAACGAGTCATTAGGTGTTTCGCGATGACGCAGCCACGAAACACAAGCCTCGCCAGTAGTTACGCGCGCAAACCAGGGAGATTTGAAACCTGCGGCCCCGCCCACTAACACAGAAAAAACACTAGACACACACACACAGACGCCGCCGGTCGAATGAAGTCACGCTGTGCTCAGATGGTAATATTGACAGTCTCTACCCAAAGATGAATTGTGAACTGTGAAGAGTCAGTGGTTGAGGTTTATTCACTAGTGTAAGTAAGTGCGATTAAAATTGTTGCCTCGTTTAACTTGCAAATTATGTATTTATTGTGTTTTGTTACTTGTTAACCTGGTACAGTACACGCGTTTACTCTTTAGTAGGGGCTAGGAGACAGGAGACTCGCGTCGCTTTCCCTAGTTCTTCTGAGGAGCGTTTTGTGTGTGTGTGTGTGTGTGTGTGTGTGTGAGAGAGAGAGAGAGAGAGAGAGAGAGAGAGAGAGAGACTCGTGTCGCTTTCCCTAGTTTTTCTGAGGAGCGTTGTGTGTGTGTGTGTGTGTGAGAGAGAGAGAGAGAGAGAGAGAGACTCGCGTCGCTTTCCCTAGTTCTTCTGAGGAGCGTTGTGTGAGTGTGTGAGAGAGAGAGAGGGAGAGGCTAGGAGACTCGCGTCGATCTCCCCAGTTCTTCTGAGAAGGGTTGTGTGTGTGTGTGAAAAAAGCCTTACACTATGAAGCGCGTGTCTTTCACTCTGTCTCGTGCTGAAGCCTGTCACTGTCGACCAATCGCAGCAGGCTGTCATCGGTCCAATCAGCGCAGATTAGCTTCGCGCTGAGGAGGGGGTTGGGAACAAATGAATCGCTGAACGATTCATATGGGAGTCGTTGGGATAATTAGGTAAAAATAAATGCAGATTATAAGACCATAAATGTGTTTTATGACCTTGCATGCATATTAGACTGTTGTTGGAGACCCTTACAACCTAAATATGACCCTATTTCATGTATAATATGGGCTCTTTAATATAAATACTACAGACATATGACATGTGTTATTAGATAAGGCCATTGGTTACAGCAGCACCACATGTAAACCTCCAGTACCTGCTGTTTCTCCTCCTCAGCAGTGGTTGCTGCAGCAGATCGTCCAGGATTTATGGTGGACTTGAGTTTCTCCAGCACTGAGCGGCTTTCAGCTTTCTTCTCTCCCTGTAGAGTGTTGTTGGTCAATGGCTTCACAGGGTGAGGGCTGAACGGCGGTGCAGAAACAGAGAAATTAAGCTCTTACATTGGTTTAGGCACATCAGCATGGTAATATCTGGACATCTTTATGAAGCTCAAGTTTATTGCTTATTAACATGTTGGTGGGTTAGTAAGAATAGCACAAGCAATAGTGAATAGTTGAAGAAGTAATGCGTAAAAACAGTCTAAAATGTAAACCAAATCTTGTCAGATATAGTTTTTATCTCAGAATTATGAGACATTTGTAAATAGCATTTACTGAACAGTTGATAGATATTGTATCTTAAAGATCTTATCTTAAAGAAATTACCCAGCAAGCATTTTTTGTTTTTAAAAGATGTCTAATAGATGTCTAATAGACGTCTAAGCATAGTCGTTTTGGCTAAAACAAGGCTAAATTTGGGCTGTCAGAGAAAATCTAATAGACGTCTAAGAATAAGCAAAAACTAGACTAGTCATCAAATAAACAGAACTAAATGACTAAACATAAAGTCTGTCTAATCTGTCTATATGACGACTAGTCTATTTTTGGGCTATCTTAGATGTCTATTATATTTTCACTGACAGCCCAAGTTTAGCCTTGCTTTAGCTAAGGTGTCTACGATTAGATGGCAGCAGATGTGGATGGGTGGGGATGTGTAGGTGCCGTGCAGAGAGTGGCGATAGGAAATTACGAATATTGTGGGGGGTGTGCGAACTGAAGACCGGGGGGCCAGGGGGTGGTTACGCACCAGGTTACAGGCAGCCGCAAGATGCGATCTGACATTACACCAATGTGGGCGATATTATAGACTGTACCAAAAAGCTGAGAAGCGGGTGGAGTTAAATTCAGAGTTTTCCGGGAAACAGAACAAAACGGCAGATGGGTCATTGTAAAAGCGCTATACAAAAAAGAAGGTCTGAAAAACGTGAGACTCCCGGGAAAAACGCGAGTGTTGGTAGGTATGCTATTAAACACAAAATTGTTTGCTGGGTACACAAGCTGAATGTTGTACAATTCTGTTTTTACGTAGTTTTATCACTAAGAGTTGCTCTTTCAAAGATCAGAAGAACCAATGTACTTTGTTATCTTGTGGTGATGTTTTTATTAGTAGTGTTATTATTGCTAAAAACAACTGCATTTCCAAAAATGCAGATGAAAATGCAGATGAAAAAATATAAACGATAGACTTAAAATCTTGGTATTTTAATTGACCATTGTAAAATTTCTGAATGACTACAGTTAAAACCACTTATTAAAACATTTTTAAAATTGAAATCATTATTGAAGCTAAAATAAAATAACTGCAAAATCTATTAATAACTAAAAATAACTATTAAATCAAAAAGAAAAAAGCACAGGGTAACACTTTACAATAAGGTTGTATTAGTTAATGCATTTACTAACATGAACAAACAATGGACAATACATTTATTACAGTATTTGTTTATGTTAGTAAACATTAATAAATGTAAATACAGTTGTTTATTGTTAGTTTGTTAACTCACTGTGCATTAACTAATGTTAACAACCATGAATTTGGATGTAATGTAATGTGTGTACTTATATAGCGCATTTATTGGGTGTGACCGTACACCCAAAGCGCTTCACAACCATGAGGGGGTCTCTCCACACCACCACCAGTGTGCAGCATCCACTTGGATGATGCGACGGCAGTCACAGGACAACGGCACCAGTGCGCTCACCACACACCAGCTATTGGTGGAGTGGAGAGACAGAGATAGAGCCAATTTCGTGGATGGGGATGATTGGGCCGATGGAGGGAATTTGGCCAGGACACTTGGGTTACAACCCTACTCTAAGTAGTGCCATGGGTCATGTGCCATGATTTTTAATAACCACAGGGAGTCAGGACCTCGGTTTAACGTCTCATCTGAAAGACGGTGCCCACTGACAGTATAGTGTCCCCTTCACTTTTTACTGGGGAATTAGTATTCACACAGACCACAGGTTGAGCGCCCCCCTGCTGGCCTCACTAACACCCCTTCCAACAACAACCTAGTTTTTCCCATGTGGTCTGCCATCCAGGTACTGACCAGGCTCAGCCCTGCTTAGCTTCAGTGAGTAACAGATCTTGGGCTGCAGGGTGATATGGCAGTGTCCATGTTAATAATGCATTAGTAAATGTTGAACTAGGGTTAATAAATACTGTACAAGTATTGTTCATATGTAGTTCATATAAGTAAATGCATTAACGAATGAACCTTATTGTAAAGGGTGACCAAGCAGTGACCAAGCTTTAAGAAAATATTAACTAACACTACTATCTTAATAAATGACTAATTAGCTGTTTATTAATCGTTAGTAAAGTAGAATATAGGGTTGAATAGAGTAGAATATTTGGGTTTAGGTTTTGGGTAGGATTAGGGATGCAGAATAAGATCATACTTTAGTAGGTAATAACATGAATTGTGACCTAAACTAAAGTGTTACCCAGAATTACATCTTTCAAAGCTGTCCTAAGTTTTTTAATGACTCTTGAGAAGTGGTTTAAGGAGTCTGCAGCAATTAAATGTTAATAATGGTGGGAGGAGCACTTCATTTATTATGAGATCTCAAATATGATATATGTCTCTATGAGAACTAACACACAGGTCAGTCAGGCCTCATAATGATACTAGAGACTATGCGCCAAGTTCACTAACCACTAAACCAATAAAATCCCGCTCTACTGTGAGGATTCACTGAACACTTGCAGTGTAAAAACATTGCAATTGAATGGTGCAGTGATCTATGCAGCTGACCTTATTCCATGTGCATTTTCATTTTGAGATGTAAATGTTTTGGAAGGAGAGTAATTAAGTGAACTTGGCAAAGTCATTTACTGTAGTCAAAGTACTGGCATTTGCACCATTATTTGATTATAAAAACATGGCTGTTTCCGAGATCACCCCTTATATCCTTAAACAGTGCACTATTTCCAAGGAGCAGCCATTTGTAGTGGTGTCTAAAACCATAGTAAACCTTCTAAAGTGCACTCAATCGATCACACAATGCACCACAATAACGAGTGTACAACCAATGTACACACAATGACAGGAGAATACCCATAGTGCACTGGGAGAATTTGCACGCCAAATGAATTTCTGCATCTGTCCACAAGATGGCATCCACAGCCAATTCCTATCGGTGTAAGTTTCTAATTAAATGATTATTTAATTGTCAAATTAATATTTGGTTACATGACATAAATCAAAATTCATTCATTCATACATTTTCTGCCACTTTTTTTGGGGCTGGGTCGTGGGTGCAGTAGTCTGAGGAGAGAACCCTAGACTTCTCTTTCCCCAGACACTTCCTACAGCTCCTTCGGGGGGATCCCGAGGCGTTCCCAGGCCAGCTGAAAGATATAGTCCCTCCAGCGCGTCCTGGGTGTTCCCTGAGGCTTCCTCCCGCTGGAACACCTTCTTAGGTAGGCGTCCAGGAGGCATCCAAAATAGATGCCCGAGATACTTTAGCTGACTTCTCTCGATGTGGAGGAGCAGCGGATCTACTCCGAGCTCCTCACCCTATCGATAAGACAGAGTAATAAAGCCAATTATGATATGGGAATGGTTAGGAGGCTGTGACGGACAGAGGCCAGTAGGCAAATTTGTCCAGGATGCCAGGGTTAAACCCCTAACTCTCTTTCAAAGTCATCCAAGGATTTTTAATGACCACACAGAGTCGGGACCTCGGTTAAACGTCTCATTCGAAAGACCTCGCTCACTGAGCAGTATGGAGTCCCCATCAATATACTGGGGCATCAGGACCCACACAAATCCAAGATGAGCGCCCCCTGCTGGCCTCACTCACCACTTCCGGCAGCAACCTAGCTTTCCACCTGCTGGCCCCACTCACCACTTCCGACAACAACCTAGCTTTCCCATGTGGTCTCCCATCAAGCGCAGCCCTGCTTAGCTTCAGTGGGCGACCATGTGAGAGCTGCAGAGAGCTAGCTGCCAGCTAATTTGTACTGCATTTGGAAAATTGTGTTAGTCTTTATTGAAATGATCTGCTTTATCTATGTTAATTAATTTACACATTCTCAGCTGATCGCACTACACGTTACAACTACACTGCTCAGTTTAGTAAATCTGGATCTTTAATTTTATATCATAAATAAACAGCATTATCATAAACAATTCTTTCATCAAACTTTAGACTATTTCTATGTTTTAACTGATAGTTCACCCAAAAATGACAATTCTGTCATCATTTACTCTTCTTTCAACTGTTTCAAACATTTATGACTATCTTTCCTCTGTTGAACATAAAGATAATTAAAAAAATACTGGAAACCTATAACCACTGACTTCCATAGTATATGTTTTCCTACTATCAAAGTCAAAAGTTTTCAGCTTTCTTCAAAAAAATCTACTTTACTGTTCAACAGAAGGAAGAAACTCATAAAGGAACCACTTAAGGGAGAGTAAATAGTAAGTAAATTCAATTTTTGGGGTGAACTATCCATTTAATTAGCTTTAGGAAAACATGTGTCTACCAAAACAGAAAGATGGCCGAACAAAGCAATAGAAAAGCAAAGATGGAAAATGAAATAACTAAAGAGAGCAAACCAGAAGGAAACATAAGAAGATAAATGCAATAAGTCCAAATTATAGCAAGCTGTGAGAGTGAAAACAAAGTTGGTTCCAGGTCAGCATATGTGAGAGCGTTTATGAGCCTGTCCTAGTGACCTGTTAGACAGAATGAGGTGATTTCTGAGGTAAGAGTGCGGTTTTAAGGCGGTGAGGGTCTCACCTGCTCTCCTCATGGGGCTGGGCTGTGGTGGAGCTTGTGGAACCCATGCTGGGCCTCTCGTTTTGGGGGTTTGCAGAAAGGGACGGGTCAGGGTGGAGACAGGAATTAGTATCAACTAATTGTAAAGGCGAAGGGGTAGGGTCATGCAAACTGAGGTCTGATGTTGGAGTGTAAGAGTCTGGGAGTTGGTCGGCACCCTGGACGTTTCTGGGTGAGCTTGTGGTTGAACGTGGTCGGATACGAGCCGATCTGACCTCCATTTTACAAGAGCTCCTGGAGTTTCTTGGAGCTACTCTAGCATGCAAGTCCTCAAAGCTGATTTGTTCCTCCAATGTTGAAGTATATTCCTGGATTTTGTTGTCCGTTGAGAGGCAGACTTCAGGTTCAAGTTTACTTTCAGAGTCCAGAACTTTATGCTCTTGGTTATTATGCGTAGTGTGTAAAATGCAGTTACTCTCTGACATATTTGGATTTGTTACAGTGTTGTCATTGTTGAGAGCCTCGCAGTTTTGGTTTCCACAAGAGTTAACTTTAAGTTCTCCCAGTCCTTCGCAAGATCTCTCAAAAGGGGAAGAGCAATGGTCATAATTTGCGTTCTTTGGTGAAAACATCTCCAACTCTGATGCCATTTTGGACAAAATATCCTCAGGTATGCCTGGTGAGCACTTTGGAAGTGAGGAACCATTCCCAAATTGTACATTTGAACACTCTTTGGATGCATTTTTAATGTCAAATGGTTGCAACTCCGAAGGCGAGCTTTCAGAATCAATGAAAGCAAACTCTGAAGTAATATCTGTGTTGTTGTTTGAATCTCTAGGGGAGAGAGTCAACAAGTTGACATCATTAGTTTTAGGCTTGCATTGCTGCTCATTGGAGACCTTTCCTTCAAAGGACATTTCTGAATCTTGTTTGGGTTGGGTTTGAGGTGAACTGCAAAGTGATTCAGCTACTGTAGTTTCCCAGTCGGATGGGAAACACAACGTTTCGGGTACTGTGTATTCACATTCTGAGTCTCCAAGTGCATCTTCAACGAAACCATTCGGAGAGGTGTTAGCATTGTTATTCATAACAAAATCCTGCCCTGTTGGTTCCCCAAGGTATTCACTCAGTTTGATACCACTCTGCAACTCCATATTGTGATTCCCTACTGAAGAGAAGTTGTGCAACACTTTATCTGAATATACAGTTTGAGAGTTCCTCTTCACATCTCCATCTCTCACATGCTGAAGGGAAGCAAAGTCAGTCTGGGAAAGAAAGCAGGCCTCTTTCTGCACAGCCATCTCTTGGGCTCTATCCAACCAGCTGTCAGTGGAGATCACTTGCGTCCTAATGGGTCTACGTGGTGGTAGAGGAGGTAGATCCCACGGTCTCGAAACGCCCATATCAACTTCATCAACCCTCAAACCAATCGTTGTATCATTCACACACTTCATCAGATTTGTATTCGGAAATGGTGCTGACGGAGGCCTAGTTGGGGTCCCACTTGGTGATTTAAGGCGGCTGGAGGCAAAGGCTTCAAAATCATCCCATTCCCCAACTCTCTCAGATGAACAGTGGTTCGGATTGCCGTTTGAGTTTGTATCTGGTGTCTCCGGCATAATAGTTGGAAGAGATCTCTGCCGGGACATACTCCTAGGTCTTTCTCGCTTTATGGTGGGAATCCTGTTCTGCGCTCCATTGCGAATGACACTGGATCTGGACACTGGATGATGAAGACTGGAATTGAGCGAACAGTAACCAGCAGTTGGAGACTTCAGAGCTTCCTCAGCAATAAGATCCTCAAAGAAGGGGTTTTGCTGTAGTCGTGTGAGGAAAGGGTTGGAGGGTGAGATAGAAGGTGGTGTTGGGGAAGATGGGGTGAATGGATTGCCACTAGGGGGAGACACTGAGCCAGTAGTACAACCAAGGGGAAGAGAGCATGGTGGCTGACTAGGGGAGCAGGGAATCTGACAGGGGGTTTCTGAGCTGCTCTCTACCTTAGGAGAGATTCCCAGCCTGTGGAGGGAAGGCACAAGTAGTCCTCTTAGTCAGTGTGTACTGGGCCATGACATCTATTGGTGGGGGCAGAGAGAGACAGTTCTTCTCCATTACAGAAACACTTCTTGATAAAAGAAAACCTATCTTTACATTCAGATTTGATGGTATTGATTAGGAAGTGTCTGACATGCCTGCAAATTGTGTTCCTACATAAATACTGTTTGCTTATCTGGAATATTTTAAAAACAGCATCCAGACTGGGATAATTGAGTGGAAAAAGACATTTTTATTGATCCTAAAAACTGTAACTAAAGATGGGCAATATACCAGTAGACTAGATAAATTGGAAGAAATATGTCTACACTTGTAATGTTTTTGCTTTGTGTGTTTTTTTTATCACGCAAGTTTAAATCTAACGATTTTAATCCATTTAAGCACAATAAGACATTTACACATCTCTCTTTTTTCTTAAGGCATAATTAAAGGCACCTCTCACACTTGTTGTGTGAGGTTGTTGGTTATTTTGTATGTGGGTTATTGTGCTTAAACTGATAAACACACCACATGTTAAGGCTAATTTATACTTCTGGGTCAAGCACACACGTATGGTCCAGCACAGCCTTCGCGCGGACACATAGCCCTCGCCATGGCTGATGCAGACACTGACGTGCACCTCTCAAAATATGTAACTACACATCGCAACAATGGATAGCAAAAGCTCTGTGATCGGTCGGCTTGGTACCAGTGACAATCATGGGTGTGGCTAAGAGCTGCGAGCCCGATGCAGCGAGTGTTCACTCTATGTCAAGTTTCTTCGGTGGAGTTTTGTTTTTTTCTGAACGCTATCTTAATATACAAGTAGCTCAGACTCGCTAATTTTAAGGCGGGAACCGGCAGACGTGCAACAACTTTCATAAGGTAAAATCATAAGGTAAACACAAAACAACAGTTTCCATCTAGATCTCCTTCACGAGACTCCACACTTGTAAACACTCACTCCATCGGGCTCGCATGGCTCTTACCACACACCAACCAAAGAGCTTGTGCTACGCGTCTTTGCGATGTGTAGTTAAATTTTTGGAGTGGTGCGTGAGCTTGACGCAGAAGTATAAATCAGCCTTAAATGCATGACTATGTGCAAGGCAGACGCCGTGGGTCACTCCGATCACTCAGCACAGAAGTATAAACAACCTTTAAAATGCCATTCAGTGCAAGTATTCACATGCACACAGTTGGTGGTAAATTAGTGAGAAGTTTTTTAATTTGTATTATTGGGTTATTTGCACAGCTAGTGTTTATTAGCCAACGATAAACTTCCAGTGAAAGGTTTATCTGACTATTTTCTATTTCATAAGGTTCCTTTTACAGCATCAATGTTGTAATGCAATTAAAATACAATCAGTTAAATAGACTTAAGCATTCATTTAATTTTTCAAGTGTGAAACGAGATGAAAGCCGCTATAGCGCCATCAGTAGCAGCAGGCTAGCTCAGAAACTCCATTGAAAATACTGTGGTAAAATACATATCCTTATTTTAAAGACATGGCATAGAAAAATGGAATTTAATGTAGTGCTTCTTGTCTAGTCTGAGACCCACTTCATATCAAATATATCAATCAGGCAGATCACTGAATATTAAAGAAATCAGATCTTAAAACGTGGCGATTTTTTGATATCGTGACAGTTCACCGGAAGCGATCGGACTGGCTGCCTGAAAATTTAATTCCATGTGCATATACTGCATTTATTAGATCCGTGTATCCTCTCTTGAATATTATAATACACCTGCTGCTGTCTGTGTCTTTAATATTAAGAAAATGACAACAGATCATAAGGGAAATCAGTCAGTGCTGTTTAATAACTTCTGTAGGAGATGTATCTACATAAAAAAGCTCTGATTGTTTCATTTGCATTTTTGTTCTGCTGTATTTATTACAGTTTTACTTGTATTTGTTAATCTGGAATTGTGTAAAATGTATAATTGTGAACTCTACATACAATCTAAATTTACATTTGTAATAACCTTGTCATTATTGTAATGAAAATATACAATAATATAATCATAATATATGACTTTTGCCATATCGCCCACCTCTAACTCTAACTAATGAAAATAAAACAGGGAACAAACCAAAGGAAAATGGTTGGATGTGTTGAAAAAATAAAATTCTGCTAAATGAAAAGATGAAACGACTGAAAGGTGAAGAAGAAAAAAAAATCTATTGAACATAAGTAGACATTTCTTTTAAAAACAGCTGATGTTTTTGAATGCTTCAACAAATTTGTGGATCTTGACAAACAGTTTTTCTGCACAAACGCACACATAAACAAGCCCTTCTTTGAAAAGGTCTTGACCTATTTTCTGTAGACCAAGAGCAATTTTAAAGGAATTAAATGGGGGAAAACTGCTGCAGTAACTGTGGCATCAGCAAATTCATACAGCTCCTTTTTTTTAAAGAATATTCTCTAAAGACCAAAATGCAGGCTGACATTCAAAGCCATTCCCTTTAAAAACAATGCATCCCGTCTGACAGTCAAAAACAGATCATGGAGCAGGGCAGTTGATGATCAAGGTTATTTTACCAAACAAAAACTAAGACTTAGACTAAAACTGCTGGTCAAAAACATATTTGTTAACTGAAATAAAAGTAAAAAGAATTTCAAAATAAATAAATAACGGTAACACTTTATAACTGCACACTATGAAGCATTTATTAAGCATTAGCAAATAGTTAATTGATTATTTGTTAAGCATTAACTCTACAGTAATAGACATTAGTAAGCAGTTTATAAATACAGCTACGACTGCTGTATTCTTGACTTATAAGCACATGTATAATGTGCTTAATGATGGTGTTTTCATACTTTATTAATGCCTCATTTTTCATTATAAAATTATTGCATTATTTACAAACCAGTTATTTGAGAGAAGATGCTGGTTTTTAAAGATTATTCAAAATGCATGAGTTAATGTTTAATAAACTATTCAAATTAACATTTGAATTATTATAATTCAGTGTGCAAATCTGTCACATCGCAGGATTAGCAATGTCAGGTTCACCACAGTTCATTTGAATGTCTTTTTAAGACCTGTGACTGTGTAAGATTTAGACAATCTTAAACCAAGAGGTTATAAAGGTACAGTTGAAGTCAGAATTATAAGCCCCCCTGTTTAACAGAGAGAAGTTTTTTCAACACATTTCTAAACATAATAGTTTTAATAACCCATTTCGATTACACTTTATAATAACTACACACTATAAATCATTTATTAAGCGTTAACAAATAGTTAATTTATTATCTGTTAAGCATTAACTCTACATTAATAAGCGTTAGTAAGCAGTTTATAACTGCAGCTACAAATGTTGTATTCTTGACTTACAAACATATTTATAATGTGCTTAACACTTGTACTTTCATACTTTGTTAATGATTTATTATTCATTACTAAATTAAGTGTTGCATTATTTAGAAACCATTTGTATTTAAAAGTAGTTGAGGATTTTTAGGATAATTCAGAATGAGTTAGTAAATGATTAATAAACTATTGAAATCAACGCTTATATGTCTTATTATTCAGGCATATATTAAGGGTTACTATGTATGTTAATAAATGCTTTATTAACTCAACTTCATCTAGTTTTGTGACCTAATCTAAAGTGAGGACTATTTATGCTTTATAAAGCCCTTATAAATGACAAATAAAGGCTCAGTTAAATTCTAAACAGGAAAAATGACATTATTCATTCTTTTTCATTTAAAGATACACAAATAAAACTGAACTTCAAATGAAAAATAAATCTTTGCAACCTTATCTAAAATAAAATAACTGTAGAGTTTAAACATTGCATCTTATTATATTGTTAAATTATTATATTGTTGTTGTTGTTTTATCCAGTTTTATGTCTTATTTTGACACTCCTGTTATTCAGCAATGTTAAAACTTTACAGTAATTTTATTTTTTAGAAAAGATTGCAAAGATTATTGTTCATTTGATTCTGAGCCTTTAATTGTCATTTATAAGGGATTTATAAAGCATAAATAGTCCACACTTTATATTAGGTCACAAAATTGCATGAAGTTGAGTTAATAAAGCATTTATTAACATATAAATTAACTATTAGTATATGCCTGAATAATAAGATATGTAAATGTTGATTTTAATAGTTTATTAATCATTTACTAACTCATTCTGATTTATCCTAAAAACCCTCACTACTCTTAAACTACTCTTAAATACAAATGGTTTGTAAATAATGCACTACTTAATTTAGTAATGAAATATAAATCATTAACTAAGTATGAAAATACAAGTATTAAGCACATTATATAGGTGCTTATAGGTCAAGAATACAGCATTTGTAGCTGCAGTTATAAACTGCTTACTAACGTTTATTAATGTAGAGTTAATGCTTAACAGATAATAAATTCACTAGATGCTAATGGTTAGTAAATGATTCATAGTGTGTAGTTATTATAAAGTGTTACCCTCATTTCTAATAACCGATTTATCAGATAGTCGAAAAAAAATTAGCTTAAAGGGGCTAATAATTTTGACCTTAAAATGCTTCATAAAAAATTAAATCCTGCTTTTATTCTAGCCGAAATAAAACAAATAAGACTTTCTCCAGAGGAATAAATATTATCAGACATACTGTGAAAATTTCCTTGCTCTGTTAAACAACACATGGGAAATATTTAAAAAAGAAAAAAAAATTAAAAGGGGGGCAAATAATTCTGACTTTAACTGTACACTGTATATCGAAGTCAGTTTTTGTCCCATATAGTGCAGCCCTAAAATGCGAAACTATAATAACCTTGTTGATGATACATGAGCAAAGTCAGACATCTTTTGCATTGTAACATAAAACCTAGTAGCCTTGCTTGGCCTTCGCTCACCTTGGCTTGTTCTGGGAGTCACCGGAGCCAAACCATCCTCTACGTCTGCCCTCAACAGGTGCAGAAATCTGGCCCTGCTCCGGCTTGGCTGGAAGAGAGTCACACCTCCCGCTAGAAAATAGAGTTTTCCTCAGCTTTTTCCCTTTGTCCACCACGTCCACAGCTCCAGGCTGCACTGGCTTCCCATCTACAATGCTGGAGGCTTGAATTTGGCTTTGAGCTCCATTTGTCTCCAAATCCTCCTTCTTACTCTTGTCGATGGACCAGCGTCTGCCGTCGCTCTTCTGCGAGTCCTCACCGCGCCGGGTCAGGTTTTGGAGAGATCTTGAAAGGGGCGCACATTTCTCCAGGAGGGAGCGTTTGGCCGGGATGGCGCTTGGACTTTTTGGGCTGACAGGCTCGGATGAGTAGATATGGCTGCCGTTGATGCACAGCGTCGATTGGGAGAGCGCCATGCTTTGGCCTTTTAGGTTTTCCACGGCTGGGCCGGGACGAGGAACACATGTGATCTTACTGGCTTCATCGCTGTGCGCACGTTTGTGGGTCATCACTTGAGGTCAAGAAGAGAAAAGATACAGGCAAGGGTCAGTATGTGTTGACCAGGCATTTGAGTGTGTTTTACATATGGCAAACTTTTTCATGTGTATCGACTAGGCATGGGCCGGTATCCGCTTGTTAAGTCGAGACGTATGGAATACTGTTTCCAAGTCCAGGCTGCTACTCAGTTAAATGGGCTATATGCACACCTTTTCAGCCAGTGACAAGGTTTATGTGACTATTTTTAATTTCATAAGGCTCCTTTTGCAGCATCAATGTTGTAAAGTAATTAAACCCTTACAAAAAATCACTGCAGTGTTTTTTTTTTGAAGAATACTGCAGTTTTTAAAAATAATACTGCAGTTTTAGTTAACTTTAATACAAAAAAACTGCATTGTTTAAGTATATTGCAGTATTACTGCAACACAACTGAAGAACTGTAATACTGTACATCCAGCTGCAGTACATCTACTGCAATACAACTGAAGTACTTCTTCTAACAGTACATATGACTGACCTTTTTTCCAATATTATGCAGCCCTTAGTTTAAAGTGTAAAAATCACATGACACCTTAAAAAAAAGAACATTATAAATTTATCATTAGCTCGTAGTCTCTTCTTATAGCACATACGACTGACCTTTTTTGCAATATTGTGCAGCCCTATAGTTTAAAGTGTAAAAATCATAACATGACCCCTTAAAAAAATTAACATTATGAATTCATCATTAGTTTGTCATCTAACAGTGCATAAGACTAACCTTTTATCGCTCCCTCTGTGTCCATGCGGAAAGGCTCCATGACTCTGCTGCTGTAGATCGGTGTTCTGGGAATCTCCACCGGGATGAATGGATCCCCAGCGGACGATGCCATGCTGCTGTCTGACGCCAGCGATGAACAGGAGCGTGTGTCTGAATTCTTGCGCAGTTTCCCCTTAAGAAAGAAGTCTTTGACCTTACTTCGATGTTCTTCCACCCCGTCTTCTTCACTGGCCTCATAAGATCCACCATCTCCAGCAAACGGTGGACCCACAGACCCGGACAGAGCGGCGTAGCGGCCTGGCAGGATGGCAGAGGAGGACTCCACATCCCTCTTTTTCCCAGTGACGCGGTCCTTCAGCTTACCAAACGCAGAGCGAGGCTTGTCCTTTACGGTTAGATCGTACATGCTGGCTGTCATGTTGTTGCGGGTGAACTGGATGGTGACCTGCAGCTCTCCACGCTCTTTCTCCTTTCGGCCAGCCTTGGAGTGCAGCTTGAGCCACCTTAAATACAAAGAAAATCAAATCAACAACATAGAAGGGTATTTGAAGTTTTTTAAAGTTTGAGGTCAGTGTGATTTTTAAAAAAATCATCTTGAAAGAAGTCTCTCATGCTCATCGAGGCTCCACATGTTTCATAAAAATATCACAAAACAGTAATATTGAGTCATGTTAATTAAAATAGTTATTTGTTAAAATAGTTTTTTGACTAATTAAGTATAATTATATTGCCCTTGATCAGCGTACATCATGCTGTGTTTATGTGTCTGTGAGAGCTTCATGTTAGAGTGGAGCTCATTAATATTCATGACCGATCCAAATATGGTCAATATGGACATTTTTATTTTAAGTTTTTTAAAGTTTGAGGTCAGTGTGATTTTTAAAAATCATCTTGAAAGAAGTCTCTCGTGCTCATCGAGACTCTGTATGCTTTATAAATATACCACAAACAGTAATAGTAAGTCACATTATAACAAATAAAAAAAATATTCCTGTCACACAAAGCTCAATTGTCGCCATTAATAAAAAGTTATTTGTTGAAATAGTTTTAAGACAAATTAAGTGTTATTATATTGCCCTTGTTCAGTGTTCACCATGGTGTGTCTATGTGTCTGTGAGAGCTTTACACCAGAGAGGAGCTCATTAATATTTATGACTGCTCCAAATATGGTCAATATGGACATTTTTATTTTAAGTTTTTTAAAGTTTGCGGTCAGTGTGATTTTTAAAAAAATCATCTTGAAAGAAGTCTCTCATGCTCATTGAGGCTCCATATATTTAATGAAAACACAACAAAACTGTAATATTGTGAGACATTTTTACAATTTATTAAAAAGTTCCAGTCATAAAAAGCTCAATTGTTACCATTAATAAAATGGTTATTTGTTACAATTGTTTTTTGACAAATTAAGTATTATTATATTGCCTGTGTTCAGCGTACATCATGCTGTGTGTGTGTGTCTGTGAAAGCGTCATGCCAGAGTGGAGCTCATTAATATTCATGACCGATCCAAATATGGTCAATATGGACATTTTTAGTTTTAGTTTTTTAAAGTTTGAGGTCAGTGTGATTTTTTTTATTATCTTGAAAGAAGTCTCTCATGCTCATCGAGGCTCCATATATTTAATAAAAACACCACAAAACAGTAAAATTGAGTTACATTATTACAATTTATTTAAATATTCCTGTGGGTAGCACTGTGGGTAGCACTGTCGCCATCACAGCAAGAAGGTCGCTGGTTTGAGTCCCGGCTGGGCCAGTTGGCATTTGTGTGTGGAGTTTGCATGTTCTCCCTGTCTTGGCGTGGGTTTCCTCTGGCCACTCTGGTTTCCCCCACAGTCCATAAACATGTGCTATAGGTGAATTGAAGAAACTAAATTTGCCGTAGTGTATCAGTGCGTGTGTGAATGAGGGTGTATAAGTGTTTCCCAGGACTGGGTTGCAGCTGGAAGGGCATCCGCTGTGTAAAGCATATGTGTATTCCACCAGAATCCACCAGATAGTTTAGCGGTTCATTCCACTTTGGCGACCCCTGATGAATAAAGGGACTAAGCCGAAGGAAAATGAATGAATGAATGAATGAATGAATGAATGAATATCTGTTTTATTGTACAGTCCATGTAGCCAGTGCTTAATTTATTAATTACGAGGTCCTGGAACAGATCAGGGTAAAGGAACCCGCAGTGAATAGGGTTAAGGGGTCATGGAAAAAGTGAAAGTGAACAGCGGACAGGGGATGAGGGCGGTTGAAAAGGGGGATCGGTAAAATGAGGTGCCGAGGTGCAGATTTCAGAGGTGACGGATCCGGATCCCGAGTGTTCCAGCACAAATTAAGCCCTGCATGCAGTAAACATGTCAAATTTAAACTTTCAATTCATCAATTAATCTAGAAGAACAATTTATCAATGTTTCCACAAAAACATGAAGCATAATATTTCAAAAATGCTTTAAAAATGAATGTTTTTTTAGCACCAAATCAGCATATTCATTTATTATAATGATTTCCTATGGATCATGTGATGCTTAAGAGTGATGCTGAATATTCAGCTGTGTATTAAAGCAAATTGACTGAAACAAAAAATGTTTTAAACAAATTTAATGTATGTTTAAGTAAATAAATGTAGCATTGTTCAAAAAAATCTTCCAGACTTCATATTTTTAAATGGTAATAGAATCAATAATCAATTTTAATTTTGGTGTGGGTTTCCTCCGGGTGCTCCAGTTTACCCCACAGTCCAAAGACATGCGCTATAGGTGACTTGGATAAACTAAATTGCACGTAGTGTATGAGTGTGCATGTGAATGAGAGTGTATGGGTGTTTCCCAGTACTGGGTTGGGGCTGTAAGGGCATCTGCTGTATAAAACATATGCCGGAATAGTTGGCGGTTCATTCCGCTGTGGTGACCTCTGATGATCAGAAACTAAGCTGAAAGAAAATGAATGAATGAATATTGTGAGATTACAAATTTAAGATTGAGATGTATGCTTGATACAACATCCTTAGCTAACATTACAAATAACAAAACTATTGTGAATTACACTGCATTGGGAATTTAAGGAGAACATAATTAGATTCAGTATATCTTCTATTGAGGGGGTTTTCCGGTCTCTGATGCTAAACATCAAAGTGTTTGAGATTGTTTACGTCACTAGTTCTCGTGACCAGGTGCTGATTTAATGATCTAGTGCTGTTATCTGAAGGGTCTGTCTTGGCTAGAGCTGACAGTGGGGGTGAAGTCCTGCATCATTCTGCTGTTACTGTCATTTAAAAATGTCACTTCCGACAACTGTGTCAACATCTCTAATGGCCGCCTATGAAATGCCTACAAAATACAACGTAAAACTGCCTTAGTCAGAGTTGCAGAGTTGTTCTCTATAAAGAATCCAGCTTGAGGTTACATGCAGAATGAGTTTCCTACAATATACACCAATTTTGTGTTGAAACATTCTTTCTTGAGAAAAATTCATATCATGTTATAGTGACCAAAATTATCACGGTTATCAATATCATTACAGTTTTGTAAAAATTAACAAAAAAAAGTCTGAATATATAGCCCCCCAGTATAATTTTCCCCCAATTTCTGTTTAATAGAAAGATTTTATCAACACTTTTCTAAACATTATAGTTTTAATAATTAATATCTGATATTAATAACTGATTAATATTAATAACCTATTTATTTTATCTTTGCCTTGATGACCATACATAATATTTTACTAGATATTTTTCAAGATACTAGTATTCAGCTTAAAATGACATTTACAGGCTTTACTAGGTTTATTGGGCAAGTTAGGATAATTAGGCAAGTCATTGTATAACGATGGTTTGTTTTGTAGACGATCACAAAAAAAAATAGCTAATAAAATAAGGGGGCTAATAATATTGACCTTAAAATTCTTTAAAAAACAGCTTTTATGCTAGTCAAAATAAAACAAATAAGACTTTCACCAGAAGAAAAAATACTATCGGAAATACTGTGGAAAAACTGCTTGCTCTGTTAAACATCATTGGGGAAATATTTAAAAAAGAAAAAAATTATTTTGAGTTCATCTGTATGTCACACACACTTATTCCCCCAAGTTTGGAATCTGAAAATAAACAAATGACAACTAAAATGTCCAAATTTATGCAATTGTGTGACAAACAGTGTAAACACTGATCCCTGTACTGTGTGTTTGTTTAATGATGTTTGTATTATTTCATGTTTTTCAAAATATTGCATAAAACTGCTTTGTAAAAGCCAAAAAGGGTTGTGTGATTTGACAAAAGATCTTTTTCTGACTATAATTGCCATGTGATTTGCGATTTGATTTCATGATGTCAGGCCTCAGCTAATCATTCTCAGTAGCATGCAGCAGACGTAATAATTGAAATGAATACAGCATGCTTTACCTGTATATACAGTGATCAGCATAATTGTGTACACCCCATTTTAAAAATGAATATTTTTATCCATTTCTCAGTGAATATATGCAATGTATTTAGGTGCATTTAAACAAAACAGATTTAATAAACAGATATATTTATTCAAATAATATTTTAGTCACCAAACATAATTAGAAATAAAAAGATGATACAATTAAATTCAAACTAAATATTGCAAAAAAATTACAATCTACAAAATGTTAAAACTTTTTTGCATTTTTTTGGCCGCAAAATCACACATGACGTGTGCTGACTGTGAGCTGTTACCACAGAGAGGGTGGCCACACGCCTGTGAATGATGTCTACTTTAGTGCACAGAACCTCCATGTTTGTGGCACAGAGGGATCGTTTGGGAGCCGCGCGGGAAGTATGAACTGCGCTTAGCAGTGAAAATGAAACCGAAGGCGCGCATGTTATTTAAATAATCATATTGCATTTTAGAGTTAGCCTATGATTGTGGCAAGCATTTAATATGTTTTTCTTTCATAGCGAACACAGAGTGTTGTGCACGAGAATAAATGTTTAACAGTGTCAGTATAACTACTCCAGCCTAAATAATGTAGAAAATAATGCAAGAGGGAATCTGATAATGACAAATGTCTGATTTTACCAGTAGAAAAAATGATCTAATAATGTTGTCAATGACAGATTGCAAGCATATGTCTCAAACATAATAATTCAACTTCATAATTATGAATAGTTGTATTCTGATGTCTTCACTTTACTGTGCCTTATTGACCAGGACCAGGACCAGAACAGGTCTGATCAAGTCCACCATTTAAAGTAAATTCAAAATTAAGCATTTTAACCAACAGTAGACCAACACACAATATTATTATTGTTGTTGTTTGACCATATGTTTGAGAACAATAATAATGGCCTACTCAAATTAATCTTTATTTCACATCTAAAGAATTGTGAGAAAATCGTGATCTTGATTTTAAGCAAAAAAATCGTGATTCTCATTTTAGCCAGAATCGTGCAGCTCTAGCTTGACGCAACTGACTCTTGAAGGAAATGTGAGATGAGACTCTGATTGGTTTAACGCACGTTATGCTCAAAACACACCCATAACATTAGGGGAATAAGCACAACTGTTAGCTCACACGCCGGGGCGCAAACCGTATTTTTCTGTCCTTAAAATAACAAAAGTGGACACACCCTTAATGCTGCGCTCACCCCAGACACAGAAGAAGCGTCAAGCGCAAGTGATTTACATGTTAAGTCAATGCAAAGAGACGAATATACATCCTGCGGCGCGAATGACACGATCGCCTGAATAAAGTGGCGCGAGATGAATGAAGCAGCGAATCGATGGAGTTGGAAAATCTGAACTTCAGTGGACATTTGTGGCGCGTTAAACAATCAGGGGGAAATTCTCCTGCCGACAACGGACAACAGTAAATCAACTGCTCGGCTCAGTCTGAAGCTCTGCCGAAAGCCTCCATCATCCAGGTGTAGTTTCTGGAGGAGTTTATGAGCTCACAGAGCTGGGTGCACTTAAGAATGGATCTAGTGGACTGTGGACAGCTATTCTCTCAATAAAATCCATGTTAGCCATTAAGCAACGGAGCTAGAGTTACTCGGCAGACAGAAGCCCATGACGCGAATCTGCGTCTGTTGTGAATTGAATTTCACGCGGGAATGAAGCGAGTAAACTCAAAATGTTCACGCGTCTATTTACGTGCAAATAGCTCGATTTATCCGCACGTACCGCAGCTGGTGTGAACACAGCATAATGCTTTTGCACCATGCGATTTAGACTTTGTCCCTAGATTGTTAAAATAGAGCCTTTAGACTTTAAAATACTATGAATGAGTGAAAACCTCAGCAGATATTCAGACGCTGATTGGCTGTTGTCATTTTCCTCTCGTCTCGAATCTGCTCATTAATATTTATTTCCAGTTCTGGGTTCACCTTTGGACCGCTGGAGCCAATAGCAGAACAGCAACTACTGAGAAGGCGAGGTTTAATATAGTAAGGTCCTATCTGATTGATCAAAATTGCATAACCAATGCATAAAATAAATGTAAGTTATCAAACATGTCTGCGAAATATATTTACTGCATATACTATTATCGCGATAATGATAATTTTTGCGATATATTGTGCAGCTCTAGTGATAACACCATCTGTCGCTAATGGCCTCTTTCACTTGGTCTTTTATAACTTACAATTTCCTGCTTTGCACTGTATCAAATGGCTTCGACCTGCACTGCGGCACAAACACAAGCTGGGGCCTCTTGAACGAATGTTACTGCCTTAGCATGGTGCCGTCCCATTGTCTCTGAGAGAGCCAGTGGTGAAACTATTTCCACCATTTCCGGTCAACCACAGAGCACCTCATGTGCGCACACGTGCAGAGAGCCAAGACAAACGGCTGAAACTGGAGAGAAAGAGGCGCAACTCAGAGCTCAATTAAAGCCAGATGTGCAGAACAGCTTTACGCCTACAATGACATGTGATGAATCAGAGTTAGTGTGTGCAGACCTTTCTCCATACGTGAGCTGAAACGCAGAGAGGAACACGGCAGTGCTATATTTCACTAGAAAACGAAAGTTTGTCATGGTAAACACTGAATGTTGACTTGGCAATGTCGTATGCCATGTTACTAGAGAAGTCCAGCAAATGCACTCCAGCTCTTTTATATATTTTTTAGACCTCAACTATAGTGGTACTAGCTGAATTTGACATTACAATTTCATTAAATATTAATGACGTTCTTAAAAATGATTTGACTTAGTATTGACACTTGTAAAATATTTTAATGACAGTTTGTTACACTGAAAAAGTCAACCCAGGGTCATTCTGAAAATGTACCTCTATATACATTTCCAGAGAGCGGCAAATACATCCCGGGAGCTGCGTTTTTTAGTTGTTGCAGTTTTTGTTTTTGCAAATCCAACAGAGGACGCTATGTACGCTTTTTCAGATCTCAAATTTCTCCCGCTAGAGGCCGTTGTCGACTGATTGTTTGACTTACTGACCGATCGATTGGCCCACCCTCCTCCTTCCCTAAACATAACTGACAATTTTACAAAGCAATCCAGAAAAAGATGATGGGTTGTGGCTGGAAGGGCATCCGCTGCGTAAAACAAATGCTGGATGAGTTGGCGGTTCATTTCGCTGTGGCGACCCTGGATTAATAAAGGGACTAAGCCGAAAAGAAAATGAATGAATGAATCCAGAAAAAGATGACAGGTTGCGGCTGGAAGGGCATCGGCTGCGTAAAACATGTGCTGGATAAGTTGGCGGTTCATTTCGCTGTGGCGACCCCAGATTAATAAAGGGAGTAAGACAAAAATGAATGAATGACTGAATGAATGTAGCCATACTTAGCTCTGGCTACATAATGAGCGATCTCCAGAAACGTATACAGGGCTACGTTTTCAGATTGAGCCTATGTTGGAAAAGTTACACAATTATAATGTCCTCATGACAATCATGTTTATGACAGATTTATGACACGTTTTGTTGTCTTTGTAATGTCAAGTTGTCATGACAAAGACACAAACTGGTTGTGATGTATTGGTTTATGTCAAGTTTGCATTTAAAATAACTGAGCGGATAACACCTAATGACAGTTCAACATATGTACAATTTAATTCGCATTTATGATTCTAAAGGTTTCTTGACATTAGGGCTGTGCGATTTGGGGAAAATATCTAATTGCGTTTTTTTTTTTTTGACAGATATTGCGATTTCGACTTGATTTGCAATTTAATTCTGTAGTTAAGCTCAATATCCTGAAACGGGGCTTCTTACGGCTAAAATAGTGAGTGTTATTTAAAAAAGGAACTGAAAAGATATTAACTTAAGTTAAACATGTATTCATTTTTGTTTTTAAATATTCAGAAATTAAACACTCATTTTTCTCTACAGCAAACAGTAAACACAAAATGGCTCGAACCAGCGACCTTCTTGCTGTGAGGCGACAGAGCTACACGCTGTGCCACCGCGCTGCTGTAGCTTATTATAAAAACAAAAAACATATAATTATAAAAATACAGAAGACCTAGCAAACTAACATGGCTGAAACCCCCAAGGCAATTTGTTCTGGCCCTCTAAATAGTGTGACCAAGACATAAAAAATAAGTGAGTACAGTCGAAAAACGGGCACTATAGTTATGAAGTGACGTGCGTCTGTTCAATACAGCCAAAGTTATTTCACTCGGTGGCAATCTTTGAAACACCTCTCGGGCACTATGCTCGGGCATTCTGTTTGAATGGGGAAACATTAATTTCTCCAAAACTACTTGCCAAACTTACAATTACATTACATATTACGAATAACCAGTAAAATTAAACAAAAACTGTCTATTTAGTTTCATTTCTAAACGCTCGTCTCACACAAAATCTGCAGAAACTGACGTCTGGTCCGAGCCCCTTCCACAGAGAATTGTCATTCTATAGAGATCGCTGATTGGCTCCTGTACTAGAAGACGGGCTTTAGTTGCCATGTAGCGATCGCTGATTGGCTCCTGTACTATAAGGCGGGGCTTCATTCGCCATATTGACAGTTACTCTTTACCCCATTTAAAAGTATACTAGTGACATGTCTTGTGTATTCTATAGTCTTTGATACAGCACAAGCTGCAGTTGAAGGCTGCGCAAAGCTCGAGTCACATGACATTAAGCGAGTGGCGCGGGCAGCCGAAAACATTTGGATATGTTTGTAGAAAAGGCCTTTTGTACAATGCACTGATATCGTTAATAGGGATGCAATGATTAGCCGATTTCACTTTTAACAGCACTTTAATTCATTACAGTTAATTAATCGTAAAGGCTTCTCAATGCTGCGTTTCTGTTGCAGGGAACAAAACTGCTGCAACTAAACAAAGTTATGCCAATACCCACGCACATTGGATTAACTATAGCAGCAGGCCATTCACATATTGAGTCTTTTCCGCACACAAGTTCATTATTTCCAATGGAGATGTGCGCATATTGGGAGCGGTGCGCGTATGCAGTAGAAATTATCTCACGCTGTGGTGAAGAGAATTGTGCGTGGCTTTCAGTGCAATGTAAACAAAAGATACTTTAGACCAGTGTTTCCCAACCCTGTTCCTTAAGGCACACCAACAGTACATATTTTGGATGTCTCCCTTATCTGACCCACTCGTTTCAGGTTTTGGAGTCTCTTCTATTGTTCTGATGAGTTGATTCAGGTGTGTTTGATTAGGGAGAGTTTGAAAATGTGGACTGCTGGTGTGCCTTCAGGAACAGGGTTGGGAAACACTGCTTTAGACAAATTATTACACATTATTTAAATGATTATGTATTTATAAACGTAGATGATGGCAACAGTTCATTTATTTTTTTAGCTAATATATAGCTTGAATTTACATTAGACAAATAGTTTTTTAATTTATTCTTATTTTTATTTATTTATTCATTGTTCTGTCATTTATTTTAAAATTATCATTCATGTTTAAATCAAAAACTTTTTCATTTATCTTTAAGTCCAAAGAGAGAAATGGACTATTGTTTGTTTTTTATTAATATTTTGTGCTGTATTTGGTTACTGAGCAACAATAAACAACACTTTAAAATATAAGCAGTTTTCTTGTTATTTTCTAAACTAGCAGTGTTTTGAATTTAATAAATGCATAATAATGGTGATAACCTCGAAACTGTGATTATTCTTCAGACTATAATCGTACAACCAAAATCTATAATCGTTGCATGCCTAATTGTTACGCAGTTCAAAACATAACATATGAACAAGTCTGAATGTAGAAGAAGCCTACTTTAGCAATAAACTGATTTTGTTGTGCTTCAAAATACTACATTTGAATGTTTGAATGTTAATGTAGAAAAAGCCAACATGGGCGTATTAAAGAGCAAAAATACAACATATGGGCTCTTATATTGCTGTTGTGTCATCACTCATTTTGCAAGTCATATCTCTCCGGCCTCTCATTTGGGATGGTTTTCATGAACTGGCCCCCATGACAAACTAATTGAATAGCCCTGG
Source organism: Danio aesculapii (assembly GCF_903798145.1). Lineage (NCBI taxonomy): Eukaryota > Metazoa > Chordata > Actinopteri > Cypriniformes > Danionidae > Danio > Danio aesculapii. Next base: position 47,363,621 of record NC_079448.1, on the reverse strand, counting down.
TCTAAAGTCTAAAATAAAATCATATTTGGCTTACACTGACAAGTATACTAATCAATATAATAATGAAGCGCATAGTACTTTATAATTAAATTACAATTCTGTTTGTTAGCCTAACATTATCTGAATTTGAGAGTTGAATGCTGGATCTGAGAATAAGCCAAGGTGTTTACTGAATATAACAATGTTATTTTTGCTCAGCATGGTTCACTTCCTCTCTCGCTTGTTTACAGAGGCTTCAGCCAAGCGGTCTCCACCTTCCTCTTCTCTTCCTCCCATGACAAATGATTCACTCCTCCAAATGACGCAATTTCATCTATATTAGATGTGCAAAGTCTTAAAACCCTATTTTTCCTACATCCCATGATGCTTCGGGGGAATTATGAGAAGGACTTCTGTTAAACTGTAAACAATCAGCGAAGTGTTTAGGAAAACTGTGTACAATGAGGTGTCATTATTCACCACATAGTTCATTCATCATTTATAAAAGGCAAATTATTAGAATTAAGACATTACGGTAACACTTTAGTTTAAGTACCAGTTCTCACTATTAACTAGTGGCTTAATACCTGGTTATTAGTAAGATATTGGCTGGTTATTAGTACTTATAAAGTACATATTCTGCATGATTTTATTCTACATCCCTAATCATTACTCATTCATTAATTTTCCTTCAGCTTAGTGCCTTTTTTATCAGGGGTCGCCACAGCCGAATGAACCGCCAACTGTTCTGACATAATGGGGTTTTATCAAACCGCATTATAGAGTTTTTCCTTAATTATTTCAGCAAATAGGATTGTAAAAAATGATTTGTTGTACTCTCCCATTCATTGCGCTCTAAGTTTACCTAACTATGATGACTTCTGCTGTTAAGAAACAGTAATGTGAAAAGGGTCTATCATTGATCGTGAAAATCAATGACAACAAATCAAATCATCAATTCATTGGAATGCGCAGATGACAAAACATCAGAATGGCTGAGAGTACAGAAACGGTAACAGTGGTGCGGGAAAAGAAAAGATAAGGGAGCATTTTATATTAAATTCATTGATGAAAGCTGTAATTTATTTATTACAATCCAATAAATCTAAAAAAAATAATGCAACCTTTTAACAAATAGTGACGAGGATGTGTTTTAATAGTCATAAGCACCTTAATTCCTCGAAAGTTGTACATTTGTACATTTATAAAGCTATACGTTGTATGTCATCTTTCATTCAAATCACAAAATAACTAGTTAACGCTGATGTGAGGTTTTTCTTAAGCAGTGTCTATGGTTGTAAAATTTACATTGCAGTACTCCAGTATCGGGCAACTCCGAATATTACTGTAATAAAAACAAAGAGACAATAATCTAGAGGATTGAGAAAGATCATTCAAAGGAGATTGGGCCACTCAAATGGAACAGCTGTCTTGAAACTTCACAAAAAAGCTGAAGCCATTTGGACACCTATCTTAAGACTCTAGGGAATCTAGAATTTTAAGTCCGTAAATCCTCACTTTTATGTCTAACAAATACATCGATCTTACTGGGTTTGCAAAACAATGGAGAGTATTGTCATTTCTTGCTTATATGCTTCATATGTCATTTGTTTAAAGAGATGACCGCCATTTTTTCTTTGTTTCTTTATTCCTTTTTTTGGGGTGAGGAGGTCAATTTTGTTATTCTGTAAGTCATATTTTTTCTTCGTTATTATTACTATTATTTTATTTATTTATTTTTGTCATTTGCATCAATGTTTACGAATCGTATAAATGTTAAATAAAATATTATTTAAAAAAAGAGTTTGGGCCACAAACTTACACTAAACACAACCCTAAACTAAAACACCTAACCCTAAACATAACCCAAACTGAAACCTCTAACCTAAACCTAACCTTAAACATAACCCGAGCTGAAAACCCTAACCCTAAACTAAAACACCTAACCCTAAGCATAACCCAAACTAAAACCTCTAACCTAACCCTAACCCCAAACTAAAACCTTAACCCTAAACATAACCCAATCTGAAACCTGTAACCTGACCCCAAACCAAAACAGCTAACCCTTAACATAACCCAAACTGAAACCTCTAACCCTAAACATAACCCAAATCGAATCACTTAACCCCAAACTAAAACCCCTAACCCTAAACAAAACCCGAAGTGAAACAACTAACCCCAAACTAAAACCGCTAACCCTACACATAACCCGAAGTGAAACCTCTAACTTAACCCTGACCCCAAACAAAAACAGCTAACCCTAAACATAACCCGAAATTAAAACCCCTAACCCCAAAACTAAAACAGCAAACCCTAAACATAACCTGAAGTGAAATCTCTAACCTAACCCTAACCCCAAAATAAAACCGCTAACCCTAAACATAAAATGAACTGAAACCTTAAACCCAAACTTAAACCTCTAAGCCTAAATATAACATGAATTGAAGCCCCTAACCCCAAACTAAAACCGCAAACCCTAAACATAACCCGAAGTAAAACCCCAACCTAACCCAGACCCCAAACTAAAACACTAATCCTGAACATACCGCGAACTGAAACCCCTAAACCCAAAATAAAATCCCTAACCCTAAACATAACCCAAACTGAACCCCCTAACCCCAAACTAAAACCGCAAACCGTAAACATAACCCAAACTGAAACCCCTAACCCCAAACTAAAACCACAAACCCTAAACATAACCCAAACTGAAACCCCTAACCCCAAACTAAAACCGCAAACCCTAAACATAACCCAAACTGAAATCCCTAACCCCAAACTAAAACCACAAACCCTAAACAGAACCCAAACTGAAACCCCTAACCCCAAACTAAAACCGCAAACCCTAAACAGAACCCAAAGTGAAACCCCTAACCCCCAAACGAAAACCGCAAACCCTAAACATAACCCAAACTGAAACCTTAACCCCAAACTAAAACCGCAAACCCAAAACATAACCCAAACTGAAACCCCTAACCCCAAACTAAAACCGCAAACCCTAAACATAACCCAAACTGAAACCCCTAACCCCAAACTAAAATCGCAAACCCTAAACATAACCCAAACTAAAACCCCTAACCTGCCCCAAACCCCATATTGAAACCCCTAACTCGAAACCTAACCCTAACTCCAAACTCCTAACCCTAAACATAACCCGAACTAAAACCCCTTAATGAAAACCTAACCCCAAACTGAAAGTGCAACCCATAATTTAAAATCATGTGCAGAACGTTCTGGACGTTCAAATAAAAATGCAATCCAAACTCCAGGAATGTTCATGCAACATGCACGCAGAGAAATGTGTGTTTGTTGAACTTGAGTGCAGATTGACACACACTGGTACTGCCCTGTGTGACGGCATGACTCTGTGCCAGTAATATACGCAATGAGGACTGATCAAGACTAGACGCAGCATGCCCCTCCAAGTATGTTGCTGTTGTTGTGTCTGTGAAAACATATCCCATTACTCTGGTATTCAAAACAGTGTTGGTTTTGCACTTCCCACAAATTGTTGGATTGCTAGTGTGGCTTCGACCACCGTGCATTTGTTTAATACTGCATGTGGCATCAGTAATTTAGGCTAACATTTGGTGGCTGGCCAAAGATTCTTCCTGCAGTTTGTATTTATTGAGAATGAGAGTGTCTGTCCAAATGTGAAAGGGCGCACAGAAATTCTTCAACCCAAAATCACAGCCTCAAGGTTTTTTTGGCACGACTGTGTCAAATATGCCGGGACCGTATCAACCGAAACACCAGGAAACAGTCTATGGTTTAGTAGTTCCTTGAATTGCATGAAACTGTAAGGGTGTTATTAACACAAAGATAGATCTATCTTGAGGCTACACTTTTCATTATTTCATGCTGTCATGTGGGAATGATTGAGAGGCAGTGAAAGAATGCAAAAAATGTGTATGTTTTTTTTACATGTAACCTATAATCAGTGTTATTTTAGTGAGATGATATTATAGTTTTTAATATTTTGAATATGTTTTACTTTTAAGATTACGGATTATTTTTAAAGTACATGTAAATATGTTGTGGACTGTAATTACTAAAAATAATATAGTTGAGGTTTTGTTTGAGTTATTTTTGTACTACACTATATTATAGTAAAGTAAATAAAAATAGGAAATTTTGCTTTGATAACTAGTATTCAAATAATGAAAATAAATCAAGTTTCCCAACAAGGATAGTCAATATTATAAATGTGATGTTATGTTAAGCATTCAATACTAGCATCTTATAAACAATGTTGTCTGAATATTACGTAAGCTCTGTTATTTTAGTGTGATGTTATAGTTTTTTATTTTAAAAATTGTTTGTAATTATATTTAATTTTTTTTTGTTTCACATTATTTTAACATTTTAGAATATTTATTGTATATTTATATAATTTTATTGTATTTTTGTTTTATTTTTAAACATCTATCTATCTATCTATCTATCTATCTATCTATCTATCCATCTATCCATCTATCCATCTATCTATCTATCTATCTATCTATCTATCTATCTGTCTGTCTGTCTGTCTGTCTGTCTGTCTGTCTGTCTGTCTGTCTGTCTGTCTGTCTATCTATCTATCTATCTATCTATCTATCTATCTATCTATCTATCTGTCTATCTATCTATCTATTGTATAAATCTTTTTCAGGTTTTTTTTTATTTCAAATTAATATTTATCAATTATTAAACTATAATGAATGTAAACAAATGTGAAATAAGTTTTTAATATTTTAATTAATTTTACTTGCTTACTTTTAGTTAATTATAGTAACCCTAATAGTTTGTTCATTCCGGCTGAAAATTAAACCTGGTCTTAAAAAGTAATTTCGCCCAAAATCTTTATCATTTATTCTCCCTTTACTTGTTTCAAACCTTCATGAGTTTCTTGAAAGAAGATACTTTGAAGAATGCTGAAAATCTGTTACCATTAAATTCCATAGTATATTTTTCTTCTGATGTCAATGGTTAGAGATTTTCAGCTTTCTTCAAAGTATCTGCTTTTGTGTTTAACAAAAGAAACTGATATGGGTTTGGAACCACTTGAGGGCGAGTAAATAGTGAGTAAATGTTCATTTTGGGGTGAACTGTACCTTTAATATATTTTCAGAATAGTCATACAAGGATGGCATGGCACTGAATGATTGTCATATTAATGTGGCAAGGTATTTACATGATATTGTAATGTCCATACATGTTTTTTGCTGGTCTACCAGTTCCCAAAAGTGTCCAAAATTCTTCTAAGACCATGATTTTTAGCAGGAAATCTCAAAACTGCCAGTTCAATCTTCACATCATTGTGTCACTTGTGCACATCAGAAAAGCAGATTCTCATTCCTTTAAACAAGTAAATGCTTTTGTACATCCATGCAAATGATTAAGTGCAATTCTCTGCTCTTTCCTACATTATCTATCTATCTGTCTGTCTGTCTGTCTATCTATCTATCTATTAATCTATCAATCTCAGTTTTTATTTCACAGTTTTTCTCAGTCACTTTGCTACGTTTCTCAGTTCAGAATTGAAATTCTGCAAAACAGTAAATGTTTTTCAAATATCAAAACACCATGGATTACCTGCAAAAGCCAGTCTCTTGCTCAAAATTCTTAGTTCATCTCTCAAAACTACATTTCTGTGTCAATGAATGTGTCAGTGCCATCAGAATTAAAAGTCTTTGCGTCGTTGTGTACGGATAAGAGAGTCAAATTACTTAGTCATGTTGTCAAATACAGTTTACTCTGGAGGGATTTTCTGATGTAAAATATGGCTAATTTTTTTTTGCTCTTTGTACTGTAATTTGTTGGCAGATCATGTCATTGTGATACAGAAAGGAAAAGTAAGCACTGCATAGCACAAAGAAAAAACAAAAGTAGAAATGTGAACATATAAATTTCCTTTGAGATGCACCTTCGTTAGAAAAAGTCAAGATTCACCTGGGAGAAATTGACCAATTGTATATTGATTTTGAGAAAATCTAATGGAAATGTATAGAAAAATGCATTATGACAAAATATTATGACAACTTGTTCAGCCATTTTGCATGTAAAGACTTATGCCATGAACAAACGATTAAATGTTTGGGGGGGTGAGATTATTCAACAGAGACCAAAATAATTAATTTCGATCAACATGACATAAGCAACTGATAATGTAGGAAAGAGCAGAGAATTGCACCTAATCATTTGCATGGATGTACAAAAGCATTTACTTGTTTAAAGGAATTGGAAACTGCTTTTCTGATGTGCACAAGTGACACGATGTGAAGATTGAACAGGCAGTTTTGAGAATTTCAGTTCTGATCTGAGAAATGGACCAAAGTGACTGAGAAAAAAGAGATTATTTATCACTTATTAAACTATAATGTAATACAGTACATGAGCATTTTATAAATGTAAACAGGTGTAAAATATGTATTAAATATTTTAACTTATTTCAAATAAAAATGCTTACTTTTAGTTAATTATACTAACCCTAATAGTTGGTTCATTCCTGCTAAAAATCATGGTCTTAGAAGAATTTTGGACACTTTTGGGAACTGGCAGACCAGCAAACAACATGTATGGACATTACAATATCATGTAAATACCTTGCCACATTAATATGACAATCATTCAGTGCCATGCCATCCTTGTATGACTATTCTGAAAATATATTAAAGGTACAGTTCACCCCAAAATGAACATTTACTCACTATTTACTCGCCCTCAAGTGGTTCCAAAACAGTTTCTTTTGTTAAACACAAAAGCAGATACTTTGAAGAAAGCTGAAAATCTCTAACCATTGACATCCATAGAAGGAAAAATATATACTATGGAATTTAATGGTAACAGATTTTCAGCATTCTTCAAAGTATCTTCTTTCAAGAAACTCATGAAGATTTGAAACAAGTAAAGGGAGAATAAATGATAAAGATTTTGGGCGAAATTACCTTTTAAGACCAGGTTTAATTTTAACTATTAGGGTTAGTATAATTAACTAAAAGTAAGCCTTGTTAAATTTAAAATTAATTAGAATATTAAAAACTTGTTTCACATTTGTTTACATTCATAAAATTATTAGGTACTGCATTACATTATAGTTTAATAATTGATAATAATTTGAAATAAAAAAACCTGAAATAGATATATACAATAGATAGATGTTAAAAAACAAAACAAAAATACATCAAAATAATCAAAATATACAATAAATATTTTAAAATGTTTAAATAATAAAACAAAAAGATTTAATATAATTACAAATAAATAAGTTTTTAAATAATAAAAAACATAATCTCACACTAAAATAACAGATGTTACGTAATGTTTATCAGACAACATTGTTTTTAAGATACTAGTACTGACTGCTTAACATAACATCACATTTATAATAAGGTTATTGACTATTCGCATGTAACGGGAGGCTTATTAATTGATGCCAACATTATTTGTCATACTCACTCATTTCTAGGACATGTTCCTTCCTGGAAAACTTTGTCAAGCGGAACAATAGTTTGCCCGAGAAACACGTCGAGGCCGATCAGCACGCGGTGCATCACGGTCAGCACCAGGTTGCTGCTCCCGGGCGGGTACGCGCTGGTGCCCCCCGCTTCCAGCAGCCCCGGCAGCAGCTCAAACGCGCACTCCTCGCCCCACTGCGGCTCCTCCGCCTTCTCCACAAGGCCGGTGGTGTACTTCTCCTTGCCGACCTGGATGATGGTGTAAACGTAGCGGCTGCCTTGCTTGCCCTTCGTCCGCAGCGCCCGTGCGCGGAGGACGGTCACGTTGACATGCGTCGGCACCCATCGCTGCTCCTCGTCGTCCAGGCTGATCAAAGGCATCCCGGTGCGGCTGTTAGGGGAGATCCTCCCGCAGAATGGCACTTGCGCACTGGATAACTATGCGCCGCCCGCGCCCTTGCGCCTGTCCGCCGCCCGAAGTTGCAGAGAGAGGACAAATCGCCGCATTATTATTATTATTAATACATATAGCCGGCTCTATCAAATCGACGACAGCAGTGATAACGCTGATGATAAATGTGCGATCGTATACCTCACATGTATTTACCGGAGTGCGCGTCCTGGAGCTTCATCATAACCGATTTTTTGACAACTCACTGCGCTGCTGCTGCGCGGCCCGCCCTCCAACATTTTGTGGGGGCTCCGCAATAAAGTCTCCAGCTGAATTAAAGAGAAAGGCAGCTGAAATCCGCGGTGGTCTCAAAACACAAGGAAAGCTCTTGCGGAGGTCGCTAGTTTTGAGTATGGGAGTCAGACAGGGAACACGCTATTATTATGAGTGTAGGAAAACTTCACGCTCAAGCAGTTTTGAGGGAATCAATTAAGTGAACGAATCATTCTGTTCGAACGAATCATTTAACTGAACGAATCGTTCTTGTACTGAAGACTGAGCTACACAAGGCTGCTGCATCCGACATTACTTCATGCCGCTTCAAAATGTCATAAAAGAAATAGAATTAAGCAAAATAAAAAGACTAAAAATTAGGCTATGCATTTTAGGCTTCACTATCCAGTGGGGTGACAGGAGTGGATTTGTAAATGGCAAGTGACGCTTAAAGGGATAGTTCACCCAAAACAATCTAAATTCTGTCATTATTCACAGGCTTCTCTTATTCCAAACATCTTTGATTAGATTTTTCTGTTGAATATACTTGATATTTTATTCACATTCTCAAGCTACAAGAAATCATTTTGGATATGTTAGATATTTAATGTTATGAATTTTAAAGCACTAACAGAAAGAGCAGGCGACTTGCTCCAATTGATATCACTTCTCTGGTGGGAAACTGGGGCGGGATTATTCTTCCTATTAGTTCATACAAAATATTTATGACTCAGCAAATGGTAGATTAATTATATCTAATCATAGGGGGGAAGGGGGGGATGGGTGTCACCCATCACTGACAAAGGTCCAGAATTTGTCCAATACTTGAGCATATTTGTCCTATTTTGACTGCTATCCCATCATAAATAGTGAAAATAACCCATCAAAAAGGGCTTTAAGACCAAGCGGAATCCTCTGTTGGCGTTCACTTCGGTGTGACTTCAGCTAATCAGTTTTGGCCAATGCAATCAATTATTTTTCATGAGTCCAACATCCAGCTGTGCAAGAAAACACACAATCTACCCTCTAATGACCCATATTAAGATTCATTTAAATACTGTTTTGGCTATTGTTGTTATCTGTGAATTTTCAAATGAACCTTATTACAAGAGAGGCTATAAATATCATGAAGATCTACATTATTATCATTATGTTATAACTTCAAATGGTCAAATTCTGACTGAAGACACTTGGATGTGCTGGCCAGTTTGTTATTTGCCAAATAAATGATAGCAGAATACAGTTTTTAAGTTAAAACTTTAATAGATTTCTATTTTATTTCCTAATGATGATGTAATTCAGTAGTATTTAAAAAAATAAGTCCTTTTTCGTATTTCTTTATTCTAAATCTTTAGGAAATATTTTTGCTACATCAAAAAGTATGGCTATGTAGGCCATCCGTCAAGCTAATCCAGCTACAATATAGTTATAATTAAAAAAGTCCACTTTTTAAGAAAAAAGAACCACCCTTTTCACAAGGCTGGCTACGGGTCTGCTATTTCAGTAAATTTATAATTCCTTTTTTAAACACAACATGATGAAAATACATAAAATTCAGTTTTAGACATGTGGTATCTGGTTTGAGGTTTGCATCATGAGACAAAGCACAAAATGGAAAGTGGAAAATGTAATGTAATGTGTATTTATATAGTGCATTAAAGCACTTCACAATCAGGAGGGGGTCTCTCCACACCACCATCAGTGTGCAGCATCCACTTGGATGATGCGACAGCAGCCACAGGACAACGGCACCAGTGCGCTCACCACACACCAGCTATTGGTGTAGTGGAGAGACAGTGATAGAGCCATTTTGGTGGATGGGGATGATTGGGAGGCCATGATGGGAAAGAGCTGATGGAGGGAATTTGGCCAGGACACCGGTATTTCACCCCTACTCTTTATGAGAAGTGCCATGGGATTTTTAATAACCACAGTGATCCAGGACCTCAGTTTAATGTCACATCCGTCCCCTTCACTATACTAGGGAATTAGGACTCACACAGACCACAGGTTGACCGCTATTTGCTGGCCTCACTAACACCACTTCCAACAGCAACCTAGTTTACCCTTGTCTCCCATCCAGGTACTGACCAGGCTCAGCCCTGCTCTCTTACCCTGCAAATGTCAACTCTGTAACTGTCAACTCTTACGCTTTAAATGGTTTAAGTTAAACATCAAATGTACATCATATTTAAGCATTTAGCATTATTTTACTTTAATAATGCAATCTGTTCAGTGTAAATTATAGCCTACACTTGTTGTATATTATTCCAGTTTGAGGAAAATGAATGGAAAATGCTTTGAAATACCCACAATTCTGGAAGGAGTCAGGAGTTTTTAATAAATGACCCGTTTTGACATGCAAAAGAGTCCAGACCTTCTGTTAGTCTAAATACTAAACCTGAATAATGAATGATTCAGTCAGTACACTGATTCAAAAGATTCAAATCAATGAATCAAAATCCCCAGCACTATGCAGTGATGATGGATCAGCCGTTGTGTTGAAATGCATGAGGAGTTTGACGTTATCACAGTTTAACCGTCCCATGATAAAAATGACTTTCTTTTTTGGCTAAACCAAATCTAATTTTTAGCCACAAATATTACACAATGCCTGAAAACACCTGATTTACACAAGATACGTTTAGGATATAACTGTACTTTATTTACAACCAGTTGGTAGTGATTACCCTGCTAAACACAAGAGTTAAAGAGCCCCTAAATTGGGCAATAAGTGAATGAAAACATCCAGCTGAGGATTAAATCTGAAAGTGCACCATGTTTAAAACTATTGATTCTTTAGCGAAATAGTCGACTCAGTGTCGAATAAATGAATCGTCCTGGGTTTGGATCTTTTGCTTGAACACATCGACGTTGATACGGTACATCACTAAATGAATGCCGGATCTGGTAAAACGTGAACGCTTCTTTCCCTTCAGACACTAGCGGAGCGTGGGGGATCGCAGGGCTGATCATGACATGAAGATGATGATCACTGACAGATGGAGATTCGTCTGCGTGGAATAAATAATTAAATTCATTTTCACAACAATACCACAGTAAAGCCAACACTGTGCTGCATTTGTTCTTGTCAACCTACGCTGCAACACGGGATTTGTCGGCCGCTTGCTATTAAAGGAAGAACAGCAGAGACTATTATGCATGGCTGCCGTCCTCAAACTTTTTATCACTGTGGACCGGTCAACGCTTGACAATTTTACCGTGGACTGGGGGAAGGGGCTGCAATGTTTTGTAGGTTGCTAGGCAACGCACCTCCATTGAAAACAATGAACTTAGGATAGACGCGATATATTTGCGAACAGTCCCTAAAAGGCCGCTTTCATTTGCAATCTCCATCAGTTGATCTTCTTCCACAGCCAAGGTGCATTCACCTGATTTGTTGACAAATGCGTTCTGGATCCATTCCATGGCAGTTCGCGGGTCCTTCACTGGGCCCTTTCCCCTTAGCAAAGAAACTTTCTAAAGATTTCTGTTTCTTACTCAATTTTGCTGCTTGTGGGTTAAATTTCAGTGCTCAAGTGACCGAGATGTAAGCGAGAGAATATGGTCATTATTCAAAATTAAAGATTTTTCAAAATAAAAGTTCGTTCAGACTCAGATAATAAATAAAACAGAAATAATGAATGATTTCTTGTGCAGCCCGGTACCAATTGATTCCCGGACCGTTCTCGGTCTGCGGCCCTGTGGTTGAGGACTTTGACAGGAACTTTGTCAGTAACTGTTACAGTTCATATGGACCAGTTTCTTCTTCCTCCAGATCAAATCATATAAGTGTAATTAAAATTATTGCTTCGTTTTTTTTAGTTTGCAAAATATGTGTTTAATTGTGTAATCGCTCCACGCGGCTTGTAATCACATATCTATTATAGATCAGTGCTTGTACTGTATCTCTCAGGTTAAATCTGTATGGGGTTGTTTACATTTTCTGTACAAAACCACATTGAAAACGCGACGCGTGCTTCTTCCTTTACCGATTTAAATGCGTTTCTGAACTCGCGATCCTCTGCCGTTGTTCTTTGCTATGGCCACCAATAACTGTTCCTAAACACTTGCGGCACGGTCAATTTCCAAAATAGTTCAACTTTTGCCACTGTGTGGATTAATACTGAATGTGTATCATTGTTATTATCTGGGGATAACGTTAAAAGTAGAGTAATAAGCTGGTGTTTAACTGCACTGCTTCAATGCACTCCTGCATTGGGCTCTCAAATTCTTTGTGCAATTCATAACCGCGGTGGGGGTTTCTTTCTGTCTCTCGCTGAATCCAATCGACCAATCATGACAGACTGGGTCATTAGACCAATCAGCACAGATTAGCCTCACGCAAAGGAGGGGTTGGGAACAAATGGATTGCTGAACAAATCATATGGGATTCATTGGGATAATTAGGTAAAAATAAATGCATTTTATAACAAAATCAAAGTGTTTTTGACCTTGGATGCAAATCAGTCTGTTGTTGGAGACCCCAAAACCAAAATATTGTTTAAGGAGACCCTTTATAATGCAAAATAGGGGCTGTTTAAAGGGATAGTTCATCCAAAAGTGAAAACTACCTAATCATTTTCTCTGCCTCATGTGATTTTAAGCCATTATGAGTTTCTTTATTCTGTTGAACACAAGGGAGATATTCTGAACTATGTTAGTTGCCGGCACCAATTGACTTCCATAGTAGAAGTCAATGGGTGCCAGCGACCAGAATTTAAAAAATATCAGCTTTTGTCAAACAGAAAAATTAATCTAAAAAAGGTTTTGAACAATTGATTCAATTCAATTCAGTTGTCAGTTCAGTTCAATACAGCTGTCAATTCAATTCAATTCAGCTGTCAATTAAATTTAATTCAGCAGTCAATTAAATTTAATTCAGCTGTCAATTCAATTCAGCTCTTAATTTAATTCAGCTGTCAATTCAATTAAATTCAGCTGTTAATTCAATTCAATTCAGCTCTCAATTCAATTCAATTCAATTCAGCTGTCAATTCAATTCAGCTCTCAATTCAATTCAGCTTTCAATTCAATTCAGCTGTCAATTCAATTCAGCTGTTAATTCAATTCAGCTGTCAATTCAATTCAGCCGTCAGTTCAATTCAGCTGTCAGTTCAATTCAGCTATCAATTCAATTCAGCTGTCAATTCAATTCAATTCAGCTGTCAGATCAATTCAGCTGTCAATTCAACTCAGCTGTCAATTAAATTAAATTCAGCTTTCAATTCAATTCAGCTGTCAATTCAATTCAGCTGTCAATTCAATTCAATTTAATTCAGCTGTCAATTCAATTCAGCTGTTAATTCAATTCAGCTGTCAATTAAATTAAATTCAGCTGTCAATTCAATTCAGCTGTTAATTCAATTCAGCTGTCAATTCAATTTAATTCAGCTGTCAATTCAATTCAATTCAGCTATCAATTCAATTCAGCTGTCAATTCAATTCAGCTGTCAATTCAATTCAATTCAGCTGTCAATTCAATTAAATTCAATTCAGCTGTCAATTCAATTCAATCCAATGAATTGATTGAATTCATTTTTTGGGTGAACTATCCCTTTAAACTAGACCAAACCTTTAGGCTAAAATGATTTTCTGCTCTCTCAGCCTGGTTCAGCTGGTCCAGCTGTGTTGCCAAATGTTGCCCTTTTGTTTATCATAAATAAAAAGCTGCATCTTCTGAATCAGCATACACACTCTCACCCCACAGACATCTGCAATTATTCACTGCAGCGAATTTGACAGCCTTTGAATTCCTTCCACAAAGAAACGCTGCAAAGGCTTCATTGTTGTCTGCTGCCATCTATTGTTCAGCGTCTGGAATTAATAGAGTAGCTGCTATTGAATCACAACACAGATGCCATTGTGTGGATCAGTCATTTTGCTTCATTGTCTTTTTCACATTACATAAATGCATTTTCTGTTTGGAAAGAAAATATCGTTAAATAAAGGGAAAGGAAACAGTCTCATCACTTTTGATGGGGTTCACAGTGTTGACACGTTCTTTGAAAAGACTAGAGGACTAACAATTTCCAATCAATCACCATGAGGATTTGTACAATCACAACAGGCTACATATCACAACAACAGAGGCATTTGTATGTCTAGTAGTCAAAGGCAACAGCAACTTGGTAATTAAGTAATTTCGAATGCTTTATACCACTCTGATACAACATATCGTGTATAATGTTTGAGAATTGCTGGGGTTTAAACCTGAACTTGAGCTTGGGGAAACGGCAGATGAATGAGGATACAGATAATAAGTTTTTATGCATCGTGAACAGGTTTAAATGTTAGCGATTCCCTTGATGAAGCATTTCAGAGGTTGAATTTAAAGGGATAGTTCACCTAAAAATTTAATTCTGACATTATTTATTCACCCTTCACTTGATCCTATTTGAGTTTGGGTGCATCTCAATCAGCCCCCTTGTTCAGAAGTCAGAGCACTGATCAGGGAGTAAGACATTTTAATGACCTTAATTTCAAAAACTGCTAAATTCTTCCAGTGCACGGAAACGTTCAGGCATTGAAAAATAATGCACTGTGACAATCAGAGAGGATTGATGCACACTAGCGCTGCACGATATTGGAAAAAACTAACATTGCAATATTCTCATTCACTGCAATATACAGTATATTGTGATATAAATGTAATTTCTGCAGATGATTGAATAGCTTGTAAAGAATTCATAATGTGGAGAACATGCAAACTCCACACAGAAACGCCAACTGACCCAGCCGAGGCTCGAACCAGCGACCTTCTTGCTGTGTGGTGACAGCCCCACCTACCGCACCACTGTGTCACCAGTCATCTCAACTTCAACTTCATTAATCAAACTGACTAAAATATTAAGATAAACTTAGAATAGCTTAAAAAATTTGCTGAAACCTGATTAACTCAGGCCCGTAGCCAGGGAGGAGAGGGCGGCGGGGATTTGTCCCATACATAAGCTCATTTGTCCTATTTTGACTGCTACACCATCAAAAATTGTAAAAATAACCAATTGAAAAAGGCTTTAAGACCAAGCGGAATCCTCTGCTGACTGTCACATCGGTGTGACTTCAGTTAATCCGTTTTGGCCAATGCAAACTATTATTTTGAGTCTAACATCCAGCTGTGCAAGAAAACATACAAGCGGGTGTAAGAGAAGTCATCTTTCACTATAGTATTGTTTTTTAAATAGAGAAAACATTTTACAAGTAATTTTTATTCTAAATCTTAGACCTTATTCTTGGAAAAAAAGACAGATAAAATGGTGTGAAGCCCCAAAAGTGGCCCATATTAAAATTTATTTGAAAACTAATTTGGCTATTGACGTTATTCATGAATTTTCAATCAAATGTACTTTTTACAAAAGAGGCTAGACAAATCATGAAGCTCAAATCATGAAGCTCAAATCATGAAGCTCAAATAATGAAGCTCAAATTATGAAGCTCAAATCATGAAGCTCAAATCATGAAGCTCAAATTATGAAGCTCAAATTATGAAGCTCAAATCATGAAGCTCAAATCATGAAGCTCAAATCATGAAGCTCAAATCATGAAGCTCAAATCATGAAGCTCAAATAATGAAGCTCAAATTATGAAGCTCAAATCATGAAGCTCAAATCATGGAGCTCAAATCATGAAGCTCAAATCATGAAGCTCAAATCATGAAGCTCAAATTATGAAGCTTGAATTTTGACTGAGAAAAACGCTGAATGTGCTGGCCAGTTTGTTATTCGCCTAATAAATGATGATGGGCTACACTTATTAATTTAAAACATTAACAGCTACCAGCAGGTCAATTAAATGCACTAGCTTTCTCTTCTTTGTTGGCCTGAAGGCTTATAAGTCAATTAAACCACCAACACATACTAAATGGGTAAAAAATGTCATGGCATATCTAAAGCTAGAAAAACTCAAATATTGCACCCAAGGCTCAAATAATAGATTCTTTAAAGTTTGGAGACAATTCCTGTCATATTTTGGGAACAGATTTATTCCAAATACTTGAATTGTAAGCTCCCCCCAACCCATCCCTAAATATATTTATGTTTTTTATTTATTTATAATTTTTATTTCACCTTGTATTTTCTTCTGTTTTTTAATGTACTTTGTTCTTGTATATGTCTGAGTTGCTCTGTTAAGATCTTCAGTATGTTATGACTGTTAAACAGTTTTTCTGAAAAATTCAAAAAAAAGACTTGTCTACTACTAAAACATCAACAGATTCCTATTTTTTTTCTTTTTCTAATGATTTATGATGTAATAAATTTATATTTAAAAAATAAGTGTTTATTCCTTTTTCTTTATTCTAAATATTGGGGAAATATTTTGGTACATTAAAAGTGTGGTTTGGATGACCATCTGACAAGCTTATCCAGCTAAAAATAGTGCTTCAAATGTCACAACTGCAAAAAGGTCCACATTTAGAGAAAAAAAGAAACACCCCGTACATCAGGCTGGATACAGGCCTGTAACTTCAAATAAGTTAAAGCAACATAAATTTATTTGTTGTCTTGATTTTTTGTCTTAGAAAATTTCAAAGTGTATATACATATGAACAGGTCTGAATTAACATATGGGCTAGGTGGGGCTGAAGCCCCAGGGCCCATGGAAGAAGGGGGCCCTTGATTGGCTGAAGAATTAAATAGCGCTATGATGTGGGAAACGCCTCTTTGCGTTATGCTTTCTCTCGTCGATAATGTGAAGTATTCCTTTCGGTTCGCTGCTGTTCAAAAACAGTGACGCCAGTGCTAAACTGGGGCTCGGAGTGACTGTAGCCCAATTAGAATATTAAATAGCCCTGTTTTAGTCGCCCATAATGGTGATCAGATGTCTTAATTATCCCAGGACAGTCCCTTACTTCAGCACTACCGTGAGAACTGTCCAGTCAAAGGTAGGCTAACTAAGCTCGTCGTAGAAACAATGGGATAGACGGAATCATACTGAATGGACTCATAACTGAAGCAGTCTCAACTGTGCAATGGTTACAGCTGGACCAGCCTGATCTCACGCGAAAACATAAGTATTTTACGTTTTGTCAATTTAGTGGCTAATTCGTACGAGTTTAGTCGTACGAATTCATACGAATTAGCCAATAAATCAAAAAGTTACGAATTGCCATGAGATTGTGTTGGCTGGACTCAATAAACCAGCGTGCGCCCGCACAATCCGTTCATCTCACAATATAACCGAGACAATGTGCGAACAAATCAAATGGCCTTCACCAGCAGTTATCAAAGTGTCCATCGCTGCAGAGTATGTATCTCATGTAAATACACTCGGTCATGTTTTACAGTAAGTCTAACTTAGAAAGCAAACGTTTTTTATGAATGTTTAATTTGTCCCTATTCTGAAAATGACAGTAATAGCCTAATATGGAGCAATGACATATTGGCGTTATTATATATATATATATATATATATATATATATATATATATATATATATATATATATATATATATATATATATATATATATATATATATATATATTGTGAGGCAAAAAATATATATAGAGGCCCTAAAGAGGCCCTTGGATTTGCTATAGCCCCATGGCCCAATGTGTTCTTAATCCAGCCCTGCATATGAAGAGTTCAGATGCAAAAACCTCTAAGTGCCATATGAAATTTATATCGAAAATGAACATTTTTTTCAGCCTGCTTTGTTTATGTTGTGTTATTTCACTTTAAAGAATATGAAAAAAGAAACCCTTTGCCGTAAAAGTGAAACTACTAAACCTAAACACTGGCGCATGATAAAAAAGCTCTTTTTGAAGGAACATTTCAGATGGCATTTAGAGGTTTTTGCATCTGAACTCTTCATATGTAGGTCTACGTCCAAAAAGTATTAAGTATTCATAATTTCCTATTTTTAATATCTCCTGACACCATCAGATACTTTTTAAAATTGCTGATTGCTAGCACTCACTGACTTTCATTGTAGTAAAAATACTTTGGTAGTCAATGGCTGCTAGCAATCAGCATTTTTCAAAATATCTTCTTTTGTGTTGCACAGAAGAAAAAACTCATAAAGGTTTGAAAGCTCATGGGGGAGAATAAATGATGAGGTCATTTGTGGGTGAACTATCCCTTTAAAACATACAGTAGTCTACAGACTTGAGTTCTACCAGACATTACACAATTACCTGGATGTACAAACATTTTTACAGACATTGATTTTTGTCTAAGGCAACAAAGAAAGATGGTCCATAGTTTCAAACCCATTTTTCTTTTGTTTGAAAACCCAAACAGCCACATAGGCCACTATACATATCGGAAACACCAAGAGATTAGCAACAGTCTGAATTGGCAGTATTTGTAAGTCTTAGTGGTATAGATGGAGTCTGATTTTAAGGCATTTCATGTAGTCTTTATGCAGGTTGAATAAATAAATTCGGGCTGATCGTTTGTGGCGCTAGAATCAATAAGCATCAACACACATTAAGAACATCATCGCCTCCTTATTGGATCAGAGGAAAGATTAGGAACACATTATATTACAGACTCACTGTATCTCCAAAGTCACAGACGCAGACAAGTTTGTTCATTCTGCAGCCACAAAGAAACAGATTTTTTTTTCTTTTTTTGCAACGTCACAGTTTTTCCAGAAACATCATACAGTTAACCAGGGGGGCAGTACTTGCAATTCGACCTCATCAGAGAGAATGACAGAACATCATAATAGCACCTCATTTGCAGGCTGTCTGTTATGAATATTTGACCAATATCTGACGCAAGAAAGGAAGCTCTCCTCATTATTTACAACGGAGAAAAACAGATACATTCATGTTGCTATAGTGGATCACATTCTTAAAGGGATAGTTCACCCAAATATTGAAATTCAGTGCTATTCTAATGCCATATGTGTACCAAAAATGATCAAAATCTCTGATTATTGTACTGTATTTTTTTATTTCTTATTTTTTATGCTTTTGAATTGCATCATAAGACCCTGATCTTTCTTCCAACAACTTTTAACCTTGAAAAGTTGGAAAAAAGTGACTTTTATTAACATTTTTAATAGTTTAGAGTGATATATGGTCTGGATTGGTGTTGTATATTACAGCACGCTACTAAACCCTGGTAATTAACTGCCAGTACATATTTCTCTATATATTAGTTCTTATACACTATATTGTTATTTCAAATTTAGTCACTTTGTTAAACTTGAACACAGTGGCTCAGTGGTTAGCACTGTTGCCTCACAGCAAGAAGGTTCTGCGTGGAGTTCCCCGTGTTGGTGTGGGTTTCCTCCAGGTGCTTGGGTTTCCCCCACAGTCCAAAGACATGCGCTATATTGAATAAACTAAATTAGCCATAGTGTGTGTGTGTGTGTGTGTGTCTGAGAATGAGTGTGTATGAATGTTTCCCAGTACTGGGTTGCAGCTGGAAGGGCATTCGCTATGTATTTGGCTGGATAAGTTGGCAGTTCATTCCGCTAAAACTGTGTAAAGTGTGACCGAAAATGTATATGATTGTATTTTCCTTTTAGTGGTTCATTTATACGGTGGCCGAGAGAGCTTAACGTGCTGCAATTTAAGAAAGCACATACATATATAACACCAGCAAATAAAGAAACGATCTTCATCAATTTGACAGCGCACGTGTTGCACAACACAAACAATTAAAGAAACGTGCAGCAAATCGGTCACAACACTTGCAAATATGCACGTAACACACCGGAAATGTTTCTAGGGGACCCAAAAACATGACGGACCATGTTTTTTGCATGTGTTATTATCATAGATATGTGTTATTATGGGTTTATTATGCCGCGTAATCAGGATATTAAAATAAACAAAAAACAACTCACCTTTCAAAGACCACCAATCACTTCACTGAGCAACAGTCACGGCATAATAACACATTCATATCTCAGCAGGGTCCGTCATGTTTTTGGGTCCCCTAGAAACATTAAATGTATATTTGCAAATGACTGATTTGCTGTGTGTTTCTTCAGTTGTTTGTGTTGGGAGAATTTGCAACACGTGTGCTGTCAAATTGATGAAGATCGTTTCTTTATTTGCTGGTGTTTTTTCTATATGCATGTGTTTTCTTAAATTGCAGCACGTTAAGCTCTCTCGGCCACCATACATTTATATGTTAATGCTCTATATTTGAAGTTCATCAGTATTATTTTCAAATATGAAAATCGATAAAAAGTTAAAATCATCCAAAAACATATATGGCGTTACAATAACACAGAGGAGAGCAAATAAGTTTTTAAATAAATTTTTGCGTGAACTAACCCTTTAAATCACATTCAGCAGAACAAATCAGGAAATGGCGAACAAAATCCACCTGATATTTTTGCAGAAATCAACCTAATGACTACTAACCATAGTTCACCCAAAACTGAAAACTCTGTCATCATATACCTATCATTCAAACCTGTTTGAGCTTCTTTCATCTGTTGCACACAAAAGAAGATATCTTGAAAAATGTTGTAACCATTAAAGGCTGATTTATACTTCTGCATCAAGTGATTGGTGTGACCCACGGCGCATGCCTTGCGTGTAGTCATGCATTTATACTTCTGCGTGCTGTTTGTGTTGCTCTGCAATAACAGTTCAGAAACACTAGCTGACAGTAGAGTTTTATGTTCCTGTGTGTTGAGTTTCTTTGTGGGAGTTTTATTTCTGAACACTATGAGTAGCTAAAACTCGCTCATTCAGAGGCGGGAACCGGCGGACGTGCAAAAACTTTAATCATAAGGTAAACACAAAACAACTATCTAGAGGAGATATGCCCAAAGTAGGACTCGCGGGCCAAAGTTGGCCCATGATAACTTTTGATTTGGCCCGCCATCCCATTCCTTTAATAGAGATTTTTTTTGTAATTCTAATTTATTGTAATCTTTTGTTTGTTTGTTTGTTTGTTTTATTGTTGAGCTACAATAAAGCATCTTGAATAAAATGTTTTAATTAAATGTTGTAAAAAAAAAGATTTATTTGAATGTTCATTGTGGGCGACGCGGTGGTGCAGTGGGTAGCATGTTCGCCTCAAAGCAAGAAGGTTGCAGGTTCGAGCCTTGGTTTTCACCCACAGTCTAAAGACATAAGCTATAGGTGAATTGGGTATGCTAAAATTGACCATAGTGTATGAGTGTGTGTGTGTGTGTGTGTGTGTGAATGAGTGTAGATGTTTCCCAGTGATGGGTTGCCGCTGGAAGGGAATCCACTGCATAAAACATATGCTGGATAAATTGGCGGATCATTCCACTGTGCCGACCCCAGATTAATAAAGGGACTAAGCCGAAAAGAAAATGAATGAATGAATGTTCATTGTGCTACATTTGTTTGTTTTCATTGTAATAAGTTAATTATAAAATGTAAAAATATATATAATGCATTAGTTAGCCTAATACAATTAAAGTAAAGCTTTCTATTTATTTTTAAAAATTAGGAAATTACCCAAGGTAATACAGTTTAATATATCTACCTTCGGCCCTCAGCTATGTTTGTTTTTTGCCCCTTTGTAAGAAAAAGTTTGGGCACCCCTGATCTGGAGCTACTTCACGGGATTCGACACTTGTAAACACTCGCTCCAACGGGTTCATGCGGCTCTCTGTCGCACCCACACTGGTCACAGCTACCAAGCGGACCATTCACAGCGCTTGTGTTACGTGTCGTTGTGACGTGTAGTTTAATATTTTGAGAGTTGGTGTCAGCCACGGCGAGGGCTATGTGACCATGTGAAGGCTGCGCTGGAGCATACGCACACACTTGATGCAGAAATATAAATCAGCATTAACTTCCAGTGTTTTTTCGACCACTCAAGTTAATGGTTACAGATTTGTAACATTTGAAAATAAAAGTGTCCGCAGAAAAAAGGTTGAAGATGAGTAAATAGTGAATAATAGCAAATTCATTTTTGGGTGAACTATCCCTTTAAACTCAGTTAAACAGTTAAAGCATGGAAGAATCCCACATCATTCAGTAGGTAAGTACAGTTGAAGTCAGAATAATTAGCCCCCCTGTATGTTTTTCCCCCAATTTATGTTTAACGGAAATCATTTTTTTCTCAACACATTTCTAAACATAATAATTTTAATAATTTAATAATTTTATCTTTGCCATGATGACAGTAAATAATATTTGACTAGATATTTTTCAAGATACTAGTATTCAGATTAAAGTGACATTTAAAGGCTTAACTAGGTTAATTAGGCAAGTCATTGTATAATGATGGTTTGTTCTGTTGACTATTAAAATAAATATTGCTTAAGGGGCTAATAGTATTGAGCTTAAAATTGTGTTTAGACTTCCGGTATGATGGCGGAGTAAGAAGTCGGAGGTTTCTGCTCTGAATATTGCTTTCAATCACTTTGATTAATCTAAGTTCTCTACACGCTTTAAGTGCATCTGATATTTTACGCAACATTAATAGGACATCGTGACAGCGCTTATAACTTAATATGCCGAGAGGTAATACAAAAAAGAACACTGAAATAACTGAGGAGGATAACGTGCAAGCGGCGGGTATGGCGGCTTCGACACAGGGAGACGACATCCGCGAGCTTCTTGGGGGCATCAGATCAGAGGTCGCAGCGCTCAGAGTGGAGATTCTTTCCGAGCTAAAAACCTCCATTTCAGCTGTGAAAGCATCGCTGCAAACCCAGGGGGAAAAATTGAAAGATGTCGAGGAATCATTAACCGACGTAGATGGCCGCGTCACTTCTTTGGAAACTGCATGCGCAGCTTTGACCAAAGATAACGAACGAATGAAAATGAAACTCGACGATTTAGAAAATCGCTCAAGAAGGAACAACGTAAGAATAATTGGCATTCCTGAGCACACTGAGGGCGCGCTTCCAACTGCATTTATTGAGGAACTTCTACTTAAAGTATTCGGAAAGGACAGTTTTCCCAAGCCCCCGGTGGTGGACAGAGCGCATCGCTCCCTGGCTCCCATACCAAAGTCAAACCAACCCCCGAGGCCCTTTATTGTTCGAATTCACCACTTCCAGATGAGGGAACTAATTCTTAGACTCGCACGGGAAAAGGGACAGCTTCTTTACAACGGCTTTCGGATTCACTTTTATCCAGACGTGAGCGCGGAGGTGGCTAAGAAGAGAGCAGCGTTCAACCCGATCAAAGCACGGCTGAGGGAAGCCGGTATAGAATTCGGGCTTCTCTTCCCTGCACGTTTACGAGTCACCCATAATGGTCAGAAACATTTCTTTGATTCTCCTCAGCAAGCTACTGAATTCATTCAAGAGGTTTTGCCACCCGCAATAAGCAAGCAGCTATAAATGTCTCATAGTAGACTGCTCCGTAACTGCTCATGTTCCTAAACGTATTCTCAATTACATAATCACTTCAGTGATTAAACGGACTATTCAAAAACTGATTCATCTGTTAATCTAGTTCATCATCGTTGTTTGAAAGTGTTCATATTAAGATAAAACGGTGCTCTTGGTAACGTTAATGTTTCATTTTGTGAAGAGAGGTTTTTATTATTCATTATTATTATATTAAATTTTTTTTTTTCATTTTATTATAACTATTTTTATTTGATTGATTTATTTATTTTTTTACATTGCAGAGTAGAAATGATAACTGGTAAGTGATGGTACACTGTAAACCAGTGGATGTTTGGTTTCATATAGTTATGTTGGGTTTAGTTTTAAGGGTGGGTGGGTTTTTTGTGTGGCTTTTTTTGTTTATTAGCTCTCAGTTAGAATCCCTTCATGTCAGCAAATGCTTAAGTTATGTGTTGTTAATGTTTATAATCATGTATAGTCTCTCTTGTCCTATTTTGATTCACTTACTAATTGTTTTCCTGTAGAAAATGTCCAAGCATCAAGTAAGTGAGATCAATTTTGTGACTTGGAATGTGAAAGGCATTAATAATGTGATTAAGAGGAATAAGGTTATGTCACATTTGCATCTCCTAAATACAGGAATAGCTTTTCTGCAAGAAACACACATGTTAAATGCAGATGTGGTGAAACTTAAACGATCTTGGGGTGGGCAGGTTTTTCATTCCTCCTTTAATGTTAAAAGCAGAGGTACTGCTATACTTATTAGAAAGGATGTCCCATTTGTCACTGATAATGTCATTAGTGACATTAATGGTAGATATATCATTGTGACAGGCCGTCTATTTGATAAACAAGTAATACTGATCAACATTTATGCCCCAAACTTTGATGATTGTTCTTTCTTCAGCAAAGTTTTTAGCACAGTTCCATCAGTTGACAATCATGCTTTGATTATAGGAGGTGACTATAATTGTGTTTTGGATACGTCGTTAGACAGATCCTCAAGCAGAGTCGTACCGCCTGCTAAATCCGCTGTGCTTATACAAGATTTTTGTGAACAATATGGGCTAATTGACCCATGGAGATTTTATTTCCCCTCCTCTAAAGCATTCTCATTCTTTTCTCCTGTACATCATACCTACAGCCGTATTGATTTCTTTTTGACCGATAAAACTCTAATATCTCTTATTTCATCTGTCAAATATCATAACATTGTAATATCGGACCATGCTCCTTTCTCATTTAAACTTAGCTTCCCTAATTATCATTCAGGTGTCAGACCCTGGAGGTTAAACTCTCTATTATTGTCAGATGAAAAATTTGTTACATTCTTATCAAAAGAAATAATCTTTTTTTTTGAGACAAATGATACACCAGAAATCTCAAGAGCCACATTATGGGAGGCTCTTAAAGCCGTTATACGTGGAAAGATTATTTCCTTCTCCTCCTACACCAAGAAACAAGAGATTATCAAGCTTAAAGACATTTCAGATGAGATAGGCAAGTTAGATGAGCAATATGCTGTGAAACAATGTCCTAAATTATACAAGGAAAGACTGCGCCTTCAGACGGAGTTTAATCTCTTGACAACTTCTCAAGAAGAGAAAAGGCTATTGAAGACCCGCCACAAATATTATGAATTTGGTGATAAAGCCAGTAAATTATTGGCCTACCAAGCCCGCCAATGCGATGTTTCCAAAATGATCAGTCAAATCCAATCCGTTTCTGGCTCTGTATTACACACTCCCCATGATATAAATAATAGATTTTTTGAATATTATTCCTCTTTATATTCATCAGAATGTACTAAAAACG
This sequence comes from Danio aesculapii, assembly GCF_903798145.1. NCBI lineage: Eukaryota > Metazoa > Chordata > Actinopteri > Cypriniformes > Danionidae > Danio > Danio aesculapii. Next base: position 47,338,477 of record NC_079448.1, on the reverse strand, counting down.
GTTCTGTTTTTGAATCATTTTTTGAGAAATTAAATCTCCCCCCTGTTAACATTGATTCTGAACTGGGAAACTGTATCAGACAACAAGAGATCATGGAAGCCATCGTGGCTATGCAGAGTGGTAAAGCACCTGGGCCAGATGGCTTCCCCATAGAGTTCTACAAGAAGTTCTCAGCTTTACTGAGTCCACTTCTTGTAGCAGTATATAATGAATCTTTCAAGAGGGGCTCTCTCCCACTGACTCTCACACAGGCATCCATCTCACTCTTGTTAAAAGAAAATAAGGACCCCATTTTCTGTGAATCATATAGGCCAATTTCACTGCTAAATGTGGATCTTAAGATACTGGCCAAGGCTCTTGCGTTGCGCCTTGAACCAATTTGTCCAGCAGTAATACATGGCGATCAAACAGGCTTCATTCGTGGGCGTAATTCGTTTAATAACTTGCGTCGTTTGTTTAATGTAATGTACACAGACTCATACTCTGATATGAATGAAGTCATAGTTTCCCTTGATGCTGAAAAAGCGTTTGATCGAGTTGAGTGGGAATATCTTTTCTTAACTCTCAAAAAATTTGGCTTCCCTGAAAATTTGATCTCCTGGATCAGGCTTTTATATTCTGCCCCAATAGCCTCAGTGTGCACAAATAATATTTATTCTGAATATTTCTCCTTGTATAGAGGTACAAGGCAGGGTTGCCCCCTTTCGCCTTTGCTGTTTGCCATTTCGATTGAGCCCTTGGCCATATTACTTCGTCAATCTACTATTTTTACAGGTATCACTCGGAATGGCAATGAACATAAAATCTCCTTATATGCAGATGACGTTCTTTTATATGTCTCCAATCCAACTCATTCAATACCTCACATACTGTCAGTCCTAGAAGATTTTGGAAAAATTTCAGGCTATAAAATAAATATGCACAAAACAGAGTATTTTGAGATTGATGCCCCTCTAGTTAGATCTTCCCACACAATACCATTTAAAGTGGTTCAGGATAAGTTAAAATATTTAGGCATTTCAGTTACTCGCTCCTTTAATGGCTTGTTCAAAGCTAACTTTTATCCCCTATTAAAACGTTGTAAACAAGATTTCAAGAAATGGTCCACATTACCTCTTTCACTGGCTGGACGAATTAATCTAATTAAAATGACAGTTCTCCCACGGTTTTTATACCTTTTTTCAAATATACCTATATTCATAAGAAAACAGTTTTTTTGTAACATAGATAAATTGATAAGCCATTTTATATGGGGAGGTAAATCACCTCGTATTAGAAAATCATTCCTCCAGAAGAATAAATCCCAAGGAGGCATGGCACTGCCAAATTTTTTGTTTTACTACTGGGCAAGCAACATTCAAAAAATTCTGTATTGGGTTTCTCTTTTGGACCCAGAATCAATTCCGCTGTGGGTACAGGGTGAAAGAGCTTGTTCCAGAGTTTCTCTTAAATCTCTGATATGTGCATCACTCCCAATTTCAGAAAAGAATTATATGACCTCTTTTAATCCAATAGTTGTACATACACTAAAAATTTGGTCACAGTTTAGAAAGCATTTTGGCTTTCAGGCTCTCTCAATTGCAGGTCCCATTGCCTCTAACTGTTTATTTGCCCCATCTTGTATGGACTCTGCATTCCGGGTGTGGGAGGAGAAGGGGATTAAATGCCTGAAAGATTTATTTATTAATAATATTTTCTGCTCCTTTGAAGAGCTTGTCCAAAATTTTTCTCTGCCCAAAAACAACTTTTTCAGATTTCTGCAAATACGAAGCTTTGTTAAGTCAAAATTTAAATCTTTTCCTGAATTACCTACTGCTTCAGTAATTGATACATTGTTAGACTTAAAACCCGAAAGTAAAGGACTAGTTTCTCAAATATACTCTTTCATATGTACAATAGATCCTCAAAGTCTAGAACATATTAAAACCTCTTGGCAGCTTGACTTGAACAGAGACTTTACAGAATCAGAATGGGATGGTATTTTAAATAAAGTACACTCATCATCACACTGTACCAGACATGCCCTTATTCAATTTAAAATACTTCATCGTTTACATTTCACAAATTTAAAATTGTCTAAGATCTATCCTACTGTTAGTCCAGCATGCAGTAGATGCTCAAATTCACCTGCCACAACTGCCCACATGTTTTGGTTCTGCCCAAATCTAGGGAAGTTTTGGAAAGATATTTTTCAATCATTTAGTTATATGTATGGTTTTCTTATTGAACCTGAACCCCTGTTGGCAATTTTTGGAACCAGCCCAGAAAATATTGTGCTTAAAGAAGAAATATGTAGAGTAATTGCTTTTACCACACTATTGGCAAGGCGTTTAATTCTTTTGTATTGGAAAAAAACTGAGGCCCCAACACATAGTAGATGGATTAAAGACGTGATGTATTTTATTCAGCTTGAAAAAATCAAATTTACTCTCAGAGGTTCAAAAAATAACTTTTTTAAAACATGGTCTCCCTTTCTTACATACGTTGACAATTTACAATGTTTAGAGCAGGAGGATATGAAAAATCTCATATAATCCCAAAAGACCCCCCCCCTTTTATTTTATTTTTAATTTAATTTATTATTATTTTATTTTTTATTATTCCTCTTTCATGTCACTGTAACTTTGTAATGCCTTTCACAATGGCAGTGCTTGTAATAAAGGTATACAGAACCCTCCTTTTATTACACACTGAATTGTTCACTTTTTATGTGAATCGTTTATCTTTTTGCATTTTTCTTTTTTTACATTCATTCTTCTGTTTGCCATTACTGTACTGAAGTTGTGTATGCAACCGATACGTACACTTGCTGTGCATTTGTGTGACGCTTGAGGACTTTATATTTGCAGACTGTTAGCTATGTATATCTTCTGTTAAAGCCACAAAAGGGAAAGTAGTGTTGGGGATATTTGTTTGTATATTTTGTTTTGTTGTTGTTGACTGTTTGTTTTTTTTTTTGTTTTTTTTGTGCAAATGTATAAAAAAATCCTTAGAAATAAAGTATTAAAAAAAAAAAAAAAAATTGTGTTTAAAAAAAATGTAAAACTGCTTTTATTCTAGCCGAAATAAAACAAATAAGACTTTCTCCAGAAGAAAAAATATTCTAGGAAATACTGTGAAAATTTCCTTCCACTGTTAAACATCATTTAGGAAATATTCAGAAAAATAAACTCACAGGGAGGGCGACTCCTGACTTTAACTGTAAATGTGAACTCCCTGGAATGTTTTGAGCGGAAGGAATAAGGATTATACTCAAACACAGCTCCACACGGGTCAGAGTCTGGAGTGACGGCAGGACTCGATCCTCACCTTTAGTCCACCAGGCCGTTTTGTGAGCCCTTCAGATAGAGCTCGTCCTGAGAGAGCTGCCCGTCGTAGCTCTCCATGTATAAACTTCCACTGCTGCTGCTGCCGCTGCCGCCCAGAAAGCTGCCTACAGCCCGGCCCTGCCGCGCGTGGCCCACTGCATCGCTGAACACTTTGTTTATCTGCTCCTCCGAGGGCATCCACCAGTCGGGATTAGAAGCACAGTGCATCCGGATAAACTCTGAGAGAGACAGAGAGAGAGATTACTTTATATGTATACTCTATATATTCCTTTCTGTTTTATTATTCATTTATTCATTTTCTTTTCGGCTTAGTCCCTTTATTAAACAAGGTTCGCCACAGTGGAATGAACTGCCAACTTTTCCAGCATATGCTTCACGCAGTGGATGCCCTTCCAGCCGCAACCCATCACAGGGAAACACCCATACACACTCATTCACACACATACACTACGGACAATTTAGCTTACCCAATTCACCTATAGCGCAACGTTTTTGGACTTGTGGGGGAAACCGCAGCACGGCAAGGAAGGGTGGACCTTTTTTGCATTTGTTCCCTCCATTTTGAATTTGATTAAGAAGTTTAAATACAGCATTTTGGTGACATTTTATGAATTATTTTGTCACGTTACTTACTAGGATCATGTGCAAATATTCTCAGTCTAAACACACTACATTTTTTCATCTTTTGGGGACTTCTCCTAGAGAAGACTTCTCCTTTATATCCAATCCGAATGAAATGAATGACGTGACCAGGTGTAAACAGCCTCAGAAACACATATGTGACAGGATTAGCGCTTTTTGCTGTGAAGTGACAGCTGAGGACTCTGCTTGGTAGCCTTCAATGGACAGTTATTTTCCAAAAAACCTAATGGCAAAAATAGGCAATGGGAGGTTACGGGACAAAACAATAATGCTTAATATACAGGATGTCCCGGCTAATTCGGCCAGTTGGTCTAGAACAGGGGTCAACAATCTCGTTCCTGGCGGTCGGGTGCCCTGCAGGGTTTAGCTCCAACTTTCCTCAACACACCTGCCTGGGTGTTTAAAGTATACCCAGTAAGACCTTGATTAGCTTGTTCAGGTGTGTTTGATTAGGGTTGGAGCTAAAATCTGCAGGACACCGGCCCTCCAGGAACAAGTTTGGTGATCCCTGGTTTAGAACCTCATGGTAGCGACAGATTCTCATCTCTAAGTGACATTAGCCTTATACCCTGTTTGCCAGCCTTTTTGAACATATATTCAATATTTTGTGACAATGACACTGCTGAGAGAGAGAGAGAGAGAGAGAGAGAGAGAGAGAGAGATTAATTCACATAAATTATAATATTTAGATCCCTTCATTTGTGAAAAAAAAACAAGAAAAAAAACTAAATTCCTCATTCATTGCAAAACAAAAGCCAACATCACAACACCATTCAACCTCAAAA